>NC_051065.1:29101666-29413000 GCF_004664715.2 Peromyscus leucopus | reverse complement strand
GAGCTATTAGAGCCATAGCAAGAGCGTGGTGGTTAGAAGAGCTAGGTAGATTTCTGTGTGTTCAGGGATACAGCCAGTATTGGAGACATACGCCTTTAAGACCTGGAGGGCGGTACTTACAGGCAGTGACGAGGCAGTCATGTGGTTGGGTTTACAACCAATGAGAAGGCAGAACAGAAAGACTATTTAAAGACAGACAAACAGGAAGAAGCTCTCTCTCGGGGAAGTTAGGAGCTCTGACCTCTCGGCTTTCTCTTTTACATTGGCTCTGTGTTTCTTATTTTAATAAGACGATTGGTTACATCAACAGATATGGGAATGGGGGGTGAATTGGGGGGGAGCACGGGGTGGTGTGGGAGAAGGGAGGACAGGGGAATCTGTGGCTGGTGTGTAAAATTAAATTCAATTATAAAATTAAAATAACAATAAAAAGATATAATTGTGTATCAAGTTGAAAAAAAAAAGATTGGGATGGCCCTTTCTGTGGTATGGCCCTCGGGGACTAACATGGCCACACATGGTGACCCAGACTCTGAGCACCCTTATGGCCTTTGGTGGTAACAGGAACCATTGACATCAACACAGACCAAGGCTGCAGCAGGGCCGTAAACCCAGACATGTCCCTTGGCAGCATCCCAGGCCCAAATGACACTATGGCTCCAGGTGGCAAGCAAGTCTCCCACATCAGCCTCTTTCTTATCGAACCTTCACCTCTTCAGATCTCTTTGATATTCGTAACTGAAGAAAAACATTTGATTGTGAAAGCTGTTGAGTTATGCCAAAATGTATATTTTAAAGGTACCTTGACTTCAAAATTTGGCTATAAGGATATGTTGCTTTGGAAAAGAGGCTCTGCTTTTGTTACTACAGAAAGCAAGAGGCTATGGATTTGTTCCAGATTAAGATACATCAGGTTTGACCAGCCAAGACCACCTGAAAGGTCTTTGATGAAACCATGGCCCAGATGATCCAACTTCCAGAATCGTTTCAAGGCAACTGACTCAAACAATACAGCCTCATGGACTATTCCATGATCCTAAAATTTTCTTTGTGTTCCCATAGATACAGCACCCCCCTCCAGCAGGAAGTAGTAAGAGAAGCTACGCCCAAATTCCCAAATATACCAAGCTGGCTTTGGAGATATGTAAAAGTTAAAACCTTCCTTTTTAAAAAAAGAAAAGGGGAAGTGCTGTGGGATGGTCTGTATGTCAAATTGTTCTGATTGGTCAATAAATAAAACACTGATTGGCCAGTGGCCAAGCAGGAAGTAGGTGGCCATGCAGGAAGTAGGTGGGACAAGGAGAGAGGAGAATTCTGGGAAGCGGAAGGCTGAGGCAGAGACACTGCCAGCTGCCGCCATGACCAGCAGCATGTGAAGACGCCGGTAAGCCACCAGCCATGTGACAAGGTATAGATTTATGGAAATGGATTAATTTAAGCTATAAGAACAGTTAGCAAGAAGCCTGCCACGGCCATACAGTTTGAAAGCAATATAAGTCTCTGTGTTTACTTGGTTGGGTCTGAGCGGCCGTGGGACTGGCGGGTGACAAAGATTTGTCCTGACTGTGGGCAAGGCAGGAAAACTCTAGCTACACAATTCTGCCTCTTTTTCTCTCTCACACTCCACCATATATTTTCTCATCATAATGGTGCCTGACCACTAACAGCCCCAGGCAGAACCCTGTGTGTGTGTGTGTGTGTGTGTGTGTGTGTGTGTGTGTGTGTGTGTGTGTCCATCTCCACTCACCTGGTCCTAATGGCACCCAGCATGCCCATGAATTCTTTTCTCCACCTAGAACAAATAACCCCATGCAGGCCTGTGTGTGTACATCTCTACCTACCCAGTCCTAATCATTGATACAATTTCTTTCTTTTTTGTTTTTTTGTTTTTTGTTTTTTTTTCCTTTTATTTTATTTTACAATACCATTCAGTTCTACATATCAGCCACGGGTTCCCCTGTTCTCCCCCCTCCTACCCCCTCGCCTTACCCCAGCCCACCCCCCATTCCCACCTTCTCCAGGGCAAAGCCCCCCTGAGGACTGTGATCAACCTGGTAGACTCAGTCCAGGCAGGTCCAGTCCCCTCCTCCCAGACTGAGCCAATTTAAAATGTTTTACAAAATCTTTATTGACAAATAATTTACATAGTATACAATTTGCCTGTTTGCACAATTTGATAGACTTTAGTCCAGAATCCTCATAGGCCCATGACACCATCACCACTTTCTATTTTAGAACATTGCTGTCTTTAATTTCATGTACACATATAATGTATGGTGATTACATTCCACTTTATTTTTTTAATGAACATAATATTTGCAATTGTAACCATTTTTAAGTTCATAATTCAGTGGCATGAATTACTTTCAAGATATTAATTACATTGATACAGTTTCTTAATCTCTTCACTTTTTAAACAGTTTCTCCTTTAGCCCCATCCTTGTTTGTTTTTGTGTGTGACACAATATTTCTCTTCCAATTGAATCCAGACTTCTTAAAACCTAATATGTGCTGGAGATGTCTTTCTGTATGCTGCGAATGTGTTGCTCTGATTGATTGATAAATAAAACGCTGATTGGCCAGTAGCCAGGCAGGAAGTGTAGTATAGGCAGGATAAGCAGAGAGGAGAATGCTGGGAAGTGGAACGCTGAGTCAGGAGACACTGCCAGCTGCCGCTGCCATGAGAAGTAAGATGTAAAGTATCCATAAGCCCCAAGCCACATGGCAACTTATAGATTAATAGAAATGGGTTAATTTAAGATACAAGAACTAGATAGCAAGAAGCCTGCCACGGCCATACAGTTTATAAGTAATATAAGTCTCTGTGTGTTTACCTGGATCTGAGTGGCTGTGAGCTGGGTGGGACTAAGAAAACTTCTGGCTACAACTATGAATTTGTTTTCAGTTTTCCTACTCACTCCAAATGCACAACTCATTGAAATCTTATCTTTAAATCTACCAACTTCAAACTACTTTGGTAACATTATCAATGACCTCCTTTTATATCACTTATATCTTCTGACCTCTAAGGGTGGTGTTCAACTTAGTCATCCATAAAAAGATAATTTATATTTTTTGGTTTTAGTATAAAATAAAACATTTATAGATTTGAATTTTATAAAATAAATTTCATG
Organism: Peromyscus leucopus; assembly: GCF_004664715.2. Classification (NCBI taxonomy): domain Eukaryota; kingdom Metazoa; phylum Chordata; class Mammalia; order Rodentia; family Cricetidae; genus Peromyscus; species Peromyscus leucopus. The sequence goes on along the minus strand of NC_051065.1, from coordinate 29,409,866 downwards.
TATTTTAGGGTATATATTAATTGTTTGATGACTTTTAATAAAAAATATATTTAGCTCTCAGCAACATTAAGATACAATAGTGATCCACTACCTCTAGTTATTATAATCTTTTCAACCCCTCTTCCGTGGTGATCCCTGACCCTTTGTAGGAGGTCATGACATATATGTCCCATTTAGGGCTGAGCACTCCGCATTCTTTTATTTTATTCATGTTGATCAGTTGTGGTTCTTTGTGTTAATTGTCATCTACAGCAAAAAGAAAATCCTCAGATGAGGGTTGATACATGGAAGAATCTATCAGAATAATGATAAGTCATTACTAGTTGGTTTAACACTGTCTCCATTTAGCAGAGTCAGCATGGTAAGATCTGATGCCAGAAGTAGTAGTACATGCCTTTAAGCCTGGCACTTGGGAGGCAGATTCATGTGAAGCTCTATAAGTTCAAGGCTTCAAAGAAAATTCCATTCCAGTCAGTCCTACATAGCTACACCCTGTCCAAAAATCAGTGAAATAGAAAGGATTGAATTCTTCTCTAGTGTCTTCATTCTACCTAGTCATGGGCTCTTGGTCCTGTTGAAGGTGATAGATGTGAATTCTGTCTTGTGCAGAGGGCCTTAAATCTCATTAGAAAGCAGTTGCTTGCTTCCACATCATCCATGCCACAACTGCACAGGTGGCCATGTTTTGCAGGTTACTCATTATTGTAGTTAGCAGGGCTCACAGATGGGTAAGACTATTGAATACTTCACTCACCCAGTAGCACTATAGGACAGTTGCACACATGAACATGTAACTGTATATACAAGATTGTACAAGATCAGGCCAGACAAAATCCAAGCATAGATTGGGAAGGAACTCACAAAGTACTACTCTTGACTGAAGAACCATGGCAATTTGTGGTGGGTGAAGAAAGGGAGAGTCACTTGACTTCAGGACTGTGCCTTCTGAGAGTCTAGCCATGTTACGGTGTATGGCCCCACACTGATATATAGATAGGCAACATTAAGTGAACTCAGTGGATTTTAAAAAGTATCATGGGGAATTGGGAGAAAATAGTGATTGGGGAACAAGAGCAGAACTGGAGGGAAGAGAATGGGGATACAGGTCAGATCAAAACATACTCTATGCATACATGAAATTCTAAAACAATAAAAAAATTGAGATGCAGAAGAGTTCCATCATTCCTAAAGTTTCTGTCCTTGTGTTCAATGCACTTTCCTGACCCCATTCCTAAAACCACTGACCTGCTGCTGTATTTATAGTTCTGCCTTTTCTAGGATTTCCTATTAAACAGGACTGACCTAGCCACCGTGAAGGCCACTATCTTGGGGTTTTCTCCTGAATGTTTTTCCATCCACCGTACTGTGAAGTATGTTCTGTTTCTTTTTACTGAATTGTAAACTTGCATCTTATGGGTGTCAAAACTTGTTTACCCATTTGTCCTCATTTCTGGTTTATTACTATTATAAATAATACTGCTGTCAAAATTCCTATTCAAGTCTTTATGTGTAAATGTGTTTTCACATCTTGAGTAAATATTTAGAAGTAGAATTGCTAGGACATGTGGTATGTACAAATTTAACTTTATAAGAAACTGCCACAGTATTTTGTGATGTGCATGTATCATTTTGCCTTCTCAGTAGCAATGCTTGAAGATTGCATTTACACTACACCAGGATTTCTCAGCAGCAGCACTCTTGACATTTTGAGCCGGAAAATTCTTTGCTGTGGAAACTTCCTTGGGCAGTTTATGTGAGTCACAGCGTCACTGTATCCTCATGCTGTAAAGATCAAGAGAGAAGCTGTGCCAGGGTGTTGGCACATGTCTTAAATCCCAGAACTCAGGAAGCAGAGGCAAGGGGATCCCTGTGAGTTCTAGGCAGCCTGGTCTATAGAGCTAGTTCCAGGAAAGCCAAAGCTACACAGTGAAACCCTGTCTTGAAAAACAAAAAGCAAGACAGAAAGAGAGAGAGAGAGAGAGAGAGAGAGAGAGAGAGAGAGAGAGAGAGAGAGAGAGAGAGATTGAAGAACTCTCTCTACTTAAAGCAAAAATGCTTCGAGATAATGCCACATACTCCCTAGAGGCAATGGTTTTCTCAAGTAGAAGATCACTGTTCATTTTCACCAATACTTAGATTTCACAGCCATTTAATTTTACCAACAAAGTGTAGAAATAGTAATATAGTATTGTGGTGTTTGCCACAGTTTAGATCTGGCATTTTCCACAAAAGTTTGTATACAAGGGCCTGCTCTCCAGAATGGTACTACTGAGAGACTGTGGAAAATTGTAACGGGGATAGCCTAGTGGGAGGTGTTTAGGTCCTGAAGGTCATACTTTCAAATAACAGGCTTGGACTACAGTGAAGCATTTCATAGATGAACATCATTTCATGTCTGTAACCAGATTCCTGTCCTCCAACATGGATTAGGAGGACTGCAGAGGAAAAGCTATGGCAACTTTTTATTCACCATGGTAATATAGGAATAACTATGTGAATGAAAAAGACCTCTGAGGCCCTTTGTGCTGAGGGAGGACAATAATGGGGTAACTGGTAAGTATCCCAGCTCTAAGTACTCAGAATGCTTCCCAGTGCCTGCAATAAGTATAGTGAAAAATTGCCCTTTAGATATGTAAACATAGCTTAATTAGGAACCCCAGTACATCCAAGGCTGCATCTGATAAACAGAACTCAGTGAGATCACTCACTCAAGATACCCAGACACAGTCCTCGACCCCATGACACCCACTGGACAGTATATAAGCAGAGACCAAGAGCAATGCTCTGCTCTGCACACCTGGAGAGACACCACCTTGATCTGACCTGCAGGTGGAGAGTCTTCCCCAGAGTCCTGACCCTCGAATCAGAGACCTCTGTTAGAAACTGGACCTGACTTTCAGCTGAGATATGTTCCACAGGTGAGCAGCCTTGGGGAGATAGGCTTAGGGCCATAGTTAGGAATTTAGAGTGTGAACCTTGTCTGATGACCCTGAGCATAATAAAATATAGCTTTTGTTTTACTACGTGCATCTACCTTTCTGCTCCCAACAATAACAACAGCAACAACAATAATAATATTAATAAATACAATATTGGAAGAGGGAGAGGAATGCACAAGAACTTAACTGTATGATCATGTGAGTTTATTTATGGAGTATTTCCAATTAATACAGTAGTTATCATTTTCAATTGTTCATGAAGCATTTTGGGTGACTGACACTTTGGATGTATTGAGATTTATTTGCCTGTCTCTGTGAGATTCAGTTTTTATATGTATTTGTCTCTCTCATTAGTACCACAACAACCAAAAATGTCCTGTTTTAACTATTTCTCTCTAATCTGAGCATATATGAACTTCTTTCTATCATTAAAACAGTCATGTAAACTACTTCTTTTCAGTAGTGTCCGGAACTTGCCTGTATTGGTATACAATCATTCTGGTTTTCTTTTCCTAAACTTTTTTTTTTCTGGTTAGCAATCAAAATGGTTTAAATATGAATGCAATCCATAGAACAGTAACAACAAAAATAGAACAATTTTTCTCAATAAAAATAGGCCAGTTGTTAGAAGGTCTCATTCTGTGAAGACATTTTCAGCCCTAGTGAAAGGAGCCTGTGGAATCCGCCAGTTCTGGGTTCTACTTCATGCCCTCAAGAACCTTATGAAAAGCAGTCCCAACAACAGAATGACGTTTGCCAGAGTGTAATACTGGATGACAGAACTGAGGTTGATCGCTATAATCACATTTCTGTGTATTAAACTGTTACATCTTAATTATTTATATAGCTCATTGGTCCAAAAGCATAAAAATAGAGAACAACATCTCAAAATTTATCTCATTTCATGTTCAGAGATAAAAGGGATAACTATTCTTCCCGTTATTTTCTGGAGGCAAGTCCTTGTTTATAGAGTCTGATGGCAATCACACACTGGTAGTTTCCAAAGCTACTGTATGAAGAGGATGCTGAAGGCCATCACTATACAGCATACGGCAACATAAGGACTCTTGCACTCACCAATTCGGACACACTTCCAAAATATTCCCAATACTCCAGTTTTATTTCTGTCCAGGAGGCTGGGTGCCAAGGATCGGATATAAGCACACGTACATATAAGCAGCAAGATTACAGTCAACAGACTCTGAAAATTGAAAATGGCAGACATAGTGAGGCCGGTGCTGGTCCAGCCACATCACCCTTCCGGGCCGGGGCGGAAGAGGATCCTTTTCCTAAACTTTTAACAAGCAAGATTACAGTATCCCCGGTGTTACAAAAGCAAACTAGCACATTTCTATATAAAGGGCAGCAGTTACTCTGCAGGCAAAACCAAAGAGCATCAGCCACGCTTCACAGCTGCCACCAAAAAAGCTGCTTCCTTAACATCGCAGTATTTAGGATGGATTATTGTTTCAGTGAACTTTGAACCATGGCAGTTACAACAATCATAAATATTCAATGACAACTCCAAGATCACAATCATAAAAGGTAGATAACACAAATGCTGCCCATTTACCACTCAGAGGAGAGAGTAAGAAACTTCTAAAGAGGAATAAAAAAAAAGAAAAAAGAAAAAAAAGCATGCAAGGACCCATGCAACAAACTTCCCAGGGGTTAGGTTTCTGTTTCCCATTGAAAGTAAGTTTGCAAGAAAGCAAATGGAAAATACTCTTTAAAATGAAACTCTGGGATCTTTGAGACAAAGCCACATGAGTGAATACAACTTTACCAGGCTTCAACACAAGAACTGAGTGAGACATTTGTCTCGCACACAGAGCCCTGTGGAGAGGGGAAAGGCTGGCATAGGATGCTACTAGCTGTTCTTGGTCTCCCTGTGACTCAGGTGCTAGGAGTCTGCAAGAACATTGAAGGGAAGCTCAACAGCAGCCAAGTGCTTTCCAGAAGGAACAACAGGATTTCCTATCCGTGGTGGTGGGTGCCTGAGCCTCCAGGGTGGCCATGCGAAGCCATAGTGCCTTGCAGATGACTCACCCAAGTTTAACCTCCCATATCTCGAATGTGACAATTTCTAGACATTTCATTTTCAAAGGCTTGTGAAATAAAAGTGTCAGCATTTTTTCTCCTTCTCTGGCTATAAATAAGCAATTCTTCTTGGCAAAATGTTTTTTACGTTGACTCAGATTCCAATACAAATGTCAGGACACAGAGTAGAGGCAGCATGGGAAGATCTGGGCAGGGGATCAAGTCCTATCTGATGACAACCTGATGGCTTCCCGAAACCTCAGAGGAAGTCAGTGGCATGTCAGTGGTTTGGAATGAGATGGCTAATGAACCTGTCAGTGCAGCTGCCAGACCAAGATGCAGGCTTTCATAAACCTGCCGGCTTTCTGACATACATATAACTACTCTGCTTTCATTCCAGACTAAAGGGACACAGTTGTTTGAGTTAATACTATTTTCAGTGCATCTTGGATATATAAAGTTCCTGGGGTAAGAAAAATAATTGAATCAAGTTACTTTATGAACAGTTTACAGGAAACCTTCAGTGTGCCACAGCTGACTTCATGAAAATGCCTCCTAGTTCCTCCATTTACTCCTGTGCTCTCTATTTTCACATAATTCATTTACACAGTAGAGGGTATTCTTTCAGTCATCTGTCCTTTTTTTGTTAAAAAAAAAAGCCACAGATTTCCTGGTATTGATGAAATAGTCTTATCTTTGATTGATATGCTAATATTCCTAACTTCTGAGACATCTATAACTCATAAAGCCCTGTATAGGTGGCTCCTTTCCCTCAGAATTTACAGTTAATCTGAGTCATCAACCATATAGTATTTTTTAAAAGCCTAATTCTCATATTGAGTGAAAATATTTCTCACCAAAGATATTTCTCTCTTTAGAAAGAGTGAAAGATCTACAGGGAAAAAAAGCATAGAAAGGCTGAGGAAGAAGATAAATGAATCGTAATGGGACCAGCACTGCTGTGGAAGCTACAGAACCTTTTGTCAGATGGTGCCTGCAATCTAAACTTACCTATGTTGTTGTATAAAACAGCTTCTCTCAATAACTCTACAGCAAAAGATTCCTTTGATCATGAATATCAAAACAGCCCCTGATCTACCAGAAGGGAAGCTTCAATTCTAAGTTGGTGTAAAGTGATACTACTCAGTAGGGCTGGTTGTCTTTTCACTTTGTTGATAGAAAGCAGAGTGGACCCACTGAATGCCTGTTAGCAAACAGAATGCACCCTGCTCTACTTGTTAACTATATAATGCATTGAGCTCCCTTTATCATATTTCCCCTGGATTTTAAAAGGTGAGTTGTGGGGTTGTCCGCATAATATGGTTTTTGACATGAGTTAACACACCGAGAATCTCTAAATTGTTACCTCACAGAAAACAAATTTCATAAAATATTAGTTTTCTTCTCTTGTCTTATTGAGACAGGGTTTCTCTGTGTAACAGCCTTAGTTGTCCTGGAACTCCAGTTGTTGACCAAACTGGCCTTCAACTCTCAGAGATCCTCCTTCCTCTGCCTCCTGAATGCTAGGATTGAGGGTATGTGCCACCAGGCCTGGCTAGCATTAATTTTCTATAATTAAAGAATAAGTAAAATGCAATAGAATGTTGAATGCTATCCCAAAAATTAAGAAGGAGCACCAATGTCCACAATATAAACTTTCTTTCATGTTACATATAAATAATCCATGTGGGATTTATAATAAATAAAACCAAATACATATTGACAAAGGAATGAATATCTAATTTTCTGTGTAATATAAACACATCTGTGAATAAATATGCATTTGTTTTGCTTTTCTTTGCTTTACTTCATTCTGAGTCATGGTTTTTCCCTAGTTCCTTTTGTTTAACAATAATGATATTATTGTTGATATTTCAATAATTTCCCTGCCAAGAGCCATCCATGGTGACATGGAGAGAATAGATGTTATTTCTTGTGAAGCAGAAGATAGGGTAGAATAGTGTGAGCCCTCTAAATATTGATTAGGGATGGCTCCACTTGCCTAGGGTATAGAGGAGAACACCAAATGTAAACTTTAAAAGTAATTCTAAAAATCCGTGGAGACATTTTTTTTTTCTCACTGAATCTTGCCTGACTCATACATTACATTACATTCCAGAATAAACATAGTTTCGTGGTGGCTTAAAATACCACATTATATTCTGAATATTTTAAATTACACCAGACCCTAGAGATGAAAGTTTGCATTGTTCTACTTGCTGTCATATTAAGAATGCAGCATTTGAGGTCAAAATTAGCCACAATTCTTGATAACTAAAATACTTTTATCCCTGTCTCTTTCTTTAATTTCCTCTCCTGTCTAGATATCTTAATGTCTATTTTAACAAATTATTGTTTTAGCTAGAAAATTTTCTGGTCTTTGGTATTCAGATAATTGAAATATAAGTGCCAATGTAAATGTAAAAAGCCATTCTCAAGTTAGATTTGCATTGACAATTAGCTATTAGCTTGCATTTTATAAAAAACTTCATTGACTATGTGGTGGCTATAGAGATATTTCATGAAGGAGCCACAGAATAATTCAAGCAAATGGAAACTATAGAACTTCTCAATTGGCTGGATTCCACAGTGCACATCCTAAATATGTTATTTCCTTCTGGAGCTTTAATTTACTTTCACTAATGTTATACAAATGAAAAGAAATGTATAATTAAATAATTATGTATGATTCATTGCTATATTAACAAGATTAAATGTATAACAGGAATTCAAATATTGATTAAAAACTGAATGAATTTGTGAATAATGAATAAAACCACAATTGCCCCATTTGGAATTTACTTGAAAATAGATTTAAAATTCTTTTGCTTCCTCAAAATCACTAATAGTTCCCCTTATTAAAGAATAAATAATTTAAATTTTGTTTTAGGAAAAAATAATTTGATAAAGAAGAAGTATAAACTAGCAAAATTAGAACCATAATCATATGGCATGAGCAAACCACAAACTCCTACTGTAAACAATCCCATCAGTAAACACATGCTGCAATGTTCCATGCTCATAGATAAGTATCATCATGGTGCCAGTTTTCTACAGCCTGGTCAATAAAATAAATCCCATCTTAAAAAATATTCTAACCATTTATTCTGTAGACATTAACAAAGTCATTATAAAATATTTACAGAGAGGCCAAACACACAGAATAATCAAAACAATACAAGAGGAAGACAGTCAATACTGAGACTGCTCAACTTTAAGATTTAACATGAAGCTACAGCAGGCCTGTCATGGCATGTCGGGTGAGAGAAAGACAAATCAATGAAACAGCAATAAGAGCAGATTCATACACCAACATTACTAGGGCCAGCAAGGCATTCAGGGGAGAAAGTAGGGCCTCTTGGTGAATGGTGCTCTAAGACCTAAACATGCCCATTCAAAAGGAATGGATGGGTGGATGGATGGACAAACAGATGGATGGATGGAAGGACAGATGGACGGACAGATGGATGGATGGATAAATGAATGAAAATATCTGCAGCAAGCCTTTTATCTTTTGCTACAATGGGTTTTAAATTGAGGAATAGATCTAACTATGAAACTTCAAAACTTCAAGACATATAAAGACCATCTAAACAACCTTAAGCATGGCAATCAGTTTTTGTGTGAAATAGGAATATGTTTCATCAAGGAAAATTCTACCACTGAACTTTATTACAATTAGAAGTGTCTGCTGGTCAAGGCCTATAATCCCTCATGAGGTTGACGCAAAAGAATTGCACATAAAAGTCCCATCTTTCATTAAGAAGCAAATTTTATAATTCATATATTATAAAAGCAAGTTATTTCCTGTCTCAAGATAAAAATAAAAAAGGGATATGGGAACTAAAATCTGATTTTAAAGTTTGATGAAATATATGAATGTTCTAAGTAAATGCTGAAAGGCTCCAAGCTCATAAAAGGAAGGCTGTGTGTTTGTGATCAGCATGTCAGTTGGAAGAAGAAAAACATAAATTACAGACAAGAGGAAAATGTTTGTCAAACACTGATCAGATGTATAGCTTATACCCCAATTATGTAAAGAACTTTTAAAAATATTTTAACTGAAATAGAATTACATTACTTTCCCCATTCCTTTCCATCCCTCCAACTCCTGCCAGCTACCCTCACTTGAACCCCTTCTATGCCCCCCATTCTCAGTGTGACAGCCTCCTTTGCTTTGGTTACTGTTACATACACACATATATGTACATGTGTGTGTTCAAGCACAAATAAACCCCTGCTGAGTCTGTTTTTGCTGTTTGTATGCCATGGGATGACCAATGAGGGAACCCTCCCTGGGAAAAGCCAATGATCTTTATTCCCAAAGTCATTAGTTGCCTGTAGTTCTTTTTCAAGGGTGGGACCACATGAAATTTCCCTCCAATAGATATCTATATGACAGGCCCTGCATCTATGGCTCAGGGAACTTGAACAAAAGGGGAGAAATATCATGAGTACTAGACACCTATGTGGTCTGCTGTGAAAGTGTCTATCTTAGAAATGACTACATAAACAAGACTCAAACAGTGTTTTTTAAAAGTTTTAAAATGTAACAGTAAGGACTAGAAAGATGACTGGGGGGGTTAAGTGTACTTACTGCTCATGAAGAGGACCCCAGCTCAGTTCATGGCACCCACAGCAAGTAACTCAAGCTTCTGTAGCTTCAGCTCCAGGTGATTTGAAATCTTCCTGCCTCTATGGTTACCTGCAAGCCCCCCCTCTCTCTCTCACACACACACACACTCACACTCACACTCACACACACTCTCATATACACACACACATGCACGCACTCTCGCACTCTCTCTCTCTCTCTCTCTCTCTCACACACACACACACATACACACACACACACACACACACACACACACACACATGATAAAGAAAGAAATTAAACCTTTTTCTTTCTTATCTTTTTTTTTTTCTTTTGGCATTTGGAGACAGGGTTTCTCTGTGTAACAGCTCTGGCTGTCCTGGAACTCACTTTGTAGACCAGACTGTCCTTTAAACTCAAAGAAATCTATCTGCCTCTAGGATTAAAAGCATGTTCCACCACACCCAGCTGAAAATGAATCTTCTTAAAGTTCCACAACAATATATGGGCAAAAGATGGGAACAGAAACGGAACTAAAGAGATGAAAGGATGGTAAATCAGGATTAAGAAAAATGCTGAACATCAAAAATTACTAGGAAATTGCAGGAGGAATAATGAGGTAACATTGCAAGGGCTAAAATATAAAATGCTGACAGTGCCGCATGCTGACTGGTACGTGGGACATGTGACCTCTCATTCGTTGCTGATAACAATGTGTCTGAGAAGAGCATATGACAGTCTCTTAACACAGTCATCACCTCCGCATCTACCCAGAGAACTACTGTCTACATTAATGTTAGGAGAGGGATGTTTAGAGAAGTTGCACTTTATTACCAAGACTTGAAATGACTTCCAACTTTTAAGATGTTCTTAAACATCTTAAAATAAGTGGATAAATAAACAAATTCTGGTGTAGCTCTGCAATAGAGTTCAGATAGGAGGCCTGACACCTGAGAATGAAACCACACACACTTAAGACTGGCAAGGCCTTGGGTTTGATTTCCAGGACCACAAAACATAGGAAAGAAATTGTCAACCAAGCCAAGGAAGTACAGGGGAAAGTATTAAGTTTTTATTGCCAGGTGAAAGACAAGGGAGAAGCCAGCATGTTGCTTGATCCTGACTGTGTGGAGTCACGACAACATAAAATCAGAATCTATGAAAGGACCAATTAAGGAAGAGTAATTACTTTGCAAAAGTAATAATAAAAATAAATGTCTTTAACTTGCTGAGGGACATCTACATGATTCATACAAATAACAGCATGCTTGAATGTGAATTGTTTAATGCTTTGTTCTTGAATTCAGGAATAAGACCATACTGTCCACTTTCAACATTTGTACTTGGTGTAGTAATGAGGGTTGTAAAGTGGACATAGATGGAAAGGAAGAACTCAAAGTGTCTCTGTTCACAGATGACACAACCATTTATGCAGAAAAATCTGTTAGGATAGAATTTACCAAGCTACTAATATTATCAAGGTGGTAAAATGCAATCCCTTGTATCTTCCTCCTTTTCTCTCTCTCTCTTCCCTTCCCTCCCTTCCTTTCTTCTCCACCCTCATATATATATAAATTTTCTGGATTTCTATCTACTGACATTTACCAAACATTGAAGATAATAGGCATTGACATTTTCAATAGTATCAGGCTGTATATATTACATTCTCTGAGCTGGAACTGATGAGGGTTATACAACATTAAATAGAAAAATTAATATCCACCTAAAGGGATGGCTACCCATTTCTTTGTAAGAAATGTAAACTCAAACCACACAGAAATAACATCTCATGCTCATTAGAACACATAAAATGAAGAGACTGACCAGAGCAAGCACTGTGGAAGACCTGGACTTACCTATCTGGCTGAAATGTATGTATTATAATCACTTTGAACAGCAACCTGCAAGTTTATTTGAAAGGAAAACATGCATAAATCACAATGATCCAGCCATTCTACTCCTGGTAATAGACACCCTTAAAAGAAATCATGTATTTTACAAATCCATGCATACTGATATTTACCAATCTTGACTTTTAATATTCAGTATCAGAAACAACCACATGTTTATTAATAAACTAGTAAAGAAATCATAATATATCCACACAATGGAATATTATCTAAAAGTAAAAAGAAAGAAACTATGATATATGCCTTTGCATAGACACATCTACAACTATGTACTCTAACAAGGCTGAAATCTGATTTTATATTATACTATTTCCAAAATGTTCCAAATATGAAAATTAATCTATAGTGATAAGACTAGATTAATGGTTGTCTGTTTCTTTTTTAAATAATTTTCTTTTATTAAAAGAATTATTTTCTCATACAATATATACTGCTCGTAGTTACCCTCCTTCTATTCTTCCCAGTTACCTCCCACCTCCATTCCCCTCCAGATACACTCCCTCTCTGTCTTTCATTAGAAAAGAACAGGTTCTAAGAGATAACGAAACATCACAAAATAAAATATAATAAGATAAAACAAAAACCATCACATTGAAGCTGGACAAGACAATCCAACAGGAGGAAAAGAGCACCAAGAGCAGGGCCATAATTCAGAAATCCCTTTGTTCACATGCTCAGATTCCATAAATATACTCAGATGAAAGCAATGATATATATGCAGAGGACCTGGAGCAGCCCCTGGTAGGCCCTATGTTTGCTGTTTTGGTCTCTGTGAGTTCATATTAACCTTGGTTAGTTGATTCAGAGAGCTTGTTTCTCCTGCTGTTCTCCATCTCCTCTGACTCTTACACTCTCTCCAGCTCCTCTTCCTCAGAGTACCCTGAGCTCTGGGGTAGAGGGGAGAAGGGGTGGTGGTGGTGGATAGAGATATCCCACTTGGAGCTACGTATTCCAAAGTACTTCTCTTTCTGCATAACATTCATTGTGTGGGTCTCTGCCTGTTTCAGGAGAAAGCTTCTCTGATGTTGACTAAATAAGGCACTGATCTATGAGTACACTAGAATATCATTAGAAGTCCTTTTATTGATACTTTTTAAAGACTAATAGTGTTTGGTTTGAGCTTAAGTCTCCGGGCTATGTAGTCTCTGGTTTTTGTTCACCTAAGAAGTGTCAGGTATGGCTTCTATCTCATGGAGGGGACCTTAAGTCAAATCAGACATTGTTTGGCTCCTCCTACAAGTTCTGTGCCACCATTGCCCTAGCATATCTTACAAGTATCGATGACTATGGGGGTCCTACTCCTCCATAGTCCCCTCCCAGGGTCTGGAAAGAATCTACAACCAGCTGATAATTTAATCTTTGATGATATGAAATGAATCTAGGTAGACAAAATTCCTTAGTCCATACACTTTATTATTCTGTGTCAGTTCTCTCTACACAGTTCTATTCTGCTCTCGTGCCTAGATTCTTTCTTGCCTGATTTCTATCTGCATTTATCTACTGTCCCCTCTAAGTTTTAACTTGATTGTCTCATCTTACTGTCCCATCTGGGTTCTCATCCATCTAGTTCTTTCCCATCTTAGCTCCTCTTCCATCTCCTTCTGCCTCATCTTGTTCTTCCCCATCTGGCTCTTCCTCATCTTCCATCCTGTTCCTCTAGTACTCTCTTGTAGCCCTTCAATCTAGTTCTTCCCTATCTTAGTTTGTTTCTTACCTATCTAGTTCTTCCATTCTCTTTTTTTCCTCTCTTTCTCCTCCTCTCAGTATCCTTAATCTCTCATTTCTCCCCAAGTCTCTCAGGAATCCAGTTATAAACCCAAGCAATAGCAATCCACTGCTAGAGCAAGGTCATCCAGCTTGAATTCTTATAAGGGTCATAAAGAATTTTCCACAGGCAGTGGTGTCAGGCTTTCATTTACAACTCAAATGAGTTAGTCAAGAAGGGAATTTATATGCTCAATCTACATTCCTAGAACTGGTTAGGTAAGAAATGAGAAGTCTATTAGTAAGGCTGTAAGGAAGGAGGGTCTCACCCTAAATTACATAAGAAACAAAACTATCCTCCTGACCTAGGAGGTGTTGTGTTGTTTGGTCTTGGATGCTTGATAGGTATTTTAGATAAATGCATAGCATTACAAGAAAATCACTGTAGGAACCAGCTAATATATATACAAAAGTTAAAATATCACTAAGACTTCTTAAGCCATGGCTTGACTTTTGGGGAAGTCCTTGACTTTTCCAAGTAGTAGCTTTTGTGATAGGAGCTGAATTCCATTTACGTTTTTCTGTGGTTTGCAGCATGCAGGCAGGACAGATTGCAGGTCAAAGATTTTTGTAGCTAGGTTGGTGTTTACATTTCTCTTTTAGTAGCCTGCAGAGTATCTTCTGGACCAAGAATATTAGAACATAAGAGTGAAGGCTCTATTTAAGCACTAGCTCAACTTCTCCATGTTCTATGAATAAGTTGTGTGAGTGTTATCCTCAGTAATAGGGCTGCATTTTCAGTTTGATGAAAGTAACCCTTTGTCTTGGCAAAAACCTGTGTTGTTTAAGGATTTTTATGTGACTTCCTTGCCAACACTTCCATTCAACTAAATGCAACATAGTCCCAGAACTGGAAGCCTCTTTTTTTAAAACAACAACAACAACAAGAAGTGGCCAATTGGGAATCCATCTCCCATTGTTAGGAGACCTCATTAGGAGCACCGTCACATATTTTAGAAGTTTCCACTGTACTAGGTTTCCATACTATCTCCCAAATGTCTCTCAGTTACAACTGTCTCAACATGCATTTCCTCCATCAACCCTATCTCCCATCCCCTTCTGCACCTGATCCTCCAATTTCTGTCCCCTATCTACTCCAGTCCACCCATAAAATATGCTTTATTTGCCCCACCCAGGGATGCTCATGTGTTCCTCCTAGTCCCTTCCTCTATACCTAAACACTTTGAGTCTTTTGATTATATGTTGGTTATCATTTACTTCATAGATAATATCTACATATAAGTACATACCATATTTATCTTTAGGGGTCTGGGTTACCTTACTTAGGGTGGTTTTTTGTTTGTTTGTTTTGTTTTTTTACTATTTCCATCCATTTGCCTGCAAATTTCATGATGTCATTTTACATATGTATATATATATATATATATATATATATATATATATGTGTGTGTGTGTGTGTGTGTGTGTGTGTGTGTGTGTGTGTGTGTGTGTGTATGTGTGTGTGTGTGTGTGTGTGTGTAATAGCTGAATAATACTCCATTGTGTAAATGTACCACATTTCCTTTCTCCATTCTTCAGTTGAGGGACATCTAGGCTGTTTCTAGTTTTTTGGTTATTATGAATAGAGAAGCAATGAACATGGTTGAGCAAGAGTCCATGTGGTAAAATGAAGTGTCCTTTGGGTATATGTCCAAGAGTGGTGTAGCTGGATCATGAGGAAGATCAATTCCCAATTTTCTGAGGAACCACCATATTGATTTCCATAGTAGTAATACAAGTTTCCACTCCCACCAACAACAGAGAAGTGTTCTCCTTGCTCTACATCCTGATCCCCAACATGAGCTGTCACTTTTGTTATTGATCTTAGCCATTCTGACAGATATAAGATGGAATCTCAAAGTATTTTTGATTTGCATTTCTTTGATGGCTAAGGATGGCGAATATTTCTTTAATTGTTTATCAGCCTTTTGAGCTTCCTCTATTGAGAATTCTGTTCAGATTTGTACCCTATTTTTAAATTAGATTATTAGGGTGTTTGATGTCTAGTTTCTTGAGTTCTTTATTTATTTTGGATATATATCCACATCCTCTTTCAGATGTGGAGTTGGTAAAAATATTTTCCCATTCCATAGGCTGCTGCTTTGTCCAAATGATAATGTCCTTTTCAGTTTCATGTGGTCCCTTTTGTTAATTGTTAATCTTAGTGCCTGTGCTATTGTTGTTCTCTTCAGGAAGGCTTTTCCTGAGCAAATGTATTCAAGGTTATTCTCTACTCTCTGATCTATCAGGTTCAGTGTGTTTGGTTTTATGTTGAAGTTTTTGCTCCATTCGGACTTGAGTTTTGTGCAGGGTGATAAGTATGGATCTTTTTGCATATATCCACATACAGACATTTAGTTTGATGCCACACCAACTCCAGTGTCGTCCATGTGACATGAACAATATGTCAATAGTAGTGGACAGGAGATACGTGTCCCACGGGACTAAGCTCCCTGGAGGTCCCTGGCAGAGTGTTATGCCTCCTTCTCGAAGGAGACGTGCTTCATAGATCATGAGCTCTCTGGGCTATGGGTTGTGTATAACTGCTTTTCTGATAGTGTTCTAATTAATCTATGAAACACAGCCAAAAGTAATGAATGCTTGGGTTGTGAACTATGGAGGAAAGGGGAAGCTGGACATGGACTTTATTTAGATATAGCAGAACGAACTATTCCTTAAAGACCTCAAGCCTCAAGCCGCTAGATAATAGAAAGTATAGGCACTTCTAGGGAATGAACACTCACCCACTAGGAATCCTAACTAAAGTGATTTATGGCAGAAAACATTACCTCATAGGAGGCAGATGGTGGGCCTCTCTGTTGAGGAAGTTCAGCATGGAAAACTTAAGGACTACAGCAGAACTCCTTCCCCTTACAGGTGTAAAAGTACAAGAGTCCATATTCCAGCAGGTAAAAAGGTTTTATATTAGAAGAGATATATGGTAAAGAACTGAAGAAAGACTTAGGGAGGATCTGCAGCATCCAAATTGGCTAAATGGGTCATGAGAACCAGAAAAGTAGAAGTGCATAATAAACTAGCGAGTGGCTGAGATAAAGATGAAGGACACAGCTGCAAGAAGCCTACACAAGTCTAGGAACTGTACTAAGTTTAAAAAACACAGACTGCTCTTTGGGTCATAAAGTTCTTGTGAGTGAAGGGATATGTCTAGCGCCGATTAATAATTTTATGTTTACTGTTTTTAAAGATGATGTAATTGAATTATTGCCAAGTTCTTGTTGTTCTTTGTATGACTTGATAGTTTTCTTTTCTGTATATAAACTACTGATTTGCAGAAGTAAAATTGCAGCAGATTCAAACCACTTTTGAGTGTGTTGTCTGTCTGTCAGTCGCCGAATCCTTGTCTTCCTGACTACCCAAGCCCTGATTCTCCTACGGTTGTGGTACTCCCGGTAGGCCAGTCCGTGGCAGTTTGATTAGCACCATTTGGTGAAGATGTTACCTTTTTTCTAGTGTGTATTTCTGGCTTCTTTGTCAAACCCAGGTTCCCATATTGGTGTGAATTTATGTCTGGGTCTTCAATTTGATTCCATTAATCAACACATCCATTTTTATGCCAAAACCATGAAGTTTTTATTACTATAGCTCTGTGGTACAACTTGAAATTGGGAATGGTGAAAACTCTAAACCTCTAGCAGTTCCATTATTGTTCAGGATTGTTTTAGCTATCCTGGGTTTTTGTTTGTCCATATGAAGTTGGAAAGTATCATTTCAAGATCTGTGAAAAAATGTTTTGGAATTTTAATGGCAATTGCATTGAATCTGTAGATTGTTTTTGGTAGGATGGCCATTTTTACTATGTTAATCCTACTGACCCCATGTACATGGGAGATTGTTTCATCTTTTGTTGTCTTCTTCAATTTCTTTCTTCAAAGAATTGAAGTTTTTATCATATAAGTCTTTCACTTGCTTGGTTAGAGTTATACCTAAGATATTTCATAATATTTGAAGGTACTGTGAAATGTCTTATTTCCCTGATTTCTATCACAGTCCATTTGTCATTTTTATATAGGAGGGTTATTGTTTTTTATGAGTTGATTTTGCATCCAGTTATTTGTGTTATATCACTTGCAGGAGTTCCCTGGGAAAATTTTCAGGGTCACTTATGTATACTACCATATCATCTGCAAATAAAAGTACTTCGATTTCTTTCTTTCCAATTTGTATCCCCTTTCTCTCCCTCAGTTGTCTTACTGCTCTAAGTCTTAAAGTTCTATATTGACTGGGTATGGAGAGAGTGGAAAACCTTGTCTTGTTCCCAATTTTAGTAGAATTTCTCTGAATTTCTAATTAATTTGATGTTGGCTATAGGCTTGCTATAAATCACCTTCATTGTGTTTAGGAATGTTCTTTGTATCCTTAATCTTTCCAGCACTTTTATCATGAAAGGGTGCTAGATTTTGTCAAAGGATTTTTCTGCATCTAATGAGATGATTTTGTGGGTTTTTTCTTTCAGTTAGTTTATATGACAGATTACCCTTACTGATTTATTAATATTGAAACATCCCTGCATCTCTGGGGCAATTTTGATGTGTTCTTGGATTTGGTTTTCAAGTATTCTATTGAGTATTTTTGTATCTATGTTCATAAGAGAAATTGGTCTGTAATTCTCTTTCTTTGTTTGGTCTTTATGAAGTTTAGGTATCAGGGTAAATGTGGCCTCATAAAATGAACTGGGTAATGTTCCTTTTATTTCTATTTTGTGGAGTAAGTTGAGAAGCATTGGTGTAAACTCTTCTATGAAAGTTTGCTTCTATTTCACTAAGGGTTTAAGTCTATTTAGATTGTCTAGCTGATCTTGATTTAACTATGGTAACTGATAGCTATTGAGAAATTGTCTATTTCCTTAAGATTTTACAATAAGATGGAGTACAGGTTTTTAAAGTATAGCCTTAAGATTCTCTGAATTTACTCAGTTTCTGCTGTTATGGCCATTTTAAAAAACATGTAATTCTTTATTGATTCTTTGGGAATTTCATATCATGCACCACAATCTCCCTCACCTCCCAGCCTCTCCACATCCCCCCTCATCCCTGCAGCGACCTCTCAAAGAAAAAGCCCCCCAAATTAAAAACAAAACAAACAAAACCCCACCTCACTCCTGTCTTTCCAACACTTCTTCATTCATCCTAGTGTCATTGGGAGCTGTGGGGTGTCATGCAGTATACCATCTGTCCAGTCAGCCCCATCCATAAAATGTTCAAGGCCTCTAGGACACCATCATCACTGGACCTTCACCAAAACTCCTATCAGATATCCTGTTGTGCCCTGGGTTATGGGGATCCTGTGGCTATTGTTCTGTAGGACCAGTCCCTTCACGAACTCCACCAGGTCATAGATGGGGTAGATGTTGGGGGGGCCAACCCAAGGTCCAGGATGTGGGTCTGGGTGGTAGCTGAGCTGGGCCATCCAGGTCACTAGAACCATCCATCTCAAGAGAGGGGTGGAGTCAGCTCTCCTAGACCTATGCCATCATTGCTAACTGGCTTGCTTTCCAATTCCCATTCCTGGTGAGGGGTGGGGCCATCTCTCCTGAGTTTATGGTGGTGGGGGGTGGAGGGGGACCAACCGTGCTCTCTGGAGGGGAAGGGCCAGCTCTCATGATGCAGTTCCCAGTGAGGCGCAGGGCCAGGTATCCCAGGGCCAGTGAGTGGTGTGGCTGGCTCAGCAAGGCCCTCAGATTTCAATAGGCATAGTTCCTATGAAACTCGGTGGTAACACAGGACACGGACATCAACATAGATCTAGCTGCAGCAGGAACACACGCGGACCCAGACATGGCCCTCAGCAGCAGCAAAGCCCTTGAACACTAATATGGTCTCAGGTGGCTGAACGGACTCCAGGCATCTGCACATTCCTTGATGGTAACAGGAGCCACAGGACATCACCCAGACCCTGGCCACTGCAGGGCCACAGACCCAGACATGGCGCTAGGCAGCAGCTCAGGCCCAGTCAACACCATGGCCCCATGTGGCCGTGCAGGCCACACAGATCTGCATGGCCCTGGTGGTAGTATGGCCTTCAGACACCAACATGGCTACAGGTTGTAGCTTAGGCTAGGGGCATCCATGTGGCCTTTGGTGGTACCATGGGCCATGGACATCAACACGGACCCTGGCTATGATAGGACCACAGACCCAGACATGCTCCTAGGCAACAAACTAGGCTGATGTCACTATGGCTCCAAGTGGCAGCACAGGCTACTCAGATCATCATGGCCCCAGTGGCAGTGTGGCCCTCAGACACCAACATTGCCCCTGGCATTGGCATGGCCTTCAATTGTATCATGAGCCATGGACATCAACACAGACCATGGCTACAGTAAGTCCAGAGACCCAGACCCAGCCCTGAGCTGCAGCAGGAGCCTGGACATCACCATGGCACCTTGTGGCAGTGCAGGCCACTCGGATCTATGAGACCCCAGCTGTAGCATGACCCTCAGATTCCCATCTGGCCTCAGGTGACAGCCTAGACCCCAAGTATTTGCACTGCCTTTAGTGGTAACAGAGGCCACTGACATCAGCATGAACCTTAGCTGCTGGAAGGCCAAGGACCTGGACATGGTTCATGCCACAGCATTGTCTGGGACATCAACATGGCCCTGGGGGGCAGTACAGGCCACTCAGATTAGCATCTGAGGAGCAGCATGGCATTTGGACACCAACATGGACTCGGGTGTCTGAGGAGACCCCAGTCATCTCCACAGCCTTCCACTGAAGGTTACTCAAGCCATGGACACCAACAAACCCTGGCTGCTGTAGGGCCATGTTCCCCAGTGGCAGCATGAGCCACTGAGATCAGCATGGCCCCAGTGGAGGCATGGCCCTCGAGCACCAAAGTGGCTAGAGGTACTGGCGGGCAAATAGAGATGCCTTCAGTCAGGCCAGACTGCCCAACTTTTTGTTTCTGATTTTGTTAATTTGGGTATTCTCTCTCTGCTTTTTACTTAGTTTAGTTAAGGGTTGTCTATCTTATTTGATTTGTTCAAAGTACCAATTCTTTGTTTCATTGATTCTTTTTATTATTTTCTTTGTTTCTATTGTATTGATTGCAGCTCTCAGTTTGATGATTTCTTGATGAATAATTTGGGGTGTGATTACTTCTTTTGGTTCTGGAGCTTATAGGTGTGCTCTTAAGTTGCCAGTGTGAGTTCACTCCAGTTTCTTGTTTGTTTGTTTTTATGTAGGCATTTAGTGCTTTGTACTTGCCTCCTAGAACCACTTTCTTTGTGTCCCATAAGTTTAGATGTGTGTTCATCTGCACTGAATTCTAGACAGGCTTTAATTAATTTATTATTTCTATCTTGACCCATTTTTCATTCAGTAGTGAGGAGTTCAGTTTCCATAAATTTGTAAGCTATCTGCTGTTGCTACTGTTGATATCAGCTTTAATTCATGTAGGTCTGATAGGATACAAGTTGCTATTTCAGTTCTCTCATATCTGTTGAGACTTGTTTTGTGTCCCAGTATGTGATCAGTTTTGGAGAAAGTTCCATGAGGAGCAGAGAAACAAATAGTGTGAGAAAATTAATAAATCCCTTAAAGAAATCCCAGGAAAACAAAAACAAAGAGTAGCAGGAATTAATAAAACTGTTCAAGACCTGAAAATGGAAACAGAAGCAATAAAGAAAGAAACTGAGATAATTTTATAAATGAAAAATTTGGTAATTTGAATAGGAACTATAGAGGCAGTTTTCACCAACATTAAACAAGAAATAGAAGAGTGAATCTCAGGGGTTGGAGATACAGTAGAAGAAATTAATATGTAAGTCAAAGGAAATGCTAAATCTAAAATAGTTCTGACACAAAAAATCCAGGAATCTGGGGCACCGTGAAAAGACCAAATCTTAGAATAATAGAAATAGAGGAAGAAGAGTCCCAGCTCAAAGGCCCAGAAAATATTTTCAACAAAATCACAGAAGAAAATTTTCCTAACCTAAAAAAGCAGATGTCTATAAAGGTATAAGAAGCTTACAAAATACCAAATAGATTGGACAAGAAAAGAAAGTCTCCCAGCACATAATAATCAAAACACTACATATAAAAACAAAGAAAGAATATTAAAAACTGCAATGTGAGAGATCACGTACTATATAAAGACAGACCTATCAGAATTACACTTGATTTCTCAGTGGAGACTCTAAAAGCCAGAAGAACCTGAACAGATGTGCTGCAGACTCTAAGAGACCACAGAAGTTAGCCCAGACTACTATATCTAGCAAAACTTTGAATCACTGTAGATGGAGAAAATAAGATATTCCATGATAAATCCAAACTTAAACAATATGTATCTATAAATCCAGCCATACAGAAGGTGCTAGAAGGAAAATTCCAACCTAAGGAGGTTAAAACACCCATAAAAGCATAGGAAATAAATAATCTCACACCAACAAAATAAAAAACAGGGAAGCACACACACACACACACACACACACACACACACACACACACACACACACACCACAACCGCTATCAACAATAACAATAGCAAACTAACAGCAATCAACAATCACTGTTCATTGATATCTCTCAATGTCAATTGTCAATTCCCAAATTAAAAGACACATTAACAGAATGGTTATGAAAACAGGATCCATTCTTCTGCTGCATCCAAGAAACACACCTCAACATCAGGGATAGGTATTACCTCAGGGTAAAGGGCTGGGAAAAGGTATTATAAGCAAATGGACCAAAGAAGCAAGCTGGTATAGGCATTTCAATATATAACCAAAACTAATCAGAAGAGATTGGGAAGGAGACTCCATACTTACCAAAGAAAAAAAAATCCACCAAGAGGACATTTCAGTTATTAGCATTATATTCCAAACACAAGAGCACTCAAGTTTGTAAAAGAAATACTACTACAGCTTAAATATCATACTGACCCTCACACAGTGATGGTGGGAGACTTCAATACTTCACTCTCACCAATAGACAGGTCATTCAGACAAAAACTAAACAGAGAAATACTGGAGCTACAGTGTTATACACCAAATGGACCTTCAAGATATTTACATAATATTTCTTCCAAACACAAAAGACTGGCTGTCTTAAAATGAGGACAGAGTAGCATGAAGGAATCACAAAGGAGACCAAACTGTATCTTTCCTCACTTGAATAATTATGTGTCCATTATCAAATTATCTGAGCCTCAGGTTGCTCTAGTATCTAATAAGAACAAACAAGGTAATATATTCACAGCAATGCTTGAGCATGTTATGTGTTCAATAGTTTTTATTACTGCTATATTACTATTAATGAAATAGTGTTCCCCACTGTATCATTAAGACTATGGAAAATAATAGAAAAATTCATTTGAACACTAGAAGCTTTTTATACACATAATTCTAGCATGCATGCTATAATCATTTATCAGTCTAAAAATACTCTGTCTGGAAATCTTCTGCCTTTAAAATCCCAGTTTTCAATGGTTGAAGAAACCCAAGATTCCTTTAAAATATCAAAACAGCACACTTGAAACCCACTAATGTCGTCTCAGTTAGCAAACTGCAATTCAATTATCTAAAGGCAGGCAAAAGAAAATAAAACTCTATGACCCGTTTTAAAGGCCCCTGCAAGCAGCAGCAAAGATTGTGTGCTGTTTGAAAGGAATGACTCAGCCAAAACATCAGATGTTCTTCCAAACGTCTTGTTCCAACTAGGACAGACCCCGCCGGCAGAGCTCTGCCGACAGTGTCTATACTTTAAGCCATAATTGATTGCATTTCTGATCCTTACCTTTGGGAGAGGATGTGAGGCAAGGTGAGAGGACAGATGAGTGAACAAAATCTTTGAGGTCTGTTTTTCTTTGAGAACTTGGGGAAACAAGTTCTGTGAAGCACCCAGCCTCCACTGTTCTTTCCAGCTTCCCTATGTTCAGGATGCCTGAGCTGATCACCCATGTAAGTAGTGAAGACAGGACTACAATCGGGTAATTGGGTAAGGATAAATGATTCCTATCAGGTAAACACACTGAGGAAAAATGAGTGATTCCTGTGAAAACCTACATTATTCATCACAGAGTCGAGGGATGGTCCGAAAAGAAACCAATAAGTTGGTATTTCACACCTGGGTCTTTTCTGGTTGTCCCTCCATTACTCCACTATGCTCTATCATAGTTAGAGAATGAACAGCACCTGGCATTCGAGTTTCTGATGCTTTTTGTACTTTACTAGAACATCCATAAAGTTAGTCCATTAGCTGGCAGGTATGTCATCCATCTGAAAATTAACCAAGGGAAATTGTAGGTACTGTGGGCTTAACTTATTTTTGCTAAACTGCATTGATGTCATTGGGAAAGATAACAAAATGTTCAAAGTAGCTCTCAAGCATTTTAAAACTAAAAAGCTAAAGAGCCTCCTTGATCATCTATAAGGGTCTCACCATCTGTATTAGGGGTACAGGAAATAATTGACTCAATCTTGGGTAAAGACAAACCTGGGATAAGAGTTAAATCATGAGCTTCGGATTAATGTCAGCATCATGTTGGAAAACCTGAGAATTTGAAACATGGAATAGATACATGGAGGAGAAGTACTTTATATTTTAGGCATTCTAGATTCTTCTAGAGTGTCTTGGCCTGAAGAAAAGCTTAACCTTTTCCACTAAGAGCTAGAATTACCCCATGCTGAAGGTCAGTGTATAGGCCTTTCACCTCATTGCCTCAGTTTCCCTTCCAGATCTGTCCATCCTCACTCCTGTTCTCCAGGATTATTAGTGTGGTCAAGTCACATCAAAGACCACTGGGGACACTTGGGGCACAGTAGAGGAAATGAATCTATATAAAAAGAAAAAAAAAGTGAGGCCTCTTTGCCACATGCCTATTTCAGTGCTTGTTCACATGATCTGAAATGCAATGTGGGTTGGGAAATGCTGAAAAACAAATAGAAGGCCTATGGAGGTAGAAAGAAAAGCTCTCAGGTACTTGTCATTCTCAAATGTTCAGAACCCTCGCTAGATGGCTTGGGTCTGCAGAAGGACACAGAACCCCAAGCAATGCTGCTGGAGAGAAACATGCTAACCTGAAGAGTTCTCTAGTGGTTTTTGTCTGTGAGCCAGAGCTGAAGACAAGAGAGACCTTTAGAGAACTTGGCTTTCTTTTAGCAATGAATACTATAAGATATTGTAACAATAGAAGCCAACTGCAGCCCCCAGTCAATACCTGAAGTGTAAAAAGTGATTACACTGATAGGACCATAGTAATGCTAGAAATAAAACATAAGCATCCAACATGAACATTCTTCATATTGGATATGAATGCATACCTATGGGGCTAAGATTGGTCACTCTAATAAAATGCCTTCATGTTTTTCCTGGCTTGCAGACCCAACTCACCTTCTAACTTGGAAATTACTTGCTTAACCTAAAAACTTTTCATTACCTAGAACCAATTGTTTCTCCCCTCCAAAGAAGGACAGTGTAAAACCATAGCAAATATACCAGCCAGTAATTCCTCAGTCTTTCAGAAATATTCCTATTTAATCAGGCACCTCCTTGTATACCTAGGAGGAGAAAATGCTCATACATTTCCAGGAATACAGGAATCAAGGTGTTAGTCCCCAGGAAACCTGTGTCATCATGGCCCTGCTTCTGCTATGGGTATGTGGGAAGGCATGAAAATGGACCCGTAGGAGTAAGCAATTCCCCTGGTTCCAAAATGTCTGACGAGGATTGATATGCCTGACAGTTGTTGCATCTTCTACACTGTGACTTTGGGTGGACATATCAATAAAGGAAAATACAAATGTAAGCCTCTGAGCTGTGTTTACCAAAAGTGACACCACGTTCTGATAGAAAAGAGGGATAGTACCATACTCAGGGACACCCAGAGTATTGACAGCATACTGATCTACGTTCATCACTCCATTTACTTGTACTTTCTTTTACTATTTTATTTTTATAACTGCCATCTTCTGATTCCTTTCCATTTTCTTGATTTTTGAAAGCAAACAGGCATTTTCTGGGTTCCATTATTTTTAAAAACTGTCAGTTTTATCTCTGAAGTTTTATTATACACATTTGCATTTTGACATGCAAATCTCTTAATATATCCTCCATGATTCTAGATCACATCTTGTATTTTTTTTCCTGTTGGTGATATGCCCTAAATGAATGTGTAGATAGCATGATTCTATTTATCATCTTCCTGTATTATATCCAGTCTAGAGCTTCTCCGGCCTCTTTATTTTTTCTATGAGTATTCTGGATTACTTCTGGCTTATTTTATTTCTCATATGCTCACCTTTTCATATTTCATTTCTTCCTACTTTTGTTTCCAGTTTTAAAATGTGATTTCTTCATAACATTTTTTCTGTATAAGTAGCTAAGCATCTCATTCTAAATTGAATTATACTGTTTTGAAGGTTGATCTTATTTAGAGTGAAGTATTTTTCTTTTGGATGTTGCTTTAACCTTTCCTATGACATTGTTTCTTCATAGTTTCTTCCTATATTAATTTACCAACTTAACATTATTATGTCTTTAGTCTTCATGAATTTAGAATCATTTCTTTCTTTCTTATATTCTCACACCATTCCCTGTATTCTCAATAATAGTGAAGTTAACAGAATATCCTTAACTTCTCAAGTTCTAAGTAAAAAGATAGGTCTTCAGGCCAGGATTGAAGGTGCCTGTCTAAGCTTGAGTGCACAGAATATACAGTCCAGAGCCCAAGGCTTCCTTTGTCTGCCTGATCTGACTTCATGAAGTGTGGAGTTATCCACCTGTACTGCCAGTTATGATCAAGAGATGAATTCCGAGACAACAATTTGTTGTCCTGGAGTCAAGCAAGCCCACGATGGCACAGTGCTCACCACATCCATTATCACTTTGATCTTGATCCCACCATTGAGCTCATTCCCCTTGGGGTGGGCACTCTTTGGCTTATATATATCCTAGGTCACAGGCCATTGAAGGAAGCCAAGGCAGAACTGCAGCAAAAGCCATAGAGGAACACTGATTTCTGGCTTACTTAGTTTGTTTGTTTGTTTCTGTTCTTTTATTGAAAATAGATTTTCCTCTCACATAATATAACCTGATTATGATTTCCCCTCCCTCTACTCCTCACAGTTCTTCCTCCCCTCCAGACTCACCTCCTTTCTGTCTCTAATGAGAAAACAAACAGGCTTTTAAAGGATAGCAATATATATATATTGATCATATATCAATATCATATCATATATATATATGATAAAACAAAAACTAACACATAAGGATAGAAATAAACAAACAGAGGGAAAAGAACCCATGAAGAGGCACAAGAAGCAGAGACTCTCTTGCTTACCAGGAATCCCATAAAAACAGTAATCTAGAAGCCATAAACCAAATATGGAAAGGACCTGTAGGGTAAAAAAAAGAGAAGAAAAATATAAATAAAATAAAAATAGTAACATAAAATAAAAAATTAAGAAATGGAAAAGCTCTAACACGAATTATGAGACAAGGACCCTCTTAAGGATGGGTTCATTTGTTTTCTGTTGGCCATCTACTGCTTGGCATGCAGCCTGTCCTTAAGAGTAGTTTGTTTCCCCAATGAGACTCACTTGGAGGAAACCAAATTTTCATTAGCAAGTGGTTATCATTTGGAGATAGCTTCTGGGTTAGGGATGGTGGCATGTGTCCACTTCTCCTTTCAGCTCTGGGACCCCATCTTATGCAGACTTGTGCAGGCCCTGTGCATGCTTCCACAGTTTCTTTGAGTTCATATATGCATAGATCTTGCTTATTCAAAGGGTCTTGTCTTCTTAGTGTTCTCCATCCCCTCTAGAACTTACCCTCTTTCTACCTCCTCCTCCACAGGGTTTCCTAAGCCCTGAGGGGAGGGATTTGATGGAGCTATCCAATTTAGGGCTAAATATTCTTATTCTCTGCATAATGTCTGAATGTCCCAGTGTTTCTCACTCTTACAATGTCTGGATGTGGGTCTCTTTGTTCCCATCTGCTGCAGGAAGAGGCTTCTGTTATGATGGCTAAGTAAGGAACTGATCTACAAATACAGCTACTGAGAGTTATTTTATTGCTACATGATTTGTTTTTGTTTTTAAGAATAGTATTTTGTTTTCCCTTAATTCCCTGGACTAGCTTGTCTCAGGTTCTTGGTCACCCAAACAGTATTGGGTAGGGGTTCTATCTCATGGAGTGTGCTTTAAGTTAAATCAGATACTGGTTGGTTACTCCTACAAGCTTTGTGCCACAATCACCCTAGCATATCTTGCAGGCAGAACACCACGGTAAAGTTTTGTGGCTGGATGGTGCTTATGTTTCTCCTTTAGTAGCACACACAGTCCTTTGCTGTATCAAATACACTAGCATGTAGGTGTAAAGGCTCTATGTAAGTAACAGTTCAATTTCTCCATGTTCAGTGAGCTGTGTAGGTGATGTCTTCAGCAATGGGGCCTTGCCCTCAGATTTTGGGAAGCAACCTATAGTGTTGGTAAGAGTCTAGGTTGTTTGGGGTTCCCATGGGACCCCTTTGGCCAACAACTAAATTAGATACAACCCAGTTCTGGTACTGGAAGCTTCATTTGCCAACAAG
Source organism: Peromyscus leucopus (assembly GCF_004664715.2). Lineage (NCBI taxonomy): Eukaryota > Metazoa > Chordata > Mammalia > Rodentia > Cricetidae > Peromyscus > Peromyscus leucopus. The sequence continues at coordinate 29,382,069 of NC_051065.1, read as the reverse complement.
AGATGGCCCACTGGGGCTCTCTCTTCCCCATTATTTGATGATTTTATTTGGATTGCCTTCATATATGTATCTATTTTAGGAAGTTTATACCACATTATGTTTCTACACTACCCCTCAAATGACCTTTAGTTTTAGCAGTCTCTTCCTGTGTCCCCTCCTTCATCCCCTCCTTCTTTCCCACCTCTACTTGGATCTTCTGATTCAACCCCACTCCACAATCCATCCATAACTTTCTCTTTCCTACGGAGAATGATTTGTCTCTCTAGTCCTTTACTCCATACCTAACAGTAGCTAGAGTTTTCCTGCCTTGCCCACAGTCAGGAAAAATCTTTGTCACCCGCCAGTCCCACAGCCGCTCAGACCCAAACAAGTAAACACAGGGACTTATATTGCTTACAAACTGTATGGCTGTGGCAGGCTTCTTGCTAACTGTTTTTATAGCTTAAATTAATCCATTTCCATAAATCTATACCTTGCCACGTGGCTCATGGCTTACCGGTGTCTTCACATGCTACTTGTCATGGAGGCGGCTGTCAGTGACTCCTTCTGCCTTCCTGTTCTTTCTTTTCTCCTCTCTGTTAGTCCCGCCTATACTTCCTGCCTAGCCACGGGCCAATCAGTGTTTTATTTATTGACCAATCAGAGCAATTTGACATACAGACCATCCCACAGCACCTAACCTCTGTGGTTCTACAGGTTGTAGCTTGATTATCACTGACTTAACAGCTAATTCCACAAGTATGCAAATACCTACGATATTTCTCTTTCTGGGTCTCAGTTACCTCACTAGGATGATTTTTTTCTAGTTCTATCAATTCACCTGCAAATTTTATGATTTCAGTTTTTAATGGTAGATTAATACTATGTAAATGTATTTCATTTTCTTTATCCAGTTTTCTGTTGAGGACCATCTAGGTTGTTTCCAATTTCTGGCTACTATGAACAGAGTAGCAATGTAGTTTATGACTTTTTAAAAATACTCTCAAGTCTTTTATCTTCCACAAAATAAATATAAATGATAGAAATATCTATTTATGTTCAGTAATATTAATTTTGTAGAAAAGAAATTTCCATGTGTCAAAATAATTATTTCATAAATTTTAAATAAAAAAATTTAACACAACTTCTAAAAGGGTGGTAGGTTGTAAAAAGTGAGACATCACATATAATGTACAACCAATAACCATGTGGAAATGTGTAATATGAATTGTGTCTCAGACATTAGTAGATGAGGAAGACTGGATGATGTTCATCCAAAACAAGCGTTCAGAGGATAGGAAAACTGATCACAAGAGTGAGGTGGGGAAGGTAGGAACGATAAAGAGAAGGAACATGGACATACATGAATGTAAGAGGAAGATGTAGTGAAGAGGCAGCCCCCTGAATATTGAAGATTGTGAGACATTAACACAAAACTTCATTCCCTGGGGATTACTCAGAGAAAGTATAAGCACCTTTCATTCTCAACCATTTGACATATAAGTGGATAGCAGGCTTAGCTGAGGAGCTAAGTTCCATCTAGCTCAGTCATTTTGTGCCATGCCTTGGAGCTAGCCATCATGCCTCATAAAAGTTCTTTCAACTTCTGCATATTCTAGGCATGAAAGTTGGGACTAGTTTTGCTGAGATTCACACTTCAGTATTCCTGATCTAAGAGGTTTGTGAGTACATATAAACTTTTGGATACTGATTTAAACTACACTCTAGGGCTTCTGGGATTGCCTGCTACTTAATTAGACCTTCCACATAGGAAAAGAACAATGAGTTAGTGTCCCATCTCCAACAGATGCCCATGCCAGATGCTCAGACAAATACACACTCCGTTTCCTCTGATGGCATCTACTGCTCATTTTTATACTGTCAAAAACAAAAGCATATTCAACAATACTTTGAAAATGTACACCAAAAAAACAAATATAATATAAACAGAAAACGAATCACTATTTTACTATTTTTGCATAAGCCTTCTTATGAATATTTTCTCTTTTGTTGATCTGTTGCTGGCACTTCAAGCTCTATTTAATTCTTTCAGGTTCTTCTAATTGGATTTGAAGTATAGCAAACAAGGCCCCGATTATTCACACTATCCCAGAGCAGTGATACTTGAAATTCTGGGGTCAGGAATAAATTTTTCCACTTCAAGGAAGGCTTTGATGAAACCTAGTGTTACCAACATTGGCACTTGTAGCAAAGAAAGAGGAAAGAGAGGAATATTCATGACAGATTTGAGAATTTTGAAGGAAAACTAAGCTCACTCATAAACCGCATCCATCATGTTAGTATGTCCAAGGATGTCCTTGTACAGTGCCTCAGGAAGACATGACACAGAGAGTTCACGAGAAGATATCCATCCAGACATCAAGCCTAGCTTCAGAATTACTAAAGACTCTGACATTAGGAATATCACTAATATCATCACTGATTTTCTAATATCCCGTTTGTTAGAAAAGCATTTCTGAGAAAATCTAAAATTTAGTGTGTTCCTACAACCAGAGATAATTCAGCACTGAAGGTGTGTTTTTACTCCTTATATTAACAAACAATGAAATACAATAGGAAAAAACAAAATCTTTGCTGGGTGGAAATCCAATTTTTATTACTAGCTACATACCTAGTCAACCCTTCAATTCCTTTAAGTGTTAGACACATGGAGATTATAACAGATAAGTGACAAATAGTACGGTGTGTTCAACATAGTAAGCATAGTGCTTACTAACAAAATTTTCATTAATAGTTGCTAATTCCCTGTCATTGTCTCCACAACCACCTTAGGGTCCCCACTCGCCAGTGGCTTTTTGCACAAGGCCTGTGCTCTGTGTACAATATTTCTTTGTGGTATTGCCACAGATACAAACTAAGGACATCTTGCTTTAGGATACTTTGATATTACCTTAATCTTCAGTCTCATGTTTTATGTGAATGAAAATGTTTCCTCTAAAATTCTGGCAAATTTATGGAAGTGTTTTGTGATGGATTTGTCTGCCTCAAAGTTTATGCCCCAAACTATTTTCGTAGCCCCTTGCATCTCACCATCTGCTGCCCTTTGTTAATGTCTGCTCTACACTTACCCACATGCCAAACACATTTTTCTTTTCCTTTTTACCAATAGGGAAATATATAAGCCAAAAAAATGCAAACTTCAGAGATGGAGGGACTTAAGGAATACACATACACACACACACACAAACACACACACACATACACACACACACACATCTGAACAGAGTTAATGTTATATGCCAGCTTGACTGACTCTTGATACTCAAATAGTGAGTTAAACACGATTTGTAGGTATTTCCAGGTTGCTTCCAGATTGCATTAGTGTTTGAATTTAGACTCAGTAAAGTAGAAGCCATTTCCCTGTGTTGGTGAGTATTTCCCAGTCCATTTAGTGGGTGAGGACAAAAGAAGAAAGAATGAATAGAATGAATATGCTCTCTCTCCTGTCTTGTTGTTTATGCTGGACTATTTCATCATTCCCTGCACTGGGATTAGTGTGCACCATTGATTTCCCCTGATTCTCTCTAGACCTACATCAGTTATATCATTGGCTTTCCAAGATCTTCAGCTGGCCAACTTCGCACAGAAAACTTCCGATCTTCCATAGTCATAGAATCACCACTTTTTTTTAAATATCTACCCTTAAGACTATCATCTATTAACTACTTGTCTGTCTGTCTGTCTGTCATTTATCTATCTAGCGTCTTATTTATCCATTCATCTAGCATCCATCTACCGATGTATGTACACATAAGTCTGTAGCCTATCATATGTTTAGCACTTATCTTTCTATCCATCAGTCTGTCTATCTATCTATCTATCTATCTATCTATCTATCCATATATCTTCATTGCAGCTAATCAATTGTTTCTGTTCCCATGAAGAACCCTAGTCCTACACCTACCTTAGTCTGTCAAAAGTTGGAAATTTCTAATGGAATGGCTTTCTTTTCAATGTTCATCTTCTAATACTCTTGCTTAGTTTCACTTTCTTATTAATCTCCCTCTAGTATTGTCCTTAGTTTTCTCTCACCACTGAACTTATGTTGATTCTTTACTACTAAATTGCTCTTCTGGCCTTTCTTTCATTGTAAGAGAGACTGTTCCTCCAGGAACTCACCTTCTACCCCTATTAACTCAGTAGAGCATATGTAATTTCTTCATTGAGAGAACACTTCCAAATGTTGAAGTTGTGTTTTGTATCACTTTATGAAAACTAAATGCATTTATTAACATTAGATGTTTTATTTTTTTTACTTTTTTTCTTTTTATTTTATTTTACAATATCATTCAGTTCTACATATCAGCCACAGATTCCCTTGTTCTCCCCCCTCCTGCCACTCTCACCTTCCCCCCAGCCCACCCCCCAATCCCACCTCTTCCAGGGCAAAGCCTCCCCCGAGGACTGAGATCAACCTGGTAGACTCAGTCCAGGCAGGTCCAGTCCCCTCCTCCCAGACTGAGCCAAGAATCCCTGCATAAGACCCAGGTTTCAAACAGCCAACTCATGGAATGAGCACAGGACCTGGTACCACTGCCTAGATGACTCCCAAACAGATCAAGCCAATCAACTGTCTCACCTATTCAGAGGGCCTGATCCAGTTGGGGGCCCCTCAGCCTTTGGTTCATAGTTCATGTGTTTCCATTTGTTTGGCTATTTGTCCCTGTGCTTTATCCAACCTTGGTTTCAACAATTCTCGCTCATATAAACCCTCCTCTTTCTTGCTAATTAGACTCCTGGAGCTCCACCCAGGGCCTAGCCATGGATCTCGGCATCCAGATCCCTCAGTCATTAGATGGAGTTTCTAGCACGACCATTAGGGTGTTTGGCCATCCCGTCACCAGAGTAGGTCAGTTCCAGCTGTCTCTCGACTATTGCCAGTAGTCTATTGTGGGGGTATCTTTGTGGATTTCTGTGGGCCTCTCTAGCACTTTGTTTCTTCCTTTTCTCATGTGGTCTTCATTTACCATGGTCTCCTATTCCTTGTTCTCCCTCTATGTTCTTGATCCAGCAGGGATCTCCCACTCCCACAGGCTCTCTTTCTCTCGACCCTTGCCCTTCATTACTCTCACTCATGTCCAGGTTGTTCATGTAGATCTCAGTCATTTCTCTGTCATTGGGCAATCCCCATGTCTTTCTTGGGGTCCTGTTTTCCAGGTAGCCTCACTGGTGATGTGGTAGCAGTCCACTTATCCTTGTTCCACATCTAGTATCCTCCTGTGAGTGAGTACATACCATATTTGTCTTTCTGAGTCTGGGTCACCTCACTCAGGATGATTTTTTCTAGATCCATCCATTTGCCTGCAAACCTCATGATGTCATTGTTTTTCTCTGCTGAGTAGTATTCCATTGTGTACATGTGCCACAATTTATTCATCCATTCTTCAGTTGAAGGGCATCTAGGTTGTTTGCAGGTTTTAGCTATTATAAACAATGCTGATATGAACATAGCTGAGCAAGTGCTCTTGTGGTATGATTGAGCATTCCTTGGGTATATGCCCAAGAGTGGTATAGCTGGATCTTGGGGGAGATTGATTCCCAATTTTCTAAGAAAGCGCCATATTGATTTCCAAAGGGGTTGTACAAGCTTTCATTCCCACCAGCAATGGAGGAGAGTTTCCCTAGTTCCACATCCTCTCCAGCATAAAGTGTCTTCAGTGTTTTTGATCTTAGCCATTCTGACAGTTGTAAGGTGGTATCTCAGACTTGTTTTGACTTGCATTTCCCTGATGATTAGGGATGTTGAGCAATTCCTTTATATCTTTCAGCCATTTGAATTTCCTCTGTTGAGAATTCTCTGTTTAGTTCTATAGTCCATTTCTTAATTGGACTGTTGGGCATTTTGATGTCTAATTTCTTGAGTTCTTTATATATTCTGGATATCAGTCCTCTGTCGGATGTGGGGTTGGTGAAGACCTTTTCCCATTCTGTAGGCTGTCGCTTTGCCTTGTTGACTGTATCCTTTGCTCTACAAAAGCTTCTCAGTTTCAAGAGGTCCCATTGATTGATTGTTTCTCTCAGTGTCTGTGCTACTGGTGTTATATTTAGGAAGTGATCTCCTAGGCCAATGTGTTCAAGACTACTTCCTACTTTCTCTTCTAGCAGGTTCAGAGTAGCTGGATTTATGTTGAGGTTCTTGATCCACTTGGACTTAAGTTTTGAGCAAGGTGACAGATATGGATCTATTTGCAGCCTTCTACACGTTGATATCCAATTATGCCAGTACCATTTGTTGAAGATGATTTCTTCTTTCCATTGTACACTTTTGGCTTCTTTATCAAAAATTATATGTTCATAGGTGTGCGGATTAATGTCAGGGTCTTCAGTTCGATTCCATTGGTCCACATGTCGGTTTTTATGCCAATACCAAGCTTTTTTTTTTTTTTATTACTGTAGCTCTCTAGTAGAGCTTGAAGTCAGGGATCATAATGCCTCCAGAGGTTGTCTTATTGTACAAGATTCTTTTGGCTACCCTGGGTTTTTTGTTTTTACATATGAAGTTGAGTATTATTCTTTCCAGGTCTGTGAAGAACTGTGTTGATATTTTGATGGGGATTGTATTGAATCTGTAGATTGCTTTTGGTAAAATTGCTATTTTTACTATGTTGGTCCTGCCTGTCCATGAGCATGGGAGATCTTTCCATTTTCTGATATCTTCTTCAAATTCTTTTTTCAGGGATTTAAAGTTCTTGTCATATAGGTACTTTACTTGCTTGGTTAGTGTTACCCCCAAGGTATTTTATGTCATTTGTGGCTATTGTAAAGGGTGATGTATCTCTGATTTCCTTCTCAGCTTCTTTGTCCATTGTATATAGGAGGGCTACTGATTTTTTTTAGTTGATCTTGTATCCTGCTATGTTGCTGAAGATATTTATAAGCTATATCAGTTCCTTGGTGGAATCTTTGGGGTCACTCAAGTATACTATCATGTCATCTGCAAATAGGGAAAGCTTGACTTCTTCCTTTCCAATTTGTATCCACTTAATCTCCTTATGTTATCTTATTGCTCTGGCTAGAACTTCAAGTACTATATTGAATAAGTATGGAGAGTGCTGACAGCCTTGCCTCTTTCCTGATTTTAGTGGAATTGCTTTGAGTTTCTCTCCATTTAATTTGATGTTGGCTGTTGGCTTGCCGTAAATTGCTTTTATTATGTTTAGGTATGTTCCCCGTATTCCTGATTGCTCTAAGACTTTTATCATGAAGGGGTGTTGGATTTTGTCAAATGTCTTTTCTGCATCTAGTGAGATGATCATGCGGTTTTTTTCATTGAGTTTGTTTATATGGTGTATTACATTGATGGACTTTTGTATGTTGAACCACCTTTGCATCCCTGGGATGAAACCTACTTGATCATGGTGGATAATTGTTTTGATGTTTTCTTGGTGTCTGTTTGCCAGTATTGTATTGAGTATTATTGCATCAATGTTCATGAGGGACATCGGTCTATAGTTCTCTTTCTTTGTTGTATCCTTATTTGGTTTAGGAATCAGGGTAATTGTAGCCTCATAGAAGGAGTTTGGTAATGTTCCTTTTGTTTCCATTGTGTGGAACAATTTAGAGAGTATTGGTATTAACTCTTCTTTGTAGATCTGTTAGGATTCTGCACTGAAACCATCTGGTCCTGGGCTTTCTTTGGTTGGGAGACTTTTAATGACTGTTTCTATTTCCTTAGGGGTTATTGGACTATTTAAATATTTTATCTGGTCTTGACTTAACTTAGGTATGTGGTACCTATCCAGAAAATCATCCATTTCTTTTAGGTTTTCCACTTTTGTGGGGTAGAGGTTTTTGAAGTATGACCTGATGATTCTCTGGATTTCCTCAATATCTGTTGTTATGTCCCCCTTTTCATTTCTGATTTTGTTGATTTGGATTCTCTCTCTCTGTCTTTTGTTTAGTTTAGATAAGGGCTTGTCTATCTTGTTGATTTTCTCAAAGAACCAACTCTTTGTTTCATTAATTTTTTGTATTATTCTCTTAGTTTCTAATTTATTAATTTCAGTTCTCACTTTGATAATTTCCTGGTGTCTATTTTTCCTGGGAGACTTTTCTTCTTCTTCTAGAGCTTTCAGGTGTGCTTTTAAGTCACTAGTGTGAGATTTCTCCAACTTCTTTATGTGGACATTTAGTGCTATGAATTTCCCTCTTAGCACTGCTTTCATAGTGCCCCATAAGTTTGGGTATGTGGTGTCTTCATTTTCGTTGATCTCTAGGAAGCCTTTAATTTCTTTCTTTATTTCTTCCTTAACCCATTGGTGATTCAGTTGAGCATTATTTAGTTTCCATGAGATTATAGGTTTTCTGTAGTTTTTGTTGTTGTTGAAATCTAACTTTAAACCATGGTGGTCTGATAGAACACAGCAGTTTATTCCAATTGTTTTATATCTGTTAAGATTTGCTTTGTGGCCAAGTATGTCATCAATTTTAGAGAAGGTCCCATGGGGTGCTGAGAAGAAGGTATATTCTTTTCTGTTAGGATGGAATATTTTGTAGATATCTATTAGGTCCATTTGGGTCATGACATCAGTTAATTCCTTTATTTCTCTGTTAAGTTTCGATTTGGGAGATCTGTCCAGTGGTGAAAGTGGGGTGTTGAGTTCTCCCACTATTAATGTGTGGGGTTTTATATGTGGTTTAAGCTTTAGTAATGTTTCTTTTACATATGTGGGTGCCCTTGTGTTTGGGGCATAAATGTTCAGAATTGAAACTTCATCTTGGAGGATCTTTCCTGTGATGAGTATGTAATGTCCTTCTTGATCTCTTTTGATTGATTTTAGTTTGAAGTCTATTTTGCTGGATATCAGGATGGCTACACCCGCTTGTTTCTTAAGACCATTTGATTGGAAAGTCTTTTCCCAGCCTTTTATTCTTAGGTAGTATCTGTCTTTGAATTTGAGATGTGTTTCTTGTATGCAGCAGAAAGATGGGTCCTGCTTTAGTATCCATTCTATAAGCCTATGTCTTTTTATAGGTGAATTAAGTCCATTGATACTAAGGGATATTAATGACCAGTGATTATTCATCCCTGTTATTTTTTGGTGGTAGTATGTGTGTACTTCTCTTCTTCAGGGTGGCTTTATCTATTGCCTGTGTTTTCGAGGGTGTATCTGACTTCCTTAGGTTGGAATTTTCCTTCTAGTGCTTTCTGTAGGGCTGGGTTTGTGGATAAGTATTGTTTAAATATGTCTTTGTCTTGGAAAGTCTTGTTCATTCCATCTATGATGATTGAAAGTTTTGCTGGGTATATTAGTCTGGGCTGGCATCCACGGTCTCTTAGTGTCTGCATTACATCTGTCCAGGTCCTTCTGGCTTTCAAAGTCTCCATTGAGAAATCGGGTGTTATTCTGATGGGTTTACCTTTATAAGTCACTTGGCCTTTTTCCTTTGCTGCTCTTAATATTCTTTCTGTATTCTGTACATTTAGTTGTTTAATTATTATGTGGTGAGGGGACTTTTTTGGGGGTCTAGTCTGTTTGGTGTTCTATAAGCTTCTTGTGTCTTCATAGGCATTTCCTTCTTTTATCTGGGAAAGTTTTCTTCTATGATCTTGTTGAATATATTTTCTGTGCCTTTGAGTTGGTATTCTTTTCCTTCTTCTATCCCTATTATTGGTAGGTTTGGTCTTTTCATGGTGTCCCAAATTTCTTGGACATTTTGGTTCATGACTTTGTTGGCTTTAGTGTTTTCTTTGACTGATGGATGTTTTTCTTCTACAGTATCTTCAATGCCAGAGATCCTCTCATCCATCTCTCACATTCTGTTTGTTATACCTGCATCTGAAGTTCCATTTTTGTTTGCTCAGATTTTCTATTTCCAGCATTCCCTCTGTTTGTGTCTTTTTCATTTTTTCTATTTCCCTTTTTAGGTCTTTGACTGTTTCCTTCATTTGTTTCATTGCTTTTTCATGATTTTCTTTCAGTACTTTATTGTTCTCTTCCAGGACTTTATTGTTTTCTTCTAATTTGTTTGCCCTTTCCTCTAGTTGTTTATAGTGTTCTTCCCATTTTTTTTGTCTTTTCCTCTACACGAGCCTCTACCTTCTTCATGATGTTACTCATAAGGCTACTTTCTTCTGCTTCTTCCAATTTTTGATGTTCAGGTCTAGATGCTGGAAGCGGGCTAGGTTCTGGTGATGCTGTATTGCTCTTCATTTTGTTGTATGTACTTCTGCTTGACGTCTGCCCATCTCCTTGTGGTTCGTTCTTGGTCTTATCAGCGCACTTGGTTCATACAGAGCTGATAAATTCAGGAAGTCTCTCTTGTCCAGATGCGAGCTCTCTTGTCCAAATGGGAACTCCAGGGCAGGATGGGAGCTCTTGTCCAGAAGGGAAGTCCGGGACAGGATGGAAGCTCTGGTCCAGAAGGGACGTCCAGGGCAGGATGGGAGCTGGGGGCCAGTCTCTAAGTCTCAGGAAGTGGCTGGGGTCTCGGATGGATGGGCATGGGGGCAGGGCGTGGAGATTGCAGGGTCTGCCGGGGGTCTTGGAGAAGGGGATCCTTCTCAGTGGGGCTAGAAGGGAACCTGCCCGGTGGCTAGAACCTGGGGCCAAGTTGGGCAGGTCTTCCCCGGCATGGCTGGTGCCCATGGGTGGGGTCCGGGCTGAGTCAGGACACTTACCTCTGCTCCAGAAGGGAAGTCCCTAGATGTTTTAAATATAATTCTTTTACAAAAAATCTGATTCAAAATATGAATAGAAAATTTATATTATTTTTATACCTGTGTGTGTGCATGTTTACATGAGTGTGTGCAAGTGTGTATGTTCATGCGTGTGGGAGGACAGGTGCTGTGGCACACATGTAAAAGTCAGAGGGCAACCGCAGTCTTGATGCTTATATTCCACTTTGTTTGAGATGGGGTACTTTATTGTTTGCTGCTGGAAATGCCAGATCAGCTGGCTCTCAAACTCTCAGAGATTTTGTCTTTACCCCCTCCCCCATCTCACTGTATGACTGACAGAATTTTAGAAGCATGTGACCAGTTTTATGTGACATCCAAATTTCCAAACTCAGGTTCTCACATTCTGTAGGTGAATGATCCCCCCTCACCTTTGTTTCCTTTTATAGCTGCATAACTGATAGATTTTTGTTGTTCATTTTCAGACTTTGACTATTTTATTTTCCACCCTATATCTTTAATCAAGAAGGAATAAACTCAAATTTATTGTCAAAGTCGGTCTTTGTTTAAAGACACTCAATTCATTTCTGGATTTCCAGTGCTATTATGCCTTCATCTACAACCTTTCAAAACTACTGGTGCCCTGAAAAGTAAGACATAGGAGCAGGATAAATCCTTTCCATAAGTTCCTGGTCATGAGGTCATCATTTGACTTTTTACCTCCTTCTAAATTCCTGGAACACAGCAACAGTAATATAGTAGAGCTTATGTCATGGTGGTGGTGGTGGTGGTGGTGGTGGTGGTGGTGGTGTGTGTGTATATCTTTGAACCATCTTTCTCTCTGCCCATAAATACTAATAACAGTGTTTTGGTTATCTATTGCAACATCATAGTCAGCATCTTAATAAGCATGATTTAATTAAAAAATGTGTCTTATATTACCATATGCAGGGTGGATTAAGTGAGCTCAATTCAACCTTTCTTACCTGGGAGGAAAGCCATTTCAAAATAATGCTACTGCACAGAATTTTCTGAAGACTCAACTGAAATGTATGTGCAATACGGTCTCTTCTCTCACGTGTCTGGTTCATCAATTCTCCTCTGTGTGACCCGTATCTCTATAAGGATTATCTAACATTCTTATTATCTGTTACTATTTCACAAATAGCATTTTAATAACTATGGCTTAGCAGATAGCACATAGGACTGTGCCTTATGGGATTAAATGTGCTCAGTTCAATGTTTCTTGCTTGAGAGAAAAGCTGAATCAAAATAATTGTATCACACAATAACAGCTGAGGCTGTTGTCTGAAGACCAGACTTCATTTTGAGATGTGGTTCAGCACAATGAGAGATTAAGGAAGATAGCCATTAGTACTCTGAAAAGTCAGAAACAACCAGGATAAATCCATGTCACCACAGTAAACTGCTCCTAAAAGTCACAGATAAGCTGCCCAGATACAAAGAAAAGGAATTATACCCCACTTTTCAATTGACTGAGTATTTAAGAACTTGTGGTCACCTTTGTTCACTGACACACACACAGCCCTTAGGAAGCAAGCGTTAGAGTCTACGCAACACCAATCATATCCATTATCATGTTCAGTGCCCATAAAAATTCACTGAGGTGGGAACTATGACCACCATGTTTACCCATCCAGTTAACTGTGAAGTAGGCTATTGATCACAGGTTCTGGCTGATGCTGATGCTCTTGTTCTTTATCACTTTGACACATAAGCCCAGATTTAGCTCAGTAAAAGATTCTCCTAGGAAGATTTATCACCATTCATGTTTGAGTGCATAGCCAGCTCAGTGGGTGCATTATGTATTGCTGAAAATCTCATGCCTTTGTGTTTGCAAAGATAACATGAAATTACAGTTCAGCTTCCAATGAGGCAATTTTTCTTTCAGTCCATTGCCAACTGATTTCATGAACACACTGATAGGACTGGAAATTACTATTTAGCCACAGTTGCTTTTTAAAAAATGAGGGTTGTCTTTGTTTGCTTTGGTTGATTTTGAATTTTGCAGACGCTGATATTGGGTCATCAGCTAGAGACAAAGCTCAGTTGCTTTCTGATAACCTAGGAAGTTATGTTATATATTTATCTGAAATTTTCATTATGCTTTCAATGCCACATGAATTAAAATAATACTCCTGACTTTTAATCTAGTCTTATATCATGAGAACTTATAATTAATGCATAAGCAATAATTAAAGAAAGAAATAGTATAGTAAACTTGTTTTAATATTTGTTTTGTTGTTGCTGTTGTTTTTCTTGTTGTTATATGTTTTAAAAAGAAATCTCTAGAGTAATCAAGAGTAGCCCATTTGGTAAAGAAAGCACCATTATTTCTTGACAGAAAGCTTTGCTTTGATATTAAGTATGAGTTTTTAATTTAAAACATCATGTTGTAGACATCTAAGTTTTCACTGTTCTTGTTTTTATCAAGGAACTACTTTTGAAAACTAATAATTTTCCAAATCTGTGAAATTTGACATTCTGAATTTCACATCTCCAAGATTTATTTTCTTTTCATCCTGCAGTTTTTTTTATACTGTTGGAAACTCAGTATGATTTAAATGTTATCACAGATTATTCTTAACTTTAACTCCCAAGTGAATTTGCTTAACTTAAAAGAAAAAAACTTATTTACCTGTTATCATCTAGTCCACACAACATGTGTCTATATTTGTTTCAGTACATTGTGTCTTAGAAAAGCAGATCTAGCATTTCATATTTCCCAAGTGGCTCTGGTGGAGGAAACTCAAATGAGGATATGAATTTGCAGTTTAAAGAAACACAAAATGATAATCCATGGTTATCAGTCTTTCTGATTTCTTTTCCCCACTTTCTAATTATTTTTTTTTAGGGAATAAGGAAAGGGAATGGGAATGGGACCCAGAATTGTAATAGCTCATTGCATAATCATATAAATAGTGCACACAGTCTGAAAGCCTGAGTTCATTTCCTGGCTTGATTCTCCTCACTAGTTCAAAGTGTGTGTGTGTGTGTGTGTGTGTGTGCGCGCGCGCGCACGCGCGCGCTGTAAAGGGGGATGTTAGATACATTAAAATTCCAGAATGTATGTTAATATAGTTTCCAAGTAAAGAGAAATTTATTCTGGAGATTAAAATTAGCACCAACATTAGTTACAAACCTTATAATGAACTTTACTCAGAAGAAAAATACAATTTTCTAACCACAGTTAGAAACCAAGACAGTCTGTGAATAATAATGAATAATTTCTAAACATAATTTCTGAAACATGGTTAAAACATAAGAATCAGGGATCAATTTTAGTTCTAGTAGCAATTAGCTTGCTATCTAAGCTATCAAAGTTATCTGCAAACCATTCTATATGCGTTCATGTAAATGGCAATGAGCAACATTGATGAACATAGGATTGAACAGAAGGAAATTCCTGTTGTGATCAAGAAAGCAAAGAAGACAAATTTCTTCTATGTTGAATAATTTATTAAAATACCCAAATCAGATGACAAGTAATGTATGTTGAAGCACTGTCACTTTCGTTACTAGAAAATAGACTTATCTGATCCTGCAAGCCTATGAAACACTATGATTTAGTGGAGGAAAATACGCAGAGTGCTCTATTGATCTGGAAGAAGTAAAAGACAATCAATTCATAATGGCCCACTTAGGGATAATGAATGTCTTTCATTCTGAATGTAATGTAGAGGAGAAAATGAGTATATAGACAGGATAAGAATAAAGAAAATGAGATTTTTTTTTAAAGCATCACACTTCAATTAGTTTCCATTACAGAGGATCCTCTAGAACATTTTCATGAACAGAGACCAAGATAGTCGGGGTGACATACTCACTTGTGCCTGGGACTGGCTAATATATTATGAAAGGAATATTCCACAGTCATTATGAGGTATTTAATCTTGCTTAAAATGGACTCTTTCATATCTGAGCACATTTAGCACATTATAATAATGACATAGTTCTTCAGAGAGAACTGCATTTCAGTTGAACCCAGTCTGTCTGCTGAACTGTGATGCAGTTAGGCTCAGCATCAACCACAAAGACAGTACATGGTTTACTCAATAGACTTTAAAGCATATTGTGGGGACTCTCCTGTCCAACAAACCTTTAATTCAATAAAAAATGGCTTTAATTGCACAATGAGAATTTCTCACACATTAGTTTTTGTTTATGTCAAAAAGGATTTATTTTGTATCTAAAAACAGAGACTAATACCATCTACTAAAGTTTGAATGTGACAGATAAGCACAGAAACTGAAGAATCACTAAAAACTCAGCAGTTCCAATCCTGGAAAATATAATGCTCACCCACCAATCTAACATCATTATGATTCCTCGGATCTGCATACAGCTTTAGTATGCAATGAAACAGTATTTTATATTCTCATGTCCTTATGTACAATGATAAATTTATATTTCTCCAATGAAGTGATTAATAAGTTAAAATATAGATAGCAGCCAGGCAGTGGCTAAGTAGCTCAAGATTTTAAAAAAATGATCAATATTTACCACAGCACAAAAAACTTTTATCTTGTGTTCACAAAAGTTGCAAGCAAAATCATGACCCACAAAAGCATATTATTACCCAAAACAATGATATATGTTACAACTAAAATGGAACTGGAAGCAAATAATCCAGTAAATTAAAGTTCTAGAAAGCATCCAGCAATACTTGCTGCCATTAAAATCCTCAGTAAGTGATTACTTCTAAATTATACTCTCCAGATGTGCAAGAAATATCACAGCAGTGTTATATCCTCGAGTATATTTTATTGCTTCCTTTTTATTTTCTATATTTTTTGTTCCTTTAAAGACTGCCAAATTTTGCCATCCTTAGACTTATTTCCTTTTGCACATATATTTTATTTTGCCAAGGTTTTATAGTTTCATAACAATTTCATGATCATGTAAAGTCCTGCTCATCAGACAGACAGAATCAAGCTATATTTTTCTAGCCAGGAGACAGAGAAAGAGAGAGAAGAGGGAAGAAGGGGAGGGAGAGGTGTAAAATATTTCCTTTCACATTTTTATGACCCAGCTATACAATATCAAAAAAGAAAGAAAAAGCAACAACTATTATTTAGTTCAAGAGAAAAAAGTATACTGTGTCTATAAAATAATCATTAGTAATATTTTGGGTACAAGTGTGAATATGTATTATTCAAAAAGATTTTTTTTGCAGAAAAAAAGCATAATTTTCACATCTTTATTTTCTGACATATTGTGAAACAATTTTATTTATTATTTTGTTTTTACATCATAACTGCAGTTTCCCCTTTTCTCCTCCCTCCTCTTCCCCAAGTTCCTCCCCCACAACTCCCCTAGCTCAGCTGTGGAAGGCCAGCTCCTACCTTTTAAAGGGTTCCTATGAGGAGGAGAGAGGAATAAGAAACTTTTAGATGGAAAGATAGTGGAGAGGAGACAGACAGAAACACAGGATAACTTCAGGAGGACCTGGATCAAAATCCACCGGCCTCTTCTGTCTCTTCAAAAGGGCTTTTTATAACAATGCCCAGGGGCAGGGCAAAACACAGTTGCTAGATCAAAGCACACTGCACAGCAAAGTGTAGACCCTTTCAAACACCTGGTAACCACACCCATGGTCAAATTATCACCTTATGCAGTCATGCTGGGTAAAGCAAGCTCAGATTCTCAGACCCTGAATAAGTCTCATTAGGAAACCTCTGTTGGTCTCTACATCTCACACCATAACCACTCCATCTCCACTTCTCTTTAGAAAAGGGCAGGCATCCCATGGATATCTACCAGCCATGGCATATCAAGTTGCAGTGAGACTAGGCATATCCTCTTATATTAAGGATGGACAAGGCAACCTGGTAGGAGGAAAGGATCCCAGAAGTATTATTCCAAATTTTATTGAGCAGGAAAGAAAAGAACTCAGGGAAAACAGAGAATCTCACTTGGATTTTAGAGAGTCTACTGGAATCTTATAACCCAATATATGCTCATTAATTCAATTTTTTTCACTTATGAAATAGATTTTTCAATCTTTTTATTAAAAAAGAATAGCACAGTTTGGACTAGAGCTAATTAATGAATTCAGAAATTGTTACTCAAGTGTATTGAACAGACTAAACTTGATACAAAAATAAAGTATTAGAAGCTAATGATTTAAAGCATAAGCATTAAACAAAGTTAGTCTCTCCTAACATGTTTACAGCTTTACATTTATTCTTTAAACTTCTTACCCTGAAAAACAATTAATACTACAACCATATCCTTTATACCTGATATGTAAATATATTTAGAAAATTTTGACTTAACATTTGAGTAAGAAGTAGAATAAGAGCTGATTTAACCCAAGTTTTACAGAATCCAATATAAGCTTTTATCCTTCTCTACCTACAAAGTGGTTATCTCATGCTCAGACATGAATGTGTCTTCCACTTACCACATAGATTGTTACAGCAAATGCCATTTGCACTGAGACACACTCTTGATAGCTACAATTTAAATTAAATGTGAGCCTAAACAGTTTAAAGCTCTTTGGCAGAATTGGAGATAGCATATCAGCTTTATATTTTAGGTTGAAAAGTTCAAATTCAAACTTGACTTTCCCTTAAAGATATAGAACATAATAAGAACAGTAATACACACACACACACACACACACACACACACACACACACATATAAATTCCCATTACCAAACAATTAGTCTTAGGTTCTCTGGAACCTAAGAGGGCATCATCCCCTTATGAGGAAATCCAACCAGGAATAATTCCCTGACGATAGAGAAATGAAAAGTTGCTAAGCAAACTTAGTCTTACAAATTTTAAAACATGTAGAGATGGGTCACATATCCACAAACAAGTAAAAATGAGGTGACAGCCGGGCGGTGGTGGCGTACGCCTTTAATCCCAGCACTCGGGAGGCAGAGGCAGGCAGATCTCTGTGAGTTCGAGGCCAGCCTGGGCTACTAAGTGAGTTCCAGGAAAGGCGCAAAGCTACACAGAGAAACCCTGCTGTGGGATGGTCTGTATGTCAAATTGCTCTGATTGGTCAATAAATAAAACACTGATTGGCCAGTGGCCAGGCAGGAAGTAGGTGGGACAAGGAGAGAGGAGAATTCTGGGAAGCGGAAGGCTGAGGCGGAGAGACACTGCCAGCCACAGCCATGACCAGCAGCATGTGAAGACTCTGGTAAGCCACCAGCCACGTGGCAAGGTATAGATTTATGGCAATGGATTAATTTAAGCTATAAGAACAGTTAGCAAGAAGTCTGCCACGGCCATACAGTTTGTATGCAATATAAGTCTCTGTGTTTACTTGGTTGGGTCTGAGCGGCTGTGGGACTGGTGGGTGACAAAGATTTGTCCTGACTGTGAGCAAGGCAGGAAAACTCAAGCTACAAAAACCGCTTGGCTTGGCGGCAGGTCCACTTTCCCACAAGGGCAGCAGGCGGCGGCAGGCGGCGGCAGGCGGCGACAGGCAGTGGTTGGCTTCCTAGTCTGAGCGGCAGCTTCCTAGCCCGGGTCTAGGTCTGCTTGACCTCAGACTGGACTAACTGTGAGCTGCTTGCTTAAAGCCAGTGTTACAGGTGTTACAAACAACTCAGACCTGCCCTGCCGAACAGGGCCCTGCCTGTAAAGCCAATGCACGTGGTCGGAGCTTAAGGAAGCCAGACCAAGTCTTGACTTGGCACAAGAGGGAACACGTGGCTGGATTTAAGCTTTAGCCGGCTATACTTTCTTGTGCATTCTCTCTCTCTCTCTCTCTCTCTCTCTCTCTCTCTCTCTCTCTCTCTCTGGATTTACACCTCGGATACTAAGTGGCTGTTTTGAAAATCCCCTCGGATTTCTACTGTTCTATGCAGATTTGGTAAGTCATAACATATCAGATATTTTAAAGGAAACAATTTTAAGAATATGACGCCCACATTCCCAAAGAGGTGGTGTGGGGCGGGTGGTTTTTGGTCTTTTTAATGGGTTTTGGGTCTGGGATAATTTTCAGTATTTAGGGGTTTGGTTACAAGTTATTGTCAAGGGTTAGGAAAAAGGCTAAGCAAAGGAGATTAGAGTTAAGGTTCTTGTTTAAAAAAAAAGAAAGAAAGAAAAGAAAAAGACAATTACTAGTTTTAAATATTTTACATTGGATTGGATTGTTTTATATTGTATACAAATTTGAAACTGATATTGTTAGAAAATGCTAGATGTATATTTCTAATTGTATTTATACCATTCATTTAACAATGTAATGCAAATTTCTGATCCTTGAATGTTATTATTACCAACTATTAGGATATAAAGAAATGAAAGTTAGTAGTTAGACATTATAATAGAACTTGTAGTCATATTAGATATGTTTTAAAAATTGAGCAAAGATGTTTTAGACAGGTCATCTTCAAACCCTTCAGAGATCTACAGAATATGGCATTTAAAATGTTTTAATAACTTAGAAATTTTTATTTTTTGATACATGTCGGCTCCTGGCAGTACCAATCTACTTCAGAGAAAATATGGGCATTGAAGAAACTGTATACGGAGTCAACTTTCATTGTGGCAAAAGTTAGCCACTGGACAACAAAGTATCCTTGAATCAACAGGACAAAATGGACAGACAGAACACGAAACAATGGAATACTGATTCTTGCCAAAACAAGTGTGGTTATGGCTTTATCAATAGGCATCTTCTGAGGCCAGGACAATATGGCCCCATCCCTGAAGTGCCCTTCGCATCCGGAAAAGGTGTGGTGCCCTTTTCTTCGAAGGCAGCTTAACAGGCAGAGGGCCGATGGCTTCTGTTGTGCAATGGAACAGCAGCTGAAAGCTCATGCCTCTCGAAAGTAGACTGGCATTTAATAGAGGGATGTGGAGAAGAAGGGGATGCTGAGATGAAGCCATATATACACAGCCAAGAAGAATGAACAGCTGAATTAAAAAACTGTCAACAATTTCCAGAATTTAAAATCCTGAATCATGACATGACACTAGTGGAATTGAGGTGTTTCTGGTACATGGACTGCTCTCACCCAAAGTGAGGTTGAACTGTTGACCTTGTGTACATCCTACTTCACAAATGAGTCTGTCAGATACACTAAGCCTATAGGCTGAAGATGATGTCCCAACACTGCGGAGAAACCTCAGGTGACTGCCCAGGCAGCTGGCTGTTTCTGTCAACTCACAAATTTTTCAGAAGTTGCTTACATGCACCTTCTGTTTTTATTTTTGTTAGCTAATATTATTCCCTTCTTGGGTCTCTGAGGGAGTTGAAGATTAGTTAGTTATGGTTGAAGATTAGTTAGTTATAGTTGAAAATTAATTAGGATAGAAAGTGCATTAGATACATCTTGGATTTACCAAAATAGGATAGATAATGGAATTATTTTCTCTGATTTGTCAAATACCTGTTTAGGTATTTGTTACTTGTATATATTGTATATAGTTATTGTACTTTTGTATATAGTTTTTCTTTTGTTAGTTATAACCTTTTGCTTTTTTTCTTTTTATTAAAATAGAAAAGGGGAAATGTAGTGGTATTCTAATTTTACTGAAATGTGATTTTGATTGTATGTTAATAAATAAAGTTGCCCGGGGGTCAGAGCTATTAGAGCCATAGACAGAGTATGGCAGTGGCGGCACACGCCTTTAATCCCATAGATCTCTGTGTGTTCAGGGATACAACCAGCACTGGAGACATATGCCTTTAAGACCTAGGGGGGTGTACATTCAGACAGTGACAAGGCAGTCACGTGTTTGGGTTTACAACCAATGAGAAGGCAGAATGACTAGAAAAACGACTTACACACAGGAAATAGCTCTCTTTCGAGAAGCTGGGACACAGCAGGAGGAAGGGTGAGATTTTAGCTCTGAGCTCTGACCTCTTGACTTTCTCTTTTACATTGTTTCTGTGTTTCTTATTTAATAAGACGGTTGGTTACATCTACAAATGGCGCCCAACGTGTTGGAAAGAGCTTCCACCTAAAACCTTAGAAAAGATTCTAAAACAGAGCTAAAAACAGTTTCCTAATTATCTCTCTCAAATGAGTGGCAGCTTGCCGGTTTGAGCTGCTGGTGTGTTCCTAGCGTGTGCGCTCGATCTGCAGTTTGGCAGGAATGAGGCCTCTGCAGGTGGCACATTAAGCTGCGTGGTGGATTTAGCCTTTGCTAGTACAAAACAAAAAAAGAGGTTTCTGGGCTACACGCTGCTTTGATAAGAAGCATAGACCCACTATTTCTGAGAATTAATGGCTCCCAAAGCTGGCGGAAAATGTACCACCGCCATGTTGTGAAGCTGAAGTGGGCAGAGCCAGCAGCCACAGCACCTTTTCAGTCTTAGAATGGTGCAGTTTAAAGCAATAGGCTCAAGGTAATATAAAACATAAGCCACATAAAGATGGCTACCACACAGAGAATCTGGATTATGTTCTCTTTGATATTTGTAACTGAAGAAAAACATTTGATTGCAAAAGCTGTTAAGTTATGCCAAAATGTGTATTTTGAAGGTACCTTGACTTCAAAATTTGGCTATAAGGATATATTGCTTTGGAAAAGAGGCTCTGCTTTTGTTTCTACAGAAAGCCAGAGGCTATGGATTTGATCCAGATTCAGATACATCAGGTTTGACCAGCCAAGACCACCTGAAAGGTCTCTGATGACACCATGGCCCAGATGATCCAACATCCAGAATCGTTTCAAGGTAACTGGCTCAGACGATACAGTCTCATGGACTACTCCATGATCCTAAAATTTTCTTTGTGTCCCCATAAGATACAGCACCCCCCTCCAGCAGGAAGTAGTAAGAGAAGCTATGCCCAAATTCCCAAATATACCAAGCTGGCTTTGGAGTTGTATAAAAGTTAAAACCTTCCTTTTTAAAAAAAGAAAAGGGGAAGTGCTGTGGGATGGTCTGTATGTCAAATTGCTCTGATTGGTCAATAAATAAAGCACTGATTGGCCAGTGGCCAGGCAGGAAGTAGGTGGGACAAGGAGAGAGGAGAATTCTGGGAAGCGGAAGGCTGAGGCGGAGAGACACTGCCAGCCGCAGCCATGACCAGCAGCATGTGAAGACTCCGGTAAGCCACCAGCCACGTGGCAAGGTATAGATTTATGGCAATGGATTAATTTAAGCTATAAGAACAGTTAGCAAGAAGTCTGCCACGGCCATACAGTTTGTATGCAATATAAGTCTCTGTGTTTACTTGGTTGGGTCTGAGCGGCTGTGGGACTGGTGGGTGACAAGGATTTGTCCTGACTGTGAGCAAGGCAGGAAAACTCAAGCTACAAAACCCTGTCTTGAAAAACCAAAAAAAAAAAAATGAGGTGACAATATTTTAGCAAAATTGACTTACATCAGACCAGGGTAAAGAAAGCTGACTTTTGCCCTCCATTACTTTATAGCTTTTTGACCAAATATACCAGAGTGATATATATTAAAATGGGTTGAAGTCTATTTTGTGAGATATGAAAATGGCTATACCAGTTTGCTTCTTAGGTCCATTACTTTTAATATCATTTTCTAACCCTTTACTCTGAGATAATATCTGTCCTTGATGTTGAGGTTTGTTTCTTGTATGCAGCAAAAGGATATGTAAATGGCTTCTCTCTGCACTGCCCCATACCACAGCTGTTTTCAAATAATCACTCAGAGGCTGTATTACTTATAAATGCTTGGCTGGTAGCTCAGGCTTATTACTAACTAGCTCCTATACTTAAATTAACCCATAATTCTTATCCATGTTTAGCCACATGGCTTGGTACCTTTTCTAAGTATGACATTCTCATCTTGCTTCCTCTATGTCTGGCTGAAAACTCCTGACTCTGCCCTCCTTCCCATCATCCTCATTTGGATTTCCCACCTAATTTCCTGTCCAACTGCTGGCTTGTCAGCTTTTTTTTAATGAATGTGAGTAATACATATTCATAATGTAGAAAAGGATTGTTCCACAGCAAGGATGGATCCTGGTTTTGTATCCATTCTACTAGTTCCTATCTTTTTATTGGGAATTGAGGCCACTGATACTGAGAGATATCGATGACCAATGATTGTTAATTGCCATTATTTTATTGCTGTTGGTGATGGTGGTGGCAGTGTGTGTGTGTGTGTGTGGTGTGTGGTTCCTTTCTTTTGGTTTTGCTAATGTGAGATTATTTACTTCCTGTGTTTTCACAAATGTAGTTCACTTCCTTAATTTGGATTTTTCCTTCTAACAGCTTCTGTAGGACTGGATTTGTAGATAGATATTGCTTAAATTTAACTTTATTATGGTGATTGAAAGTTGTACTGGGTATAGTAATCTGGGCTGGCATCTGTGCTCTCTTAGATTGTGTAGCACATCTATCTATGTCATTCTGACTTTTAGAGGTTCTATCAAGAAGTCAGGTGTAATTCTAATAGGTCTACCTTTATGTGTTACTTGACCTTTTTCCCTTGAAGCTTTTAATAGTTTTTTCTTTGTTCTGTATGTTTAGTGTTTTGATTTTGTGGAGAGGTGGTTTTCTTTTCTGGTTCTATCTATTTGGTGTCCTGTATGCTTCTTGTACCTTTATAGGAATCTCATTCTCTAGGTTGGGGAAATTTTCTTCTATGATTTTGTTGAAAATATTTTCTGGGCTTTTGAATTGGGAATTTTCTCCTTCTAGTCCTATTATTCTTAGGTTTTATGTTTTCATAGGTCCCACATTTCCTGAACATTCTGTGTCAGGAATTTTTCAGATTTAACATTTTCTTTGATTGATGTATCCATTTCTTCTGTTGTATCTTCAATGGGTGAGATTCTCTCTTCCATCTCTTTTATTCTGCTGGTGAAGCTTGCCTCTGTAGTTCTTACTCACATTCCTAAATTTTTCATTTCCAGAATTTCTTCAGTTTGTATTTTCTTTATTGCTTCTTTCTTTGTTAGGGTTTTTATTGCTGTGAAGAGACACCATGACCATGGTAACTCTTACAAAGGGAAATACTTAATTGAGTGGGTTACAGTTCAGAGGTTCAGTCCATTATCATGATGGGAGGGAGCATGGCAGCATGCACGCAGACATGGTGCTGGCTGCATCTTAATCAGAAGACAACAGGAAATAGACTGTGATGTTGAGTGGTATTTTGAGTAAATATGAGACCTCAAAGCCCACCTCCACAGTGACATACTTCCTCTAACAACACCACACCTATTCCACAAGGTCACAACTCCTAACAGTGCCACTCCCTTTGGGGGGCATTTTCTACCAAACCACCACAGCTTCTATTTCCATTTTCAGGTTTTGAGCAGTTTTTTTTCCTTCAACTGTTTATTTTTTCTTGGCTTTCTTCCTGGGATTTAGTCATTTTCTCCAAATGTTTGTGTTTTCCTGGCTTTGCTCAAGGGATACATTCATTTTCTCCAATTTTTGTTTGTGTTTTCCTGGATTTCTTTAAGGAATTTATTACTTTCCTCTTTAAGGACTTCTATCATCTCATATAGTTGTTTTCAAGGTCTTTTCCTCATGCTTTTGTGCTTCAGCTATGTTGGAATATTCATGGCTTGCTGCTGTAGGACAGCTGGGCTCTAGTGGAAACATATTGCACCGGCTGCTATTGATTCTTGTGCTGGCATCTAGGCATCTGGGTTAAGGGTGATTATAGGTCTAGGTGCCGATTTCTGGTTTTGTCTTTGTTTGGTGGGTATTTTTTCCCTTGGTTTCTGTTTCCTCTCTGGATTTTCAGAGAGTGTGTTGGCTGTGTGTTACCTCTTTTACTGCTCTACTTGGGGTATGTTCATGGGAAATGCTTGCTGGTTTTGAATGCTGGGGAAGGGGATGCCAAGGGAGATGGTCTGTTGCAGCTCTAGGGGTGACCCTGAGAACTGGACCTGGGGTAACATTGTGAATGGAAAAGGTCTGCAGGTAGCCTACATGGTCATTTGGCAGTGTGGCCTGTGGTTGGACCTCTTTTTTCATTAACTGATATTGCATGCATGTATATATGCATACGCGCGCGCCCACATACACACTCCTAAATATATCCTGATCAGTCTGTATAATGTTACTGAAATGTATGTTTTCAGGGATGACCATTTGGCAATGGACAGCTACTTGGTGTATTCTTCCCTGGAGAAAATTATTTCTCCTCTTCTCAGCATTCCCCAGCTACCCGTTGTTCTTTGTGTAGGAGTGAGGCATCATGGGCTTTTCCCTGTATAGTTTGGCATGTTCCTCAATGTCCTCCATATTCCACTATTTGGGTGGGTGGTTATCAATTGGAGATAACTTTTGGATTAGGGGCTCATGTCTAGTGCCCCTCTCGGTGGTGAGACCCTGTCTGGTTTAGACGTGTGCAGGCCTGTGTATGCTCTCACAGTCTATGTTAGGTTCATATATGCATAGGCTCTATTGTGACTAGAAGGCCTTATTTCCTTGGATTTTTATCCCGACTTGCTCTTATAATCTTTCTCCATCCTTCTCCTTCAGCAGAATTCTCTGAGCTTTAAGGGGACGGATGTGATGGAGGCATGCCATTTAGAACTGGGGCTTCTAAGGTCTCTCACTCTCTGCATTTTGTCCAGTTGTGGGTTTCTATATCTGTTCCCATCTACTGTAGGAGGAAGCTTCTTTGATGATGGCTGAGCAGGAAATTGATTTGTAAGTATAGCAAAATGTTGTTAGGGGTCATTTTATTGCTATATTCCTTTAGCAGAACAATAGTATCTGTTTTTGCCTATGTCTGTTACCTATCTAATCTCAGATTCTAGGCCATTCAAGCAGTATCAGGCATGGATTTCTTCCCAGGGAGAGGTAATTAAATACAATCAGTTAGTGGTTGGTTAGTCTCACAACTTTTCTACCACTATTTCACCAGAATATCTTGCAAGCAGGTCACCATCGCAGATCAAAGATTTCATCTGGGTCCAAGTTTACTGTTTTCTTCTGATTGCGTGCAGAATATTTTCCAGTACCATAAACACTTCCAATGTCTGCTTTGATTTCTTTCTTCAATATCTTAAAGATTTTGTTATATAAGTTTTTCACCTTCTTTTTTAGTTATCCAAAATACGTTCTTGTTGGGAGGGTGCTATTTTGAAAAGTATTGTTTCTCAGTCTATTTGTCATTTGTATATAGGAAATCTACCGGTTTTTGTATATTAGTTTTGTATCCTGCTACTATGCTGAAGGCATTTGTCAGTTGTCAAGGTTTCCTGGTAGAGTGGTTAAGGGTCATTTATGGATATAATCATATCATTTGCAAATAAAAATACAGGTGTGGCTCTTACAATCTTTCTACCCCCTCTTCCATGACATTTTCTGAACCTCCAGTGCATAAGTGTTTTATAGATGTTCCATTAGGGTTGAGCTCCAAAACTCTGCATTTTGTTTTTGTTTGTTTGCTTGTTTTTGTTTTTTTATTATATTATATTATTTTATTTTATTTTACAATACTATTCAGTTCTACATAACAGCCACAGATTCCCTTGTTCTCCCCCTTCCTGCCCCCCTCCCCTTCCCCCCAGCCCACCCCCCATTCCCACCTCCTCCAGATCAAGGCCTCCTCCGAGGACTGAGATCGACCTGATAGACTCAGTCCAGGCAGGTCCAGTCCCCTCCTTCCGCATTGAGCCAAGCGTCCCTGCATAAGTCCCAGGTTTTAAACAGCTAACTCATGCAATGAGCACAGGACCTGGTACCACTGCCTAGATGCCTTCCAAACAGATCAAGCCAATCAACTGTCTCACCTATTCAGGGGGCCTGATCCAGTTGGGGGCCCCTCAGCCTTTGGTTCATAGTTCATGTGTTTCCATTCATTTGGCTATTTGTCCCTGTGCTTTATCCAACCTTGGTCTCAACAATTCTCACTCATATAAACCCTCCTCTTTCTCGATAATTAGACTCCCAGAGCTCCACCTGGGGCCTAACCATGGATTTCTGCATCCAGATTCCTCAGTCCTTGGATGGGGTTTCTGGCACAACCATTAGGGTGTTTGGCCATCCCATCCCCAGAGTAGGTCAGTCCAGGCTGTCTCTCGGCCATTGCCAGCAGTCTTTTGTGGGGGTATCTTTGTGGATTTCTGTGGGCCTCTTTAGCACTTTGTTTCTTCCTTTTCTCATGTGGTCTTCATTTACCATAGTCTCCTATTCCTTGTTCTCCCTCTATGTTCTTGATCCAGCTGGGATCTCCCACTCCCACAGGCTCTCTTTCTCTCGACCCTTGCCCTTCATTGCTCCCACTCATGTCCAAGTTGTTCATGTAGATCTCAGCCATTTCTCCATCATTGGGTGATCCCCATGTCTTTCTTGGGGTCCTATTTTCCAGGTAGCCTCACTGGTGATGTGAGTAGCAGTCCAGTTATCCTTGTTCCACATCTAGTATCCTCCTATGAGTGAGTACATACCATATTTGTCTTTCTGAGTCTGGGTTACCTCACTCAGGATGATTTTTTCTAGATCCATCCATTTGCCTGCAAACCTCATGATGTCATTGTTTTTCTCTGCTGATAAAGCTTATAAACACCTTCAGCAACATAGCAGGATACAAGATCAACTCAAAAAAATCAGTAGCCCTCCTATATGCAATGGACAAAGAAGCTGAGAAGGAAATCAGAGATACATCACCCTTTACAATAGCCACAAATGACATAAAATACCTTGGGGGTAACACTAACCAAGCAAGTAAAGGACCTATAGGACAAGAACTTTAAGTCCCTGAAAAAAGAAATTGAAGAAGATGTCAGAAAATGGAAAGATCTCCCATGCTCATGGATAGGCAGGACCAACATAGTAAAAATGGCAATTTTACCAAAAGCAATCTACAGATTCAATGCAATCCCCATCAAAATACCAACACAGTTCTTCATAGACCTGGAAAGAATAATACTCAACTTCATATGTAAAAACAAAAAAACCAGGATAGCCAAAAGAATCCTGTACAATAAAACTCTGCATTTTGATTGGTTGTGGTTTTCTGTAATGATCTCTGTCTCCTTCAAAGAGAAGTTTCCTGGGTGAGTGATTAAGAGTACACTGATCTGTGGGTTTAAGGACAAATGTTTAGATTGTTGTTAGGAATCATGCTGGTTTAGGAAGGTATGGGTTGTTCATTCTCCTCAAATATCTAGGACTTCATTATCGCTGAGTACTTAGCATGATTTCCCTCTTGTTGAGTGGGTTTTAGGTCCAGTTAGATTGATTACAACCATGGTATGCATGGCACTAGTGTGCACTTAGGTTTACAGTGCCAATCTGATAGAGGATTAACATCAGGGCAATAGGAACTACTCGAAAGCAAAAAAAAAAAAAAAAAAAAAAAATGACCCATTTGGAGAATGGTCCAGGACTTGAACAGGGAGTTCTCAGGAGAAGAAGAAGAAGAAGAAGAAGAAGAAGAAGAAGAAGAAGAAGAAGAAGAAGAGGAGGAGGAGGAGGAGGAGGAGGAGGAGGAGGAGGAGGGAGAGGAGAAGGGAGAGGAAAGAAGATAACAATTAAAAAATATCTCAAAAAATGTTCATCCCCAGAAATTAATAAAATATAATTCAAGATATCTTTGATATTTCATCTCACCCTTGTCAGAATGCCAAAGATCGGAAAAATAATTGACAAAAAATGTTGGAGGTGATACGGGGGAAAAAGGAACTCTCATTCACTGTTGGTGGAATTGTAACCTGGTACAATTCCTGGTACAATGGACGTAAGTGGAGAAATCTCAAAAGGCTGAGAATAAATCTACCATATGACTTAAATACCTTGTCTTTCCAGAGCTAACGAGTCAAACTACTAGGTGTCTGCAGTTCTGAATCAACAGTATGATGAGTATTGTACTTAGGACTATAGGTGTTTTAATAATATATCACTAATATGTTCAAATAGTTGGTGAGTTATTTGCAGACATCCTCAGCATTTCTCACAATAAAGCAGTACACTTTTATAGATCTAGTATGATGATTTTTTAAGGAAATGAACAAATTAACAATAAAAAATTGAAATTATCACATACACATATGTGGTATACACTACATAATAATAATAATGTATCACTCATTTACTTTAAAGATATGTTAATATATACATAATAAAAGTCTTTATATATACATACTCTCTCTCTTTATGCCATATAACTTTCAAATTGTGATAAAACCAGGAAAGTCAAATATAATTTAATAATAAACATCTTACTATTAGCATATAAATTAAAAAAATTCTCCCCCACATTTATATATCTGTTTTTTTTCCAAATTTATTTCAGTGACTAAATTCAACCCTCACAATCTATAACTCATTTTGATTTAAAACTAACTAGGGTGCACAAGAGCTATCACCTTCTGAGGTCACCTGGATGACTATCATGAGGAGAACAAGAGCACAAATGTCTGCAGCTTGAAATAAAAACTGTGGCTCCAAATGCAGGGCCAGAATTCGAACGGTAGATTTTTTTTCCCCTTTATTTCCAATGAATTCATCTGATACTAGGATATTTAAAATGAAAGAAGATTGTATTATCTCTGCCAAAGATAAAGTTGCTGCAAATAACTTCACTTGAATTATTTTGTGGTTCTAGGCAGCATACAGAGACATGGAGGAAATCTCCTATGGTGGCAGCAGTTTGGGTTTGGGTTTCATTTGCATTTGACAGCAGTCATATGATCACTGCAAATTATTTTTGCCAAACTGTTCTTGGTATCCATGGCACAAACGCTCTTCACTGAGAAGTTAATAATTGTTTATTTCATTTCTGTTCTAAAATTGTATCCCTTTATTAACTCTGCTTTGGGGATACTGGTTTTTCTATTTTGTTTTGTTTTGTGGTTTGGTTTTTTTTTTTTTTTTTCCAAGACAGCATTTCTCTGTGTAGCTTTGTGCCTTTTCTGGAACTCACTCTGTAGCCCAGGCTGGCCTTGAACTCACAGAGATCTGCCTGGCTCTGCCTCCCAAGTGCTGGGATTAAAGGCGTGCACCACCATTGCTCAGCCTTGGTGATACTGTTTACCTTCATTATTTTAAATCCTTTGTACATATTGCAAGAGATGTCTATTCTTTGTGTCATTGACAATTGAACACATAATCCAATGTAAACTCATAATCTCCTTCAATGCCTTCAATGCCTTTCTCCTCATGTATTCTCTCTACTTCAGTGAATTACAGTGAGTTCTGAGCTAGGGATGGCTTCCAAAACACTGGCTTCCAGGCTATCCTTCCCATAGTGTTTGTCTAGCTCTCAAGCTCTAGCTTCCTCAGCTAGATACACTTCCTGTGCTCACACTGCAAACTATTAAGTGTTAGCAGCTCTGAATTCGTGTGTGATCACTACCTTAACTAAGTGTATAGCTGTTTTCATTACATAACACTGTATGGCTGTAAGTTTGAGTTGTAGTATCCACAAACACAAGGGATTTGAAATTGCTCTGTCTCATTTCACAATTATCTATCCATTTATGTATTTCCATCCTTTCCAACAAATTAGCAACTTTTCTTAAGACACAGATCATGTACTATCTCCTCTAGGAACAAAACTACAGAAACTCTCTACTTAGTTTTCCTCCTTTCCTCTCATTAGTATGTAATAAATAAAATCTCAGTAATTCTACCATTATACATTCAGTTTACCTTTTAATATTGTCTTTGGTTGTGTCTAATTCTCTTATTTTCTCTGGATCTTCTAAATTGGCTCTTCACCACACGATGCATAGAATGGAGGATTGAGGAAAGAATAAATCAACAAATAATGTCACAGTTAGACAAACAGTGGCTTCTACAAATGAGAGAAAGGTCAGAGGCCCAAGGAAGGGACTAGAAGATAGAAAGCAAATCACTGAAAAAATATAATCAAAATTAGGATGATTGAGAGAACATAGTTGAAAGACTGCTCCTGTCCTGGTTTCCCTTCATGGGTACTCACAATTTTAATGGCTTGTGTTCAGTTGAAGTAATCATTATTTGTCCCAGTACTTTATTAATACCATAAATTTGCTGGGAATTAATGAAATTCATACCACATAGCAAGTACTATATAAAGCTTACCAAAGCATAATTTCATTCATTACATTATAGTACAGTTCTATAAATTTCCAGCTTCCAGTGGATCAATGATTGAGAAAAGTAGTCTAAGCTGGGGTCATCCTTGTGGATTCCTGGTAACTTCTCCAGCACCAGGTTTCTCCCTATCCCCATGATGTCTCCTATCAAGATATCTCTTTCATTACTCTCCCACTCCATCCCTGTTCCAGCTTGACCATCCCATTCCCTTATGATCTGTGCCTGAGCTGGCCTATCCCAGTAGTCAGATTGTTGAATACCCTAACTGTCATCATACAGCCTTCATCCAGTAACTGATGGAAGGAGATGCAGAGATCCACAGCCAAGAACCAGGCTGAGTTCCAGAAGTCCAGTCAAAGAGAAGGAAGAGGGATTCTATGAGCAAGGGGCATCAAGATTGTGAGGGGAAATTCTACAGAGACAGCTGAACCAAACTAGTGGGAACTCATGAACTTTAGACCAACAGCTGTGGAGCTTGCATGGGACTGGACTAGGCCCTCTGCATAAGTGAGATAGTTGTGTAGCTTGGTCTGTTTAAGAGGCCCCTGGCAGTGGCATCAGGATCTACCATAGCTTTTTGGAGCCCATTATCTATGGTGGGACATCTTGCACAGCCTTGATGGGGGGGGGAGCTTGGATCTTCCTCAACTGAATATACCAGGCTTGCTGATTCCCCATGGGAGGCCTAAGCTTTTCAAAGGAGGGGATGAGCAATGTGCTGCAGGGGAAGGCCTGGGTGGGGGGACCGAGAGGAGGGATGAGAGGGTGATCTGTAATTGGTATGTAAAATGAATAAAAAATTCCTTAATATTGAAAAAAGTGTTGGTAATGACAACAGCAAAGAGAAGAATCTCTGCTTGGAGCTGTGACTCCTTATACGGCCACACACCTCTGTGCCTTCTCATCATGGCTTCCTAGTCTTTCTTCATTCTCTGCTTCAAGGTCAACTCAAACCAGCTCCTTTCACAGTGACTGTTAAGGCACTTTTCTTCTCTAGTATGCTCTCCAGAAGGTCTGGTCTGTGTTCCTTAGGATGGGGACTGATTTCTTTCCATTTGAGAGAACCTGAATTACCCTGATTCTAATCTTAGGACATCATGTTCTCTTACCATCTGTGACTGGCTTCTGCCTAAGCATCAGAGATGGGAATGTCTTGTGATCTCCTTCTTGTGTTGGGAGGGAGTAACTGAGTATGACTATTAACTTTAGAATGCCATCAATAGGGATGTGAAATTCACAGAGTTTGGGGTATAACACCAGTGATAACAACCTCAAACTCAACAACTCAGTTTATAACCAGTACCAGATTTTATATTTAACATCAGAAAACCTTGAAGAAAACATTTTGTGGCAGGAAAATATAAATTTTAAAATCTCTACATTTGGAAAATCAAATCATAGGGCATTTTCAGTGAAAGCAAGTTGCAACATAAACCATTAAATCAAGGAACAAATGAAGGCACTCTTATGAGAATAACAGGCATGGTGATATTTCCTACAATAGAAAGTGAAGTAAATTTTGTTTGTTAGGTTTCTACTGAGACTCATGAATGGATTGAAAGTTCTCAGGACATACTGTGACTTCGTGCTCCAACTTTAAAACTGACCTATTTAACATTCATTGTCAATTTCCATTAAGGGATATGACCTTTTACTTTTCAAAACCAATAATAAACTACTTTTCAGCCTGTTTTAATACAAAAATAAATTGTCCCTGACCATGGATAAAAATTATACAAGAGTGCTGTCCACCTTAGTCAATGCCAAAAGATGTCCATACTTGCCAATGGCTTAAAAATAGGTGTCTATTTACCCTTGACAACTGAATTCTTAGTAGCATGTGTTACATTTGATAACAAATGTCCCTTGGCAGAACAAAGTAGTGACTTTCAATCAACATCACAACAGTACACTGGAATACATTGGAGAGAAAGTTATTTTGATAAAGTGAAAGGGTTATATAACACACACACAGACCTATTTAAGCTTGCTTAATTTTGCTCAAATTTAAGACACTTTAGACAAATTTTACATCAGCAACTACAATATAGGATGTCTCACGTTTATTCATGAAGCCATTTTGGCAATCTTTTTTTTTTTATTTTCTATAACCAGTTTTCCATATGGAATAATACACCATAGCTCAAAGATGAGGGAAAATGACAATTAGCTTTTAAAACTATGTCTGGGCAATGGTGGCACACACTTTTAATCCCAGCACTCAGGAAACAGAGGCAGGCAGATTTCTGTGAATTTAGGCCATCCTGGTCTACAATTGAGTTCCAGGACACACAGAAACCCTGTCTTGAAAAAACAAAAACCAGTAACAATAACAACAAAAAACAAAACACAAAAACCCCACTATAGTGTATAAAATAAATCACATGTGTAAAACTTTATGTTGCATTCATATTGGTCACTTTGATCTTCATGTTTATTTATATTTAAGCAATATTAATAAGTTACATGTGTCACAAAGCTTCATATTGGTACATACATATGACTTAGTATGTATTGATAGTTCTAGCCTTTTATATGAGTAAATAAAATTTTGTCTTGTTTCAATGTTGTTACTGCCTGAATCTCAGGAGATAAATTTCTTTAGAATAGTTACTTCTATGACTTTGAAAAACAATGCTGTAAAATTATATACATATTTTCAAAGAGCTGAAAATAAATCTGCCACATGATGTAGCTATATCACTCTTGGACATACATCTAAAGTACTTTGTATCTTATGATAGAGATGTTCATACATGTTCATTGCTGCTCTATCCACAATAGTCAGGAAATGAAAACACCCTATATGTCCATCAACTTATGAATGAATATGTGGTGCATTTATACACTGGAATAATATTCATCCATAATGAAAAAGTTTAAAACTCACAGGTAAATGTGTGGAACTAGGAAAATCATCCTGCATGATGTAACCCAGACACAGACAAATAAAGATCACATGATTTCTCTCACATATGAATGCTAGCTTTGTGTGTGTGTCTGTGTGTGTGTGTGTGTGTGTGTGTTTAGATATATGTATTTCATTTGAAACACTCATAGAGGTCAGCAAACTAGTAAGGCGCATGGGGAGGAGGAGCTCTCTCTCTCTCAAGAAAGAACATAGAATGCAGTAATATAATGGAAGAAAAGGAAGAATAGACTAGGAAGGACTGAATGGGTGGGGCTAAAATGGCAGGGTAGAGGGGGCAATAGAATGGCGAGATAACTAACACTAAGGACCTTTCAAAATTGCCATATGGAAACCTGCTACTATGGAAGCTTGCTTTAAAGAAAAAGACGAGAGAGAGAGAGAGAGAGAGAGAGAGAGAGAGAGAGAGAGAGAGAGAGGGAGAGAGAGAGAGAGAATTTAAATGGAGTTACCCTACAGTGGAAAGTAGTGGAAAATCCAACTAGATACCACATACTAGCAAATAAAAATCCCAGTACCAAAAAAAGGATTACATATTTTGAGATGTTGGCTAGTGGGGTCATACAGACCCCAAACATTCCAGTGCTTTTTTTTTATTATTAATTTCCAGGACCAGAAAGTAAGTTCCTATTGCTAGAAATATCATACTTGAGTCATAGAAAAGGGAGAAATTAAGGCAATATTAATCTGAAAGCTTCATTTATACTATCTAGGTTTCATGATGGAAAGGTGTTATACACACTGCTGGGAGAGAAAAGATTCTCACCCCATTGTGAACCTTACAAGTTGCCATAAAGACTGGCCTAACAAAATACGTCCAAATGGTAAAGTAGTTGCACCAATGTTATGCGAGTAACAAACCACTTCCTGGTTGCATCTAAGGGCTACCTCCATGAGACAGAACCCATACCTGGCATTCATAAACAGACCAAGAACTTATGGCTAGATAGATCATACATCCTGTGGGGAAACCTCCTACTATTACTCTGTTTCATAGACATAGTACTAAATTGACTCCTAATTGTGTAGTGGGTAGCTAGCTGTTCCAGCTTTGACCTGGAAGTACTACCCCTAGTGATGCTTCTGATAACTGCCACACCTACCTATGACCCGCCCCTGGGGCGGGGCTGAGACGGGGGGGGGGGTTAGATCTGGACCCGAGATCCAGACTTGCCAGCCCTCTTGGTTCTTCGTGATCCTGGATGCTGGATGGTAGACGGAGCAGAGTTCCCCAGAGAACCCCGCCGGACTGCACCTCACCTCTCCTGGATCCTGTAACCAATCCCTTTATTGGCTGTAAGCTACACCAAAACAAACCTCCTTTTTAACTACATGGAGTTGCCTTGTTAATCCCCACAATATAATTGTTTATCTCTATACCCACCGATTGCTGCATCTCTCAACCCTCATCAGTGATGTTCCTTCTTAAAACAGATGGAAAGAGAGACCCAGAACTGCTCCACAGAGAGTAAGTGACTGTGGACTGTTCAGACTTAAATGGGATGTATATATCACAGCCCTCCCCAGGAGACTATCAGTCTTCGTGGAAGAGGGTGTGGAAAGATTGTAAGAGGTAGAGTTAGTGGATAGCTTCAAGGAAGCAGTATTTACCATACACAAGAGTGCAGCTGCATATATGAACTCACAGCTGTTATGACAGTATTCTCAAGAGTAGTGCAAGCTCCAACCAGACAAAATCCTAGCATAGAGAGAGGGAGGTAGACATTAAATTCTATCACTAGCTGATGTTATATATGTATTTGACAGCTGGTGAGAGAGGAATAGTTGTTCTTTAATGATTTGACCCCTGATGGGTTGTTTACACTCCAGGGCAAGCCCTACCTCCAAGAGTAGTTAGGCAACAAAAATTGGACAGGATAGGTTAACAGACAGATAAACAGAGGGAAAGAGGCAGAGACTGAGACAGAGAGAAAGAGAGTCATAGACACAGCGAGAGTACTCAAAGTTGGATGGTGAGGGTTATTTGGGAGGAGATAGAGGAGAATATAAATAAGGATGGCTAGAATATATTTTATAATTTTTCCACTAATAAAAATATTATTTTTAGAAAATAATAAACCTTGAAAGCATGGAACAAACAAGGCATAAAATAAAAATAATAACCAGGCTTAAATAATGGTAGAAAAACAGTTCAGAGAGCTGAGAATAGTGGATTTACCAGAATAAACATCTTACTTAGAGCCAGAAACCCACCAGCAGACCATACTTTATATAGTGGGCATAGAGAATACAAGAATTACATGAAAGATAAGTAATGTGTTTGTGATAACAGCACCAGCATTATTAAGATCTCAGTGGTGGCTGTCTTCTATAAAGACAGCAGTAGGAGATGCTGTTATGCAAATGCTTTCCCTAAAAGCAATGGAAATGATACAATTCCAAAGTTGCAAAGGCCATATGGTGTCACTTAACCATCAGAAACAAACTGGAAACAATTATCCCAAAGAAAGCAAAGTCAGACTGGTAGGCAGGGTGCCTGATGCGCACTAGTTAAGAGAACTCAGTGTCCTTCAGCTCATAAAAGTGTATTGATCAACTAGTTCAAAGAGATAAAGGTTGGATGTTCAAAGGCTCAGGGTATTTGCCGCAGTAAAATTCACCATCTCTTCCTGAGTTCACAAGGGTAACTGGTTCTCAGATCCAGAACTCTGAAGGCAAGGCAGACCTCCAGGAAGGAAACACTTACTGCAGTAATGATAGATCCTAAAATTTCTTCCAATATTTTCCAAAGTGATCTATAGACATTCAGAAAAAAAGTTTGTTAAACAAAAAGAGATAAAAAAGCAAGTTTCATTGCTTTTAATACAATGAGTTCATATTGAAGTGTTGACTCTTCCAGCTTCTACCACACATCTCTTAAGTAAGCAATATCCTGTTTTGTCCCAAGAGACACAAGTAAGGGGATGTAGTCTGGATACTAGATTATAGTATCTGTAGGTCTCAACTGAGCTCAGTGAGTCCACAAATACATCTGTGCTAATTCCTTGGTCCACGAGCACATAACAGGAGTTATAGAATATATAATACAGATACAAGAATTTCATGCTGATTCTACAGTTTTTGAGGAATGTGTGTTTATATTGAGGAAAGCCACTTAGAGGCCTCTGAAACAAACTTCACTCTCAGCCAAGATGTTAAATAAAAAGTGCTGTATTTACATTTCAGACAGTAACAGCTAAATGTTTAAACTGTAAGGGCTGATGGTACCCATCATAATCATTTTCCATCTTGGTTTTTATATATAGCAGCAATTATGGACAGCAATTTCAAACTCAACCAGCTTGTGATTTAACTGCTGTTATCAAGATGTGTGTGTGTGTGTGTGTAATTTTGATTAGAAAAGCTTCATGTTACTACTGTTGTCTGACTTTTTAGGGAAGAAATGAAAAAATGTCTTTGTTTCCAGATAGGAATCTATTGACATACCAAATAAATGACTTAATCTGTCTAGGTTAGTTCGTTTATTGTAGTTATAGGAGTATGGGTGAGGTGTATACAGAAAGCATGGATGATTTCAAAGCACCTATGTCCCTGAGAAGACTCTCCCATCATGAGCGACTGTGAACCCAGGTTGCATGCTTGGTGTTACCTGCATGAGTTGGAGGCAGTTCAGCCAACCAGAAAATCTCATTTCCCGGGGTATCGGTATTGTTTATATACAGTCTTGTGAGTTTCGGCAGCTTCCTGAGGCCTGTGAGGGTGTTTCTTTATCATTATAAGTGCTGTTTATTTCCTGTGTCTTGAGGAGCATCCCTTCCGAGCAAAGTGTTTCAATTCGAGGAAACTACACAACCACTGCCATTTGTTACAAGGATGAAATTTTTTATACCAATCAGGAAGTGTTTTACATTTACATAAAAATGACGATAACTCTTAAGTCAGTTTACCCTTTGTCAATCAAACAGGAGATTGCCTCAAGCAATTACCACATTTATATAAATTCAGAATTTTCATAAATATATATATATTCATGATAGCATATAAATAGCCCAAAAATCCATCAGTTTGGTCAATCAAACCAATTACTTGCATGTTAAGTCAACTAAAGTCAGTTCTACAACAAATATACTAGAAGTCTTTACAGATATACCCAATTGAAAAAAGATTTTTATCAGTGAAGTTTTGTATTTTGTATTGTCTGAATCATGAAACACTTTATGCTCGCTAAAGAATAAATTATCAGCCCTCCCACAATTAAGGAGAATTCCTGGCTGGAGTCCACAGGATTGAAAGGAGCCAATTGAATATTTTGTTCCAGTGTATTTACTGTGTTATACAGAATGTTGCTAGCCCAAAGGAGAATGTAATCAGGCCAGAATTCAGTATGAGGAGCATTGTTTTTCGAGCCATATGACTCAATAGACTCTCTGATTTAAGAGGAATATTCAATGAGAAAAGTTGAAATGTGAAGAAAACATTTCGTTGACTCCATAGAATCTTTATTTTATTGACAAGTAACTGTGTACATTTATGATGTTTTTATGCATGTATGCATTGGGTAATGATCAAACCAGAATAAATATAGAACCATTACCTTAAACATGAATCTTACTTTTGTGGCAAGAACATTCAAAATTCTCTCTTATAGCTCTTTTTGTTTGTTTGTTTTGTTTTGTTTGGGGGTTTTGGTTTTTTGAGACAGGGTTTCTCAATGGAGTCCTAGCTGTCCTGAAACTCACTCTGTAGGCCAGGCTGGCTTCAAACTCAGAAAACAGCCTGCCTCTGCCTCCTAAG
This sequence comes from Peromyscus leucopus, assembly GCF_004664715.2. Lineage (NCBI taxonomy): Eukaryota > Metazoa > Chordata > Mammalia > Rodentia > Cricetidae > Peromyscus > Peromyscus leucopus. Next base: position 29,343,801 of record NC_051065.1, on the reverse strand, counting down.
TGCCAGAATTAAAGGTGAGTGCTGCCACCACCACCCTGCACTCTTATGGCTGGTTTAAAGCACACATCGCTATAACTATAGTCACCCTACTGTGTAAGTCACCCTATTCTGTACTATAGCACCATAGAATGCTCATCTTATTTAAATATAACTTTGAGCCATTGGTCAACTTATCTCCTTCCCCTTTATTCTCTACTCCTGTAACCTCTGATACCATCTTTATCCTCTTCATTTATCAGATGAACTGCAATGAAATCACATGAGTGAAGTCACATGTATTTGTATGTCACTCAATGCAATGTCCCCCAGTTGTGTGCTTGTTGTCACATATGGTTTGATTTCTTTATTTAACATTTTTGAATACTATTATGTTCATCTACCTCTCTTTTTTACTTCAACTGACTCAAAACCATGGGTGTTGTGCATAAGGCAACAGTAGACACATGATTGCAAATATGTCTTAGACATAATAACTTCATTTTCTTTGGCTATACCACCCAGTAGGAAGATTATTAGGTCTATTTTTATATTTTACTTTTTGGGAAAACTTCTATGATACTTTCCATAATGGCTGCATTAATTTCCATTCCCCATAGTATTGTGTAAGGGTTCCTTCTCTCTGCAGCCTTGTCATGACTTATCTAACTGTAGTGAACATGATGCCTAATTTGGGTTTTGATATGTATTTCTATGATCACTAGTGTTGTTGAACTTTGGGGTTTCCACGTGCCTTTGGCTATTTTGGTTTCTTTTTTTTGGAAAAAGTAGTCACTCAAATACCTGAATTTTAGTCAGGTAACATATTTTGCCTGATATTAAATATTAACCCAATATCTAATACATGGTTTGCAAATATTTCCTTCATTCTACAGGTTTCCTTTTCATTGTGTCGACTTTCCTTTGCTATGTAGATATGTTTTAATTTGACATAGTCCTGTATGTCTAATTTTCCTTTGTTGACTAAGCATTTGGTGTAGTGTCTACAGAATCATTGCCAAAGCAAATATCTGTCAATTTCTCTGTTGTGCTTTCTCCTAGGAATTTCACATTTTCCAGTTTTATGCATAAAATGTAATAATTTTGTCACTATTGTGTATGCTATAAAGGTAGAATTTAATTTTTAAAAATGAATTTTCAGTTTTTCAAAACTCTTTATTAAATAGAATGTTCTTTCCACAATGTATTTACTCTGCATCATTAATCAGAGCCATACCATCAGAAGTATCAATTTAATACTGCTTGAAAAGCAGCCTTGAATGTTCTTTAAGGTCTTAATGTAGAAGGCCAGATAGCAATATAGGATTGGAAGGCAGAGGGTGGCTTCTGTGTCCATTAGCCATACTCCAGTGTATCCCATCATGAGTTCTGATTTGCCTTGAGAGGAGTCCCTAGTATGGTCAAATGACTATGTGAGATATGGGATAGTCATAGGCACATAAGACTCTGTTTGCAAATAGGTGAAATCAATTGAGATTGCTCTCCTCTGCCTCACAGCTTTGGTTGTATGGTGAGGCGGCTACCTTATGACTAGACAGCATTGGGAACAAAGAGCCAAACATACTCATGGATCTACATCTTAATGTGCAAGCTGGAGAGAAAAAGAGGTTAAGAGCCATTGCCCAACAATTTACCCAGAGCTGTCTATGAAAATCACTCGAAGAGGAAATATCTTTCGACTGTGTAAGGCACCTGTAGTCTATACACAGAAAAATAGAGGCCTGCAATATGAATATTTATACCATTATAAATGATAATGAATTGGTTGGATATTGAGTCATGGACATAGAAAAAGAAATCTTTGAAGACAATGGGGTCTAGGAGAAAGGTATGTCCATTTCTCTGTGCACACTTTTGGGAGACTTTGAATGTTAACATGCATCTGAAAGCATCTACCACAAAAGGAGCAATACTAACATAAGAAATAAAATAACTCTACCACTGGAGCACATGACATCAGTTAGCCTGTGTCATTAGCTATCTGTCTCGGTACTCAGGGGTCATGAACAGTAACTGTCTTTGAAGTAGACAATGCACGACACAAACAGCATAGGGTCTTAGTCACTAAGACTCTAGTAAATGTCTAAATTTTTCACAGTAGAGAACACAGCTCCCCAAAGCACAGTGAAGTATTAGTAAATGTTTAACACATGTTTATTCAGGATACATCCCTGATTTCTGTGATTTTAATAGCTTCACCATGATAAGCTTCAATTTACCAACCTAACATGGCTGAACATAGATTGCAAAAAGATGCACACAATCAGCTCTTGGGAGTTAAGTCAGATCTATTGAACCACTGTTTGCATCACTTCAAAAAAGTGACTACAAACTTCTTGGCAATTTTTTTTACATTGCATCTTTTCTGTCTCAATTGGAATCAATGTATAATCCAGATATAGCTGCTTCTCCTGTAATGGTACTTCAGCAAGTATTACTATCATAAGATGAACACTTGTTCTTCTGATTTGGATCTTCCCAAATAGCATGTAGAGTAAGTTTCCCTCCCCAAACCAGAAAGGTATCTGTGGCAGCAAGATCATGAGATGCATACCATACCACACAAAAGCTCCTATATAGAGGGCCAATTAAGTATGCTTTGTGGGTGGGGGGAGGTAAAGTCTCACTCACTATGTAGCCCTGGTCTGGTTTGAAATTGGCTGTGTAGACCAAGCTGGTTTTGAACTCACAGAAATTCACAAGTCCTCACATCCTGTGTGCTGAAATTAAAGCTATCTACAACCATAACCTGCCACAGGTAGATTTGTGAAGGTCCAAGCTTAAAAATGACTATATGGGCACCCTCTGGCTCAGGAAATTGTCCAAGTAAACAACAGTTATGTTTTCTTAATAAGTTGAATATATGGTACCCAAACTTTTGTTGCAAAAGGAATAATGCTTTCAAATCATTGCTGTTCCTCTCTGGGAAATCAGAGTTGCTGATTCTTGTAGTTTTAGGTTCTGTGTTTTAGATGTCTTAGTCTCATTTAAAGTGAACATTTCTAAATGGGATGCTCAGCAGAAACTCCACTGAAATGCAAGTTCTCATGCTCCAGTTGCAGGAATTATTACACGCTGAGAAGTTATAACCACATTAACCTGTGAAGGGTGATGCCTTATCCTCATGAATTTCCTACATGAAATATCTGTGTGCCCTCCTTCAGTGTAGCTAACATCTGAAGGCCCATCCGACTTCTGGAGATCCACTTGAGTCAGACAAGGCCTTTTGCAATGGTATACCAGTTCAGGTGATCCCTCTCTCTAAATATGGTCCCTCAAAAATATTCATCCCAAGAGCTCATCTTTCTAAACAGCTTGCTTATGGATGTCCATTTTGGCATCAACTTCCTGGTAAACAGAGATATTGATAGGCACCATCTCAAATTCATCTCCAGAAACTTCAGCTAATCGACCCTGAATTTGTGTTCTTGCTTCATACCAAAGTTTGAGGTTTTATTTTCTGTCCTTACTTGCTCTTACATTTATTAATGCTGGAAGCAGTGTTCATGCAATCTGACTTTCAATTTTTAGAACACATTTGTTATATGTCCAGGAAAATGACCAATTCACAAAGGGCAAACATCCTACTCTGAATTAAATTACCCCATTCCCCTACCACCTTGTTATCTACAGACTCAGTCTGACTTCTTCATAAACCTGTTATGAAAAGGAAGTCTCTAGAAGCAAAAGAACCATGAAACTACCATTCAATTTAAAACAAAAGCCATGTGTTTCATAGCTAAACTTTTCATGTCATCTCGCAGTCATTAATTGCATCAGTATAAAAAGCAGTTTGCTTTTTTCTCTACAACTGCTTTCAGGATGGATGCATAGGTTTTCTTATAATCTTAGCAGTGTAGATGGTGAGGATTTCTTCCCTTGTCTACTGCAAAGGACCTCCTGTGATTACTGGGATTGTTAGCAGGGAGATACCTAGATATGACCAACATTCCATTACATATTTAAATACCTTCAGAAATTATTGAAAACCTTTTTTAATCCATTCAGGATATAAGTAATGCTAAAATAAATAGGATGTTAAGATAAGAGTTCTAACAGAAAAACATCTCTGCCAGGTAAAATCTTTCTGTTAAATTGTCCTTCATTTCTCAAGCCTCTTACTTTTATTTATCAGAAGTGCTAGCAATGTGGAATTTCACAGATCACAAATACCAGGTTAGATTTCTCTTCCATTTTCTTACTACTTAAAAAAATGGTTCCAGAGCAGAGGAGTGATGTCTTGGTTTACTTCAAAATGGTGTGTTGTAAAGTAATTTGGAAAACCTTAAGTGAGTAATAAGATAAGTCTGTTACTATATGTGTTGTATTCTGGAAAATGAAAAGACATTTTCTTTGACAAGCCAACCTCTAATGCCTGAGAATAGAGTATTAACATAGTACCAATTTTATTCCAAATGTTGCATTTCTGGGCTAGAGAGATGGCTCAGCCATTAAAGGCTAGGCTCACAACCAAATGTTGCATTTCAGTATCAGTGCCTTAAATCAGCATCTATCTATTTTTAACCTTATCATTTTAAAGGCATATTTTATTGTTTTCAATTATGTGATGCTGTGTCTGTCTGTGTGTGCGTATGTGTACATGAGTACATATGCCCTTAGAGTCCAGAGGAGGGCATTGGGTCCATTGGGACTGGAGTTACAGGTGGTTGTGACACATACACATGAGTGGTGAGAATTTAACTTGGGTCCTCTGGAATGGTGGCAATCACTGTTTAACTACTGATCCATCTCTCCAGCCTCTCACCTTATTTTTAAGTACTTCAACACTAAGAAAAAGCAAATCCTCTTTATCAAACAAGTCACAAAAGGCATCTTCTATTATTTCTCCCAACAATCCAAGTATTAGTCCTTTTACTTATGCATTTGATATGTCATTTAAAAATATGAAAATGACCTTAGCATATAGTGCCTAAATCATATTCTCATTTCTCTTGGTATAAAATAAATATTCAAATCATACTTGATTAAATGTTTGCAATATTTACTTATTTGTTTGTTTGTTTGTTTGTTTTTGAGACAAGGCTTCGCTGTATAGCTTTGCACCTTTCCTTGAACTCACTCTGCAGCTCAGGCTGGCCTGGAACTCACAGAGATCCTCCTGCCTCTGCCTCCCTAGTGCTGGGATTAAAGGCATGTGCCCCCACTGCCTGGCTTTTTGAAATACTTACTTTAAAATTTGGAGGGAACCTGGAGCTGAAGAGCTACCTCAGTGGTTAAGAGCATGTATTATTCTTGTAAAGGGTTCCTAGAACCTATACCAGATGGCTAACAACTGCCTGACACCTCAGTTCTACGTGATCTGTCATCCTCTTCTGGCCTCTGCCCACATTACATTAATGTACACCGCCCCCCCCCACATATTAGAAGTAAATATAAAACTCTAAAAAAGTGAAAGAACCTATAGTAGATTAGAATTTATAATTCATAATTTCCAATTAAATCCATTAGGTAAGTTTGTGCAAAATTAACTTAGGAATATGTGACCTACTTGATTGTTTTTCAGTCTCTGTTCCTCTCTCTTTCTCTCCAGATGTGGTATTTCCTTTAAGACATCAAAATATAGCACTTCACAATTCTTGTAGAAGTCTTTCAACAAGAAATCAATGATTGAATTTAAAATAGGTTATAGCAATAAGTCTGTATCAGCAAAAAAACAACCTATTTCACAAACAAATCAAACAAGTACTACTGTATTGTGTGGCTATCCTACAATTGTAAATATTTCAGGGCTCACAGGATAAAACATGTTCTATATCGTAATTTTCAAGAATTCTTTAGAAACTAAAGCATATACTTCACCAAGAGAAGATGAGTTTTGGGAAAAGTTTTGTTATTTTGCTCCTGTGATTAGATCCTTATAAAATAATGGTCCTATTCAAATAATATATGTTTCTTATATATTGAAAATCAAATTGGCACTCCGAAATATATAATTCAAAATATACAGTTCTTGATTTTGAAACTGGCAAACTCAGGAAATTCAGAGTATCTCTCCACTCAGAAATCACTGTGGCAGAGTCCCTGAATCCCCATGTGGACTGAGTAGAACTGGTAAAGGGGCAAATGAATCACTTCAGGATTGAAAAGCAAAAGCTGCAAGTCACACTACACTGGTCTCTAATAGCTTTCTCATGGTGCATGACGGGGGTGGAGGCAGTGTCTTGTGCTCAAGAATCAGAATGGTTGTTGTTGGCAAGGCATTTAAAGGTTGGGTGTTGTTTTACAAGACCAAAGAATTCAGAGTGTTTTATTCTGTTCACTAAGTAAGGAACCCACATTTATGTTGTTTGAGTCATATTATTTCCAATCTAGTGATAGCTTCATCTTGCTGATCATATGAGGGACAAATTTTTAAAAAACTGGAGACTATCTATAATAGTTATAAGTTGCTGCCATTCTTTACAATGTCAAGGATACTAGTAGTCCTGTCAAAAACCCTGCAAGCATATCCCACAACAGGGCTGCTGTTATTATAGTTTCCTTTCTGCCTTTTCTAAATTTCATAACTAATGAAAATTCCACAAGTTCTGTAATAAATTAATTTACTTTGTAGGACTCTCAAGTGTTAATGGAGACAAAACCCATGAATAGTTTCTAAACCTCTCTTCTTGTTTAAATTGTACTTAATATATGTTCCTTGAGGGGAAGGGCTTCAGATATATTACTTATAGTTAGTTCCCATAGAGCCTCAAGTTTTATGTTTGTTTTGAATTATATTTTGAGATAAGGTCTCATTATGTGGCTCAGGCTAGTTTTGAACTCAGAATTCCACCTCAGTCTCCCAAGCACTGAAAATATAGATGGCTGCAAAGACTTGATGTTTTTAAATTCACAAATATAATCTACTAAGACTCAATGGTTAAGCAAAATACATGAATATTAACAGAAAACTACTACATGATCTCACTTATATGTGCACTCAAAAAGAAGAGGTTGAATACATAGATGTAAACTGGAGGTGGGAAAGGGGAGCAAATGCAGAGATATATGTCAAAGGGCACACTTGCCATTATGTGGGATGAGTAAGTTTGTGGCTTGAGTGTATAACAGCAGTAGTTAGTATTATATTGCATTATTGGAATTTGCTAAGAAGGTTACATTTTGAAACTAACCACGAGCCGGGCGGTGGTGGCGCATGCCTTTAATCTTCTCAGGAGGCAGAGTCAGGTAGATCTCTGTGAGTTCGAGGCCAGCCTGGACTACCAAGGGAGTCCCAGGAAAGGCGCAAAGCTACACAGAGAAACCCTGTCTCGAAAAACCAAAAAAAAAAAAAAAAAGAAAGAAAGAAAGAAAAAGAAAAAGAAACTAACCACAAATGAAAGGAAGAGGTAACTCTATGAGACAGTATATGTTACTTTTTGTGACATATAATATTCATTCCACTGAGTATGAACATCTAAACATCATATTTAAGACCTTAGGTGTGTACAATAGAAAATAGGTTGTTTTCAAAAGCTTGACAGAGTTACCAAAGGCCAATTACAAGTTGAGAGACCATCTATTTTTCTAGAACCTAAAATCCTGATTCTCGATTCCACAGTCTACTTCTGAAAAAGCAGAAGTACTTCCATTCCTAAATTTTAACTGTTACTTTATTAGCAGCAGAGCTGAGACTTCAGGGTTCAGTTCTGGGATATCTTCCCAATCTTTAACAATGGGAAATGATCAGTAATTTAATTCACTGGTCTAAAAAATTCACACTGTATTGTGTGCAAAAGAGAAGATATTAAAAGTTTGCTCCATCTGTGGGAGCTGCTGGATTATGTCATATCAAGAGAAGAGGTAAATAGCGATACCTATTTGCCATATCTTCATTCATATGAGATGTTTAAAACTACTATTAGATTTATTGGAAATGTGTGTTTTAACATTGAAACTAAAAACAAGTTTGGGAAGTATTTCTTTTTTTCTCTCTGGTATATCTATAGCCTGCACCAAAGCATTCTTTGTGGTATACTTGACATTTTCTCGGTCATGCATCATGCAGGATGATCCTCTTGCAACAAGCATTTAATACAATAACCAATTTTACCTCACATTTCTCTGATAAATTTTTAACAAAAGCAAATATATTATTGATTTATAAATTTCAAATACTGTTAATAAATTAGGCTATACTTCTCCTTAAACTCACAAAAATACCTCACTTGGGTTTTTCTCATATGATATTTCCACTCTTTTCAAGTTCCTTCAATGGTACTGCTATTTTCAAGAACAACTTTAACAATGATTATTTATTTATTTATTTATTTATTTATTTATTTGGGACTTTAATCAGATAATCTCAGAGTTTATCACTGTTTGACGAATATCTTTGCTCTTTCCTTTCCTTGTTAATTTAGGGGTTATGACTTGCTGTGGCCATGGAAACGTAAGCAGAAGTTGTGTCACTCCTAGACAGAATGTGACAGGGACAAGTCACGTGTCACCATGCTCTCATCACCATAATGACAGTTTCCATATTAAAGTTCCTTTGGGCATGCTATGCCTCAGAGACAACAGTGAAGTCAATAGCAAACAGGAAAAGCAAATCTTTATTGCAAAATGCTGAGTTTGGAGAGGCTGTCAAATTTCTATCCTGAATGATGAAACAATCTCATATTTTTACTCTATTTCAGTTTCTATAAACCTGACAGCTACCTATGTCCTTTCTTTCTTTCTTTTAGATCCCAATCACAGTTTCCTCTCCCTCTGCTCTTCCCAGTCCCCCAACCTCCAACACCCCCCCCCCCCCCGCCATGCTACCCAATCCACTCCTCTTCCATTTCTATTCAGGAAAGGGCAGGCCTCCAAAGGATATTAACAAAACATGGCATATCAAGTTACAGTAAAACTAAGCACCTACCCTTGTATCAAGGCAGGACAGGGCAACCCAGTATGAGGAATAAGGTCCAAAAAGCCAGCAAAAGGGTCAGAGATAGCTCCTGCTCCTACTGTTTGTTAGGAGTCCTGCCAGAAGACCAAGCTATGCAACTGTCACATAGAGAGAGAGAGCGCCTAGGTCAGTCCCATGCAGGCTTCTTGGTTGTTGGTTGCGTCTCTGTGAGCCCAAGTCTTCTATGCGTCCAGGTTAGCTGATTCTGTGGTTTTCTTGTGATGTCCTAGACCTCTCGGGCTCCCATAGTCCTTCCTCTGTCTCTTCAGCAGGATTTCTTGAACTTCGCCTAATGTTTGGCTGTGGGTCTCTGCATCTACATCCATCAGTTGCTGAATGAGGCCTCTCTAATGACAACCAGACTATTTTCAGGCAAATGGATGGAACTGGTAAAAAAAAAAATTATCCTTAGCCGGGCGGTGGTGGCACATGCCTTTAATCCCAGCACTCGGGAGGCAGAGCCAGGCGGATCTCTGTGAGTTCGAGGCCAGCCTGGGCTACCAAGTGAGTCCCAGGAAAGGCGCAAAGCTACACAGAGAAACCCTGTCTCGAAAAACCAAAAAAAAAAAAAAAAAAAAAACCATCCTGAGTGAGGCAACCTAGACCCAGAAAAACAAACATGGTATGTACTTACTTGTAAGTAGATATTAGCCATAAAGCAAAGGCTTATCATGCTACAATTCACAGGCCCAGAGATGCTAGGTAGCAAGGAGGGCTTAATGCTAGGGAGTGAAGACTCTCAGATCTCCCTGGGAACGGGAAGCAGAATAGATTTTGTGGGTGGACTGGAGAAGGTGGGAATGGGAACATGAGGGATCAGATGCAGGGGAGGTGGTAGGATGGAGAAGGAGAGGACTGAAAAAGAGGACTCGAAAAGGGGGGCATTTCAGGATCAGGTAGAAACCTGGTACAAGGGAAACTCCCAGGAATCTACAAGGATGACCCCAGTTAAGACTCCTAACAATATTGAATATGTATCCTGGACTGGCCATCTCCTGTGATCAGGCAAGACTTCCAGTGGAGGGATTGGGACACCAACCCAGCCACATAGTCCGCAACCTACAGTCTGTCCTGCCTATGGGATGTGCAGGGGTAAGGGTGGCACAGAGATTGTGGGAAAGGCCAATCAATGACTGGTGGAGCCTGAGACCCATGCCATGAGAGTTAGCCCACCATGACATTGCCTGGAGCTCCAGGACCAAAGGCTGGATGGCCCAGAAACGTGGGATAGAACCAAACACAAATGGAGAAAAAAAAATATGTCAATGTAATGATGCCTAATGATAATCTGCAATACTCATAGATTGGAGCCTATGCACTATCTTTTAATCTCTTCTAGAACCATGCATTTTATTTTATGTGTATGAGTGTTTTGTCACACCATGTGTTATGTCTGGGGCATTTGGAGGTCAGAGGAAGGCACTGGATCTTCTAGAACTGAAGTTACAGTTTGTGGTAAGTCACCATGTAAGTGCTGAAACTGAACCTGGATCCTCTGCAAGAGCAAAAGTACTCTTAGCTACTGAGACATCTCTTCAACTACCTTTTAGAATATGTTAATGAACTGCAAAATCTTTAATAAGAAATATTAATCATGAGTATACCAGGAACAATATGGCTGTCAAAACAAGACCTGCACCCAGACTTGCTACACAAAGAAGTACAGGCAGCTAAGGAATGCTGAAGCAGAGAGAGGGAGTCTTTTCCAGGAGAATATTGGTTACCTAATACCAATTGGTCAATTTCAATTGATATTTGAAATCATATACATACAAACATCACTAAAGAGATTGAGCAGCAGTATTTGTATATTTATGTGCTGTGGATATCGCTCTATATAAATAAAACACTGATGACCAGTGACCAGGCAGAAAGTATAGGCAGGACAAGGAGAGAGGAGAATTTGGGGGAACAGGAAGAAGGAGGGAGAGACACTGCCAGCCACCACCAGGACAAGCAACAGGTAAAGATGCCGGTAAGCCACGAGCCACGTGGCAAGGTATAGATTTATAGAAATGGGTTAATTTAAGATATGAGAACAGTTATCAAGAAGCCTGCCACGGCCATACAGTTTGTAAATAGTGTAAGCATCTGTGTGTTTACTTTATATGTGGGTTGTGGGACTGCGGGACTTGGTGGGGTCTGGAGAGAAGCCCTCCAGCAACATTTATGCATTTATTATATATAAACATTTGAAGAAAAACATATTATGAAATTGAGAGGGAACGATGAGGGGGGCAAGGGAGGGAAAAGGATAAAATTATATTTTAATTTCAAAACAAAAATAAATAACATATTCCTCCAAATACTTCCATTAACATCTAATAAAATTGTTGTAAGATGTAATGTAGAAATAAAATTTCAATGAATCTCATTATTTTTTAAGATGTTACTTTAGAGAGAATATTATGCTGTATATCTTCATAAACACTGTAACTGGGGGTCAAGGAATATGGTTTTGTATATGGAGTGCTTGCCATGCAAGACTTGGACCTGAGTTGAGATCTCCAGAATGTGGACATGGTACAGCAGGCCTCTTTTCCACTCTCAGAAGTCAAAGGCAGAGAAAGGGGATCGATCCACGGGTTAAGCTGGTTGGTGAGACTAGAAGTTATAGCAAGCTCTGGGTTTTATTAGAGACCTTCCCTCAATAAATAAGTTAGAAGAGCAATCATGAAATATTCCTGACATAAGCCTCCACATGCATGTATGCATGTACACATATATTCATGAATAATAACACACATATGTACCCATACACATGCACACATGCCTAAAACACACACACACACACACACACACACACACACACACACACACACACACACACACACACCAGAAAAGAAAAGGAAATGCAAGGCAAGGCAAGAGAAGGCAAGGCCAGAATCAAAAGCTGGTTGAGGGAATGTCTCTCTTAATGAGCTAGATTTTACATTCCACATGCTTCAAATCATCATGTGTATGTAATAAATATCTATATTTTCACCTGACAGCTTAAGTAAACAAATTTGAAGAAAAAATACTTTTGCTTCATCATGAAAAAGTGGTTACAAAGCAAAATGTTAGTTGGATAAAAAGGACAATTTGTGTATTGGATGTAGGTAGTAGATGGACTATTAGACACAGAAGCCAGTTTGCAGCAGGTTTATGATTAAGTAGAAGGCAGAGCTTGGAGAAATGCCTTAAAAACTCCTCTGACCAGTGTGGATCAGGCACAATGAAGAGAAGGGGTGAGGGCTGGAGAGTGGAAAGGAGGGGAGGATTTTCTCTGCACATGGTCAGAGGAACTAGAGAGAGTGTTTAAGGTTGATGCAGAGAAACTATTAACAAAAATGGTTGCACTGAAACAGACAGTGACTCGGAACAGTGAAATGTTAGAAGGAAATGGAGTAGCATGCATGTTACAAGGTGCATGCTGCCTTCTTCTAGGAATGACATGGAGAAATAGTGGAGAAAAGTGGGAGGGTATTTATGAGGAGTTTGAAGTGAAAGATGGACTGAGAAGTGGAAATGTCCTAGAGATGTTAAAATATTGTTAGGAAGTGGACAGAAGGCTACAGTTGACCTTTAGCAAATCACATATATTGATTTTGAAGCAAACCAACCAATCAAAGGCTGTAAAATTGTTCCCAGGAGCACAAGGCACAGAATTGCATTCATAATCTCCCAAGCTGATTTCAAAATATCAGTTTAATATGATTTTACCAAATATCCTGGACAAAACATCATACCATATAAAATTAATTTCCTGTCTTTGAAAAGAATGAGTGTCATATAGCAGCACTTTTGAATAATGTGGTGAGCTGGATAATGTATAAGCCATGCAAATGTGTAGGCCATGCAAAAGAGCCACAGTGAATCACTGAGGGAAAGAAACAAAGAGATGGAGAGACAAGGCAGTCAGAAAGGAGAGGGGAAGGAGGAAATAGGAAAAGGAGCCAGAAGGGTCTTTAAAACACTGGAAGGTAAAGAATATTCTTTCCTCATCCTGATTATTAATTCCTTTGAAATTCATTTTCCTTTTGCTAAATTTCCCTAACAATATTAGAAAAACTATTTCCAACTTATGTGACTGTTTTAAGATTAATTACAATGCAAATGGGAATCTCAGCAAAAGTCGTTGTCTGTGTTTAAACTGGATCTATATAAAGACACAAACAGAAAAAAAACCCTGCAATACATTGCTTTGATGGGATGATGCTTCAAAGAGCTCGGCATCATTCCTAATTAAATACCTCTTCTAACAACAAGTTTTAAAGGTAGTTTAATTAGAAATGATGATGAGTTCTATATCTGGAATCCATAAGGCAGAAGGAGAGGAGAGGTTCCTGCAAGCTGTCCTCTGACCTTCCTATGCACAGCATAAAAATTTCCTTTGCCTAAGAAAGGTATAGAACTGTGGTACAGACTTTGGGAGTGAGCACTCATTCATTACAGGTAGTTCAGGTTGGTGGCACATAACATCTTTAAAATACTTTATTTTGTTAAATGTTTCTAAACCATTGTGACTTTATTCTATTAGAAACATAATAAAAATAAATATAAATGGCCATATAGGCTATATATTTTCATGAAACAGCTTCTATTTACAACACCAAAATCCACTGATATATAACTGTACAAAGAATTTCCACAATAAGGCACTAAACATTTTGAGAACATGTTTTTTTCCTTTTTAACACACCAATTTAAATAAGAAAAGCCCAATGTGTCACTGACATAAGGAAAACTCCATTAAAAATGTGCATCCTCAACATTTCAAGCACTGCAAAAAATACTGCCTCTGATGCTTCGACTTCAAAGTTTTATAGCCATTTGCAGGCTTGCTCTTACCTTTGTGGATGCTATCATCACTTGAACTTATCCCTGTTATTAGACTAGAAATAGACCCATTTGGGACTTGTAGAAATTATCTATACAATTAACAGCTGGCAGCCGGGCCGGCACTTACACAGAGCTCTCGGGTGGGCTGTTTGAGGCGCATCAATGGCCTGTATGTAGAACGGGGAGTAACATCCACACGAGGGAAATGCACCCTTGCTGTAGAGGCCAACCAGTCACAGAGATCTAACCCGAAGGAGGAACTTCTGGTGCGCCGTCTTCTCTTGCCGGGCTTGAATTTTCTTTGTATCTCTGCTTATGCTACCATAACTATGAATTTTATCTCTTTTTTTAAAAAAAAACATTAATTAACATGGGCAGAAAAGAATGGGCTCTCTTAAAAACACCATGTTGACAATTAGCTCAAACTAAGGAGAATATATTAAGATCAGGAATCTGCTCCTGGAGACTTAATTAATTGGGAGAAATATGTACATGGAGAAAGATGTATCTTCTAGTATAAGGAAGTAAATAGAATGGGTCGGAAAGTCACCCCTGGTGCACAACATACTGAGAGAATAGTGTAGAAACTGAATTCTGAGCCTCCAGCTTCCTCTTATACTTTTATGATCAATTAAGAGGTAACCATGATACATGGCAGAGGCACTGAGAAAGGCAAAAATTCTGTAACTCATAGTGATCTTTCTCAGCCACTCATAGTTGGGGTTGAGAAAAAGCCTAAGTTTGGTCAGTGAATGGCAGAAAAATACTACTCGTGACAGTTATAACTTGGGAGATTAGAAAACAGTGCCTGAGCAATTCACTCAAAATGGGAAAAACATTTATACAATTAGCACTATATAGACTGAGCAGATTGTATTTATATTTTTATGAATACATATACCTATACATATGCAATAACAATCAATGGAACAAAACCATGAATTTGTAAAAGAGCAAACAGGGATGTATGATAGAGTTTAGAAGATGGGGAAGGAAAAATGACATAATTATAATCTCAAAAAGTGGAAGAAATATTTTAAATGGATAAAAATGATGTATTTTCTCCACAGATGACTACCAAGTCAAAATCAATGCTTAAAGTATTTATATAAGCAAGTATGATTTTTGTATTGTTACATGTAAATTCCTTGTATGTGCATGTGTGTGTGTGGTGTTGTGTGCATATTGTGTTCATCTGTGTGAGTGCAGGCATGAATATCCACAGCTGGCATGTAGAGTCCAGAGGGCAAACTTGGCTGCTGGTCCTCATGCTCACCTTGTTTAAGATGGTGTTTCCTGTTGTTCACTGGTGAATAGGCCACATTCTCCGGCCAGCAAGGTTCTAAGGATTCTTTTGTCCCTGCCTCCAACCCCCTGGTAGGAGTGCAGAGGTTAGACATGTGTGCGGCTATGACAAACTTTTACCCGGGTTCTTGGGATCCAAAGTCATTTGTCAAGCCTGAACAGCAAGAGCTTTACCCACTGAGCCATCCTCCCAGCTCCGAAGTAATGTTCTTTATAATGCTTCCTGTTTATGTGGCCTCTTGACCTTTCCAGAGGGATTTTCTATTTTAAAACAGTATCAATTTTCCAAGTGAGATTACACTGATCTTTTGCATTGCTTTTCTCATCATTGTTTCTTTGTCCATGTGGATTTTGTGCCCCCAAAGTGATGTAAGCTTGATGCAAATAGCACCTGCTCATCTTCTCCATCCAAACACCACAACCAATAAAAGAAGACCTGACACATAGATGATAGATGATGCCCAAGTCTTTGTGTAGTAACAAACAGTTACTTTCGAGTAATTTAACAAAGTTCAGACAAAATTTTTAAATGTACATTTTCATTTGCATTGACAAAACTTATCTTAACTCCTCCCAGGTTGTCTGTCATTATAATAATCAAGAGAAAAATGTAAAAATACATTACTTAATAACCAGAGTAAAATATTCTTATATGCTCAGTCCTAAACACAGATCAGGGAGAAAGATCAAACTTAGACCTTCAGTCATGGTGGGAATGCACTCTCCTGCAGATTGACCTGGAAGATCTGTGCCCAATACTTCAGTGGACCTAATAGACCATCTGTTTGGGGTACAGGGCACGAAGGTCTTCTGTGTTGTGGACATAAGGGAATACTGTTGTATGGTACTGGAAACATTGGAAATTGATCTTCTCTAATCCTTAATAGTATCTAAATCTATAGAAGGGATATTCATCATAATTTTTTATTAGAACACTGACTTGGAACTCATTAATAGGATGTAAATGAAACAGTAAATTGGGTGAAACATCACCGTGATCTTTTCGTGAGTTCATGATGTCATGAGTATCAAGATTTGTGCTAATGATTCCTGTCTGGAATTTCTCATAAAGACTTTCATAAGCTTAAATAATTAACTCAGCAACAGAAATGACTTCGGCTATATGTATTTCCATTTATATTTATATATGCATATACACGTTCAAACATGTGTGCTACAGTGCACATATGAAAGTCATATTTATTTCATACACACACACACATGTTCAAACATGTATGCTGCAGTGCACATATGAAGGTCAAAGGAAGCTTACAGGGTCAATACTCTCCCTTTACCATATGGATTTCCTACCTGCAAAGTCACCTTGAAAGCCCCAAAATATTTTAAATTTTGTCAAATATACATCTGAGTTTGTAAGTACATTAATGTTTAGTTATTATAATGGCTTTATGTCAATTTAATTGTGACATTCTCAAATAGTAGAGCTAGAAAGATGACTCAGATGTGAAGTGCTTAGAGTGTGAGCATAAGGATCCAGATGTGATGTCATAGTGTCCATGTCAAAACTAGATACAGCCATCTGTGTCCATAACTCCAGGCTGCAGACACAGAGAAAGGTAGATCTTGTAAGCATCCTGGCCAGACAGTCTAACTAAAACCATAAGTCTCAGATTCACTGGAGACACATTATCTCTAATAATATTTATTATTATTAATTCTTTTCATTATTATTTAATATTATATTTGGAGTGTCATTGGTCACGTGATGATGACTGCTGACCTCCACATGTACCCACAAGTGCATGTACCTGCTCACACACACATGCACATACATGAATACATATGATTACAACACAATCCCACACTATACAAACACATATAAACAGATTCCCCAAGATGATCAGAATTAACCCTGAAAAGACCTTCATCTTTCTACTTAACTGCTTACCTTAGTAGTAGGAAGAAATGAAAGAATAGGATGGAGAAAGGATGGTAGAAAAAGATAGTAGATTTACTCAGCTGTTATAGAATCAGTCACAAAGCACACAGGGGTAGAAGTGACCACAGCCTGAGTGAGGGTGATTTCATGGAAGGCCCTGATACATATAGTCTCCTCATCAGTGTCCTCATTTGTATATTGACATTTAGCATTTCCATTTCTAGTAAAGTATCTGTTCTACACTAATATTAATAAATACGCATGTGGAAGTTATTATATGATTTATTAGCCTGTTTGAGGAAGAAGAAGATATATACAATGGAAACCTAGAAGGAATAGGCATGGGCTGAGGAGATGGCTCAGTAGGTAGAGTCTGGCATGCAAGTGTAAGGGCCTGAGTTTGGATCCCCAGAACCCAAGTGAAGACAACACAGTAAGTAATCCCAGCATTCCACAGTGAGACACAGAAGTCGCCAGAAGTGTACACCCAGCTAGACTGATATATAAAGCAGCCAAGATAGCCTACCTCAAAGTGAAGGGTGAGTACCACTACCGAAGGTTGACCTTTGACCTTCAGATGTGTGCTGTGATATTGAATGCCTGTACTCACTCACAGAAATATGCAACACAGACATCACACATACACACAGTGTATGTGGGGAGAGAGGTGGGGAAGAGAGGAGAAGGAATGTATGGATATCACCTCCAATCATAATCTCCAACTAGCTGAGGTTTTTTCTGAGCATTGCTGATTGCCTTCAAAGCTCTGATATTTGTCCTATTTCTTCCCCCTTTGTCCTCAGCTTAATCCTCTGGGGCAGAAGCAACCTAACTGATAATTTAATTTTATAAATCATCTTCTAAGGAAGCATTAAAAGACCCTTGAAAATATTTGGTAAATATTATCAAGTGGATTTTATACCTGGTACTTTATGTCATTTCCGCAGGGAACTATCAAGGTAAGTGTCCATGTTCTTATCACAGATGATGAAGCGCTATGAGTCACTTCCTGGAACCCCACTTCTAAGTAATAGCTATGCACTCAGGAACAATTTTATTGTTGCTATTGTTCTGTTTTGTTTGGATTTTCAACTTTAAACCCTGTGTCTTTTTGACAAGTAAGTTGAAGAGGAACTATTTGAAAAGTGGGAAGAGGAACTGGACCAGAAAGGGGAATAGAAGCCATGTACACAGTATGCATGCACCCTTACATACTTGCTTGGAAGTGTCAAAATGACCCCCATCATTCTTATGACCAGTATACACTGATGAAAGAGAAATGAAAAAAAAAAGAAAGAAAGAAATGAAGCCTGTGTCTTCTCAGTGCGTTTCTCCCCGCTTCCTGGCAGTTGTATAGCAACTGGATTGCATTAACTCGCTCCACCTGTGCCTGGATAATGCACACTTAGCTTTCCCTCAGGGGAGTGCACACACTTGCACACGGGGACTGTCCTAATTAATGAAGGATTTCTAAAGTAAGTATCTGGGATAAACACTTTTCTGGCAGAATGATTTTGAGGCTGAATGTCCTATTGTCTTGATTTTAAGGTTCATGGTTCTCAAATGGCCAACCTTATTTAGTCCAGGCAAACAACCAAGAGTTTACAAAGCAATGTTTTCCATGATTCTTACTGAGAGAGACTGAGACAGTTGATACCACATATTAGAACTCTGCTTCCTGGAAGAATTTGGCTTGGTTCTTGATAAATGCCTTTATCATGTTCTATTCTTGTTTGTATATTCTCTAAATGATGTTGCTTGCAAGGTCTCAACCAAGATGATGAAAGTTTGAAATTATTGTCTCTCTTTTTTTCTATATGATTTCTCTAGGGAAGAGCCCACATGAGTTTCTGGAATAATAGACACTTGCAATTGAAATCTCTAGTTACATGACAGAAAATAATACCTTAACCTAGCATTGTGAGTTAATGTTTTCATCTACAAATAATATCAATCCTAGCTTCACATAAACTCTATGGTGTAAGGATACTGGAGCTAACTTCCATGAGACTGAATAGCCTTCTGTTAACTAGGAGCTTTCTAAACCAAATTAATCCATTAACTTCTCTCTCTTAGGTTTTATTTATATATAAGATGCAAATACAGAACCTAACTCATTTCCTTTATGATTAAATGAGGAATACATATGAAATGTATAAAGCAGTAGCTGACACATTGGCTTAACTATATGTGACATATCATTGTAATTCACACAACAGTTTGAAATGTGACGTTATTGTGTTGGCAGGCAAGGATTCATTGTCCTGTCTTTCAGTATATAAAAAATTAGAATCCATGCAAGACCAGTAAGATGGCCATATATTTGAGACTGTGTTCTATTCCTGCATGATAAAGCAAATAGTGCTCACCTTCTGCTTAGTCCTGTGAAAAGGGAAGCCTGAGGCACAGCCACGAAGGCAGCATAACTTTTGGCATGCTTTCTCAGAACCAAAGAAGATTAAATCCTTGAAAGCTTAGAGAAGAAAATGAACTCTTAAAAATGCTCAAAGGCAATTAGAAATGGCAGGTCATAATGGTAAGTATGAAAACTAGAAAATCTTAAAAACAAACGTAATGAAAGCAAAGTTGGGAATTATTCCAGATAAAATGGAGCATAAGACCACACACAAATCTCTGATTCATGTCATGTTAACCATGCATTATAATGATGATGGTAAATTTTTTAAGTCCCAAACTAACCTTTAATGGTGATCGTTAGTTCTTCAGGTGTGTTGACACATGATCGATAGAATTAGTAACAACTCATTTTTCCAGTGAGGATAATGCACACACAGGCACCTAGAAAAGGAAGTCTAGATGCTACAGAAAGCCAGTGGGAGAACATACGGGGAGAGTTCAGAAACAAGCTCATTTAGACATAAGAAAGTCATTGACTGTGCTTGTTCTGCCGAAAATCCACCTGCCACAGATCCCTAGAGCCACTGTGTGGCTGCTACTTCAAAACAGTCAGATGTGAATCCCAACAACCTGAAGCTTTTAACTCATATCTACATTTTAAAATGGAATTAGATGATGAAAATTAAAAATCAGGAACAAAAAGCCAAGTGGTTATTGGGAGAGGTCCCCATTCCAAGACAAACTACAAGTTTACTTTCAGCCATAAATACATTTTTCCAGATGAATTCCACAGATTATTCTGTTATATCATGTGAATATTTGCACTTACAAATTAATTTGAAATAATTAAACATCTCCTCCTAAAATTGGAAATGCCTCTGGGAATGTTAGGAAATTTGCCTCCTAAACATTTAGCAGAGATGAACTGTGTTTTTAAAGATTGGGGTTTTATTAAAGTACGGTAAAGGAAAATAACTGGAAAGTAAGAAAAATTCCAAGAAGCAAGTCGGACTTCAATGTGGGGGTGGCCCTGGGACAAAGAATGTCACCAATGGATGCCTAGGGACCTAAAAGAACAGAAGCAGAAGGGAAATAGGTAAGTTTCATGACTTAATTTACTTAAATTTAACTTTTAGCTGGAACATTGCTGTTCTAAGGCAGTGTTCCCTAAAGAACCCCAGACTATCTAACTGAGTCCCCAGTGCCAGGCAGGTGTCCTTCACAGTTGTTGGTTGGAAGACTCTGTGGGACTCCAAAACAATATAGGCTACTGTCATTGCCCTTGGCTGCCTCCAAGGAACTGAAAGTTAAGACCCTATTGCTGAAGACATCACACATTTTGGACACAGGACTTGGAGGACTTGAGTTGAAACTGACCTGGAGGCTCTCCCTGAGAGCTAGTTCTCACAGGAGCAGAAGGAGCTGTGCAAGCTGCCTAGGAAGGAAGGCAACCCATTGTTAACCCAGTTGTGACGTAAAAACAACAATGACCAGAATGGCAAGGTGTCTTGAAAAGCACAGTGGTGACACTAATATCCTGGGAGCAACTAAAAGCCATAGAATCGGACTCCATGCCTGATCAGTAGGGGCAAGTTCATGCTACTACTGTAAACTAGCCTGTTACTCATGACTGATGAGGCTATAGGGCCCTATTACTACCACTTCACTAAACCAGGATAATTTCTAACTGTGTTCTCAGCACCTTCCCTTATACTCATTGATAAGTGTAGCTCTTACTCTTCATTGTAACATCTTTTTCAGAATAAAGAGCCATTACAGTAAAGCCACAACTGGCCAATGCTTCACAATTTTATATAATCAGATTTGCCAATTTATCTTACTATTTCTTTGTCATTAAAGTACCATGCAGAAAACTGATGCTTATAATTTATACTGAATTCCTTTTCCTCTGTTTCCTTATAGTAATTTCAGAGTTTTTGGTCTACTAAATTCACTCTACAAAGCTGGTGCTACCCAGATATAAAAACTGGATAAGGGCATAAAAATTGAAGCATCTATAGACTAATAGCCCTGATGAACACAGGTTCTCACATATATTCTTAATAAAAAAAAACTAGTAAACTCTATCAAAAATACATTAAGAAGATCATATACCATGACCAAGTTTCTTTCATTCCAAGGATAAAAGGATGGTTCACATACACATATCAATAAATATAATAGAACACATAGACTTGGGGTCAGGACTATCTTGATCATTTCAGTAGAGGCAGAAAAAACCTCGGTAGAGTTAGACACAGCTTTATAATAAAAAGCCTTGAAGAATCTAGGAGCAGAAGTAGCAAGTTCAACATCATAAAATATTATATAACAAAACCAAGTCTAACATTATACTCAATGAGGGTGAAATAAAAAACATTTCAGAAATGAAAGTGATGTGTTCACTCTCACTGGACTTACTTATCTAGTGCTTGGAGTCTTAACAGGAACAATAAGAGAATAAAATTAAAGAATACAAACAGGAGAACAAAAATTCTAAGTATCTCTGTATGTATGTATATAAAGAATCTACTAGACATTCTTAGATCAATTAACATTTTCATGAAAGTTTAGGGGTATGAAATAACCACAAAAATTTAGCAGCTTTTTTCATATACCAGTGAATAGATTGTTTAGGAAGATGTCAGAAAAGATATCTATAGTTTCAAAAAGTAAATTGTATTTAGGAATAAACATAAGTAAACAAGTGAAGACTCTCTACAGTGGAAATTTTGAAATACTGAAAAGGCTGAAGAAAATAATAGAATGTGGAAAGAACTTTTATGATCATGGATTGGCAGAAATAATATTGTAAAACTGTGACTATATTACCAAAAGTGATCTATAGAACCAGTGCAGTCACCATCAAAGCACCTTCAAAATTCCAATTAAGTTATTTGGTGAACTAGTAAAACCAATATTAAAACTCATATACAAGAAGGAAAACATCCAGGATAACTCAAACAATTAAAGTCAGAAAGAGCAAAGACAAAGTTACCAGAATACTTTGGTAATATTACAGAATCATAGTAACAAAACAACATGGTATGGATAAAATATAGACACAAGATAAAACAGAGGACCCAGAATAAACCTCACATAACCACAGACGCCGAAAGACTACAAAGACTTTAGTGAAAACTAAGAGTGGATGAAACACTTAGTAAATGGATGCTGGTGACATGGAACAACCATGACAAGGACGATGGCTTAGACTTTTCGGAAATTTGCAAAGCCTTTCCCACATGGATCAGGCTTGGAATTCTCAAACTTTCCTCTGGTCTGGGTTTGAATGTTCAAAGTGTCCAGATTAAAAAAAAAATACATCAAATGTGCACGAAATTTTGTAAGATACACCTATTTATAATTACTGAAAGCAGAATGATAGTTCCTAATGGGACAAATAAAAGGACAAAGAGATGTAAAAAAAACTTTGGAAAACGATGCAATTGGTCCATATCCTGAATGATTTGGCTATTGTAATATATATATTACAAGTAAATAAATGCAAAACTCATCAAACTCTATACTTAATATGGACACGCTGCTGTTTATAGACTATACCTCACTCAAGTTAATATTAAAGAGTAATTGGTACTATATTTCACAGGAGCATTCAAACATGTTTTCTTACATGCTTTTCTTTCAGGGATGCTTTATATTATCCAGCTCATTTTCCAAAACAGCAAATAGCAATATTTATGACTAGAAAGAATAAATGTAGTTCTCTCTATTTGTTTGGTATGTGAACAGTCTTACTTTCTCATTTCTTCCTCATCCGTATGCCCAACTCTCTTCTTGTCCCATTTCTTCTTCATCTTCCTCCCATTCTGACTTTAAAAACAATCAATGGATGTGGGATTGTGCTTTGGTTCCTTTTCTGTTGCTGTGATAAAGCATCATGACCAAAAGTGATTTATGGAAACCGGCATTTATTTTGGCTTACTGTTGCAGAGGGAGGAGAGTCCGTCATGGCAGGGAAGCATGACAAGTGGAAGGCATGGCAGCACCACAAGCTGAAGAGTAGAGAGCAAACCGGAAGTAGAGTAGAGCTATGGATTCTCAGATCCCACTCTCAGTGACATATAACTCCAGCAAGGCTACATCACCTCCTAAACAGTGCCACCAACTTAAAACAAGTTTTCAAATATTTGAGCCTATGGGGGACATGCCTTACTTAAACTGCCACTGATGGTTAAGAATAATTATCAACTTGACAAGATCTAGAATCACTGAAGAGACAAAATTCTGTATATCTAAAATAGATTATCTAAATTAGGTTAATTAAGGTGGGAAGACCTACCAGAAAGGTGGGTGGGACCCTTCCAGGAACATTCTGAATGAAAATGAGCAAGGGCCCTGAGCACACATGTGCATTCCTGTCTGCAGATACAATATGGCTGAGCACACATGTGCATTCCTGTCTGCAGATACAGTGTGACTGAGCACACATGCATTCCTGTCTGCAGATACAATGCGGCTGAGCACACATGCATTCCTATCTGCAGATACAATGTGACCATCTGGGCTCTCACTCCTGCACTGTGCCTTCTGTTGTAGAATAGTATTTTAAGATTATTACTTTGTTTATGTTGCATTTGTTTAATTCTGTGAAGCTGTGTTACTGTGCCTGTCTAAAATACCTGATGGTCTAATAAAGAGCTGAACGGCCAATAGCTAGGTGGGAGAAAGGATAGGCAGATCTGGCCAGCAGAGAGAAATAGAAGGAAAAATCTGGGAGGAAAGGTAGAAGGAGCAAGAGAACAAGGAGAGGAGGAAACTAGGGGCCAGTCGCCCTGCCACACAGCTACTCAGTCACACAGCCACACAGCTACACAGTCACACAGCCACACAGCTACACAGCCAGCCATAGAGTAAGAGTGAAAGTAAGATATATGGAAGAAAAAGAAAGGTAAAAGTCCAGAGGCAAAAAGTAGATGGGATAATTTAAGGAAAGCTGGCAAGAAACAAATCAAACTAAGCCTGGGCATTTACAATTAAGAATAAGCCACAGTGTGTGATTTATTTTGGAGCTGGGTGGCTGGCCCCCAAAAGAGCCAAAAGAGCAAAAACAATCAACTATAGCCTTCCCTACAATGATGGAAAATATCTCCTCAAACTGTAAGCCAGAATAAACTCCAGTTCCTTGGAATGATTCTTTTGAGATACTTTGTGACAGCTAGGAAAGTAATTAATGCAACTTGAGAGTTACTTAAACAACATCAACAACTTCAATGTATAAATGCTTAGGTTTTAAAGGAAGTGCATCTAAAAATGAACAGAGGAATACTGTCCTGGAGATGAAGAGATGTTTTCTCCATTTATACATATTTGTTTCATACGCTGTATGTGGAATTTCAGAGACCACCAAGTACACTGCAGCAAACTTTTAGGGTTTTTTTTTTTTCCTCTTTCTGCAGTAGCAGAATTACTCTTTTGTTGGGATTGGCCTTGCTCTCAGCTGAAATCCAGCAAATTAGCAAACAGTGATTGCTCTTCCATCTCTAGCCTGTCATGCAAATAGGAGTGGCCATATGGCACAAGTCAGCGAGCTGCAAGCAGAGCCAGCGAGGCAAAGCTTATGGGGAAATTTCTGTAAGAGCCTAATGCAGCTCAGTTATGGTTTTTATCCTCTTTTATCCCAGTGCTTCTTTTTCTAGCTGTAAAACAATGATGGCAGCAGAAAAGTCACCATGAAAGTCCCAGGTTACTAACAAATGGAGAACAGGTCAGGTGCTTCCTCATCTCACAATGTCATGTCAGGACCTTTCCTGTAAGAATGTGTGATTTTTACTTTTTATTCATTTTTATTTTACTTATATTGTTATTTCCAGATTTTGGGGATCCCCAAAAGACCACCATGGAGATCGAATCCCATATGTAAAAGCAAAGAGCCTTTATTTTCAAGCTCGGAGCTTGGACTCCCTGTCTGATACAGTAGTGAGAACAGAGAGCCCTGAGCTCAGGCAGGGTGGGTTTTTATCATAGCAGAGGTTGGGGTGAGGGGATTTCCAGGGTTCAGGACCCCAATTGGCTGACATTTGTCTAAGGGTATCTGTAAAACAGAAATAGGTGTGTGCTAGACTCAGGGACATCTGGCCACCTTATCTAATGGTGGAAATGTTTGGGATGTCAGATACTTCCCTTTAGATGTAGGTCCTCCCTGGGTGTTGCTTATGGCTTTTCCTGGGTCTGGGTGTTACCTGCCTGTCACAGAAGCTGCATCTGGGCCTCTAAGTCTATCATGGAAGCTGTGTGGTCAAACTGTTTTTGGGTCCCTCTACAATATATTTTTTCTTCTCTCTTTTTGTTCTACAACAGTGGTTCACAACTTGTGGTTTGTGACCCATTGGGATCTTCAAAAGACCCTTTCACAGGGATCACATATCATATATTCTGGATATCAGATATTTATATTACATTTCATAACAGTAGTAAAATTAAAGTTATGAAGTAGCAATGAAACTAATTTTATGGTTGGGGGTCACCACAACATATGAACTGTATTCAAGGGTCACAGCATTAGGAAGGTAGAGAACCACTGGTCTATAGCTTCTTTACATATGATTTATGGCACCCAGTTTAGTGTTTGCATGGGCTTCCTATGGTGGTTTTAAAAATGATAAGTGGAGCTGTTACCAGGTGAAAAGTTCATGAGACATGACAAAACCCATATATGAGTTTATTGGGGGGGGGGGCGACAAAAGAACCAGACCTGGGGAAGAAGCACATGCAGAGAGGAGAGAGAGAGAGAGAGAGAGGGAGGGAGGGAGGGAGGGAGGGAGGGAAGGAGGGAGGGAGGGAGAGAGGAGGGAGGGAGGGAGGAGGGAACAGAGAGGGGAGAAGAGGAGTCTGTATCTGGCTTTTTAAGTGCACATGGGCAGGTGGGCTTACAGAGCTACACCACGCATGCACCGATTGCGTGACCATGCTGCAGGAATTTGTGCGATCAGACGCAAGACCCCTTGCTTAGCGCATGTGCAGTCATGCAGCTGGAGTGGCAGCAGAATCCTAACACTTCCTGAGTGTGTGAGCACGTGGGTCTCTGTTTCCTGTGCTTTTCTCCTTCGGTTTGCTTGTTTGTTTTGTTCGTTCCAACGGGTTAGTCTTTGTTTTATCTTTCTATATCTTGTTATTATTCCTTAGAAGACTGTTCTTTTCTAATGAGAGACAGAGGGGAGGGGAGGGAGTGAGGGAAAACCTGGGAGAAGTAGAGGGAGGGGAAACAGTAATCATGATAGATTATTTGAGAAAAATCTATTTTCAATTTAAAAAGTATAAAAGATAAGATGTTTGAGCACTTCTTTCATTAAGATCAAGTTGTAACAACTAGCTATGACTCTCATCCAGATGCCCAACATAAAACTTTTTACCTCCTTTAGTGGATATAAAATAAACTTTTTCTATGCTAAGGAAGCATATAAATAGGAATATATTTGTATAAAGTCCCAAGGATATGAAAACTGAATGCAATAAAATGCAAAGTCCCTTTAGTTGGCTCTGCATTTGATTTCCCCACTTGCTTTAGGAAACAAAAGGGAATGCTGCAAGCAACATGTTCCAGGAGCGTAGAACCTGACTTAATTTTGTGTGCACTTCAAATGCTAGTGATGACAGGACTCTGGGAAGAAACCTGTGGACTGTTGCTCTTAAGTCATATAAATAATTCTTCACGCAGCATTCACTGTGCACACATGCCAGATTAACATATTATTACCTGTAAACAAGGGCATATCTAATGCACTTAATTGACAAATGTTCACCCTGTTTTCACATGCCCTTCATAAATGTCAGCCTTCTGTCTAGTGCTCTTACCCATTAACACGCACCAGCACTCTCCGCCACCTTTCTTTGCATCTGTTATCTTAAATAGATTGAACCTACAGGGCGTAATAAAAATGGGGAGAAATAGAGAAAAACTTACAAATGTCACTGCTCTGAAAAGCTTGCAAAGCCACACTTGTTCCCACTGTGTAAACATACTTGTCTAGGGGGAAAATCAAATTCAAGTGGAAAGAGACTCAGTTATTAATTTCATCAGCTGTTTTATTCATAAGGTTAAAATGCTAGCCTGTAAAGGCACTGGATCCCAGTTATACTTTTCTTTCTTCTTTTCCTGCACAATAAATAAAATAAACTCATTCTGTATCTTTTCTGTGGACTAGTGCTTGTTCAAACTGCTCATGTTTCTGGGCCTACATCACTAATGATGACACTTCACTTTCTTTAGTGAAATGTGTAAGGATGTTATAGTTTAAGTGAATATTAAATATGCATTGCAGGGACTTGAAAATTTTGTTAAAATATGAATAAGAAAGTTTTACCGAAAACATGAGACTGTTAGGGATTTAAAATTTTCATTCCATTTAATATTATTTACAGAAGAATGAGCATTTCATAAAGTATGGCATTTATAGCTAGATTTTCAAAGGCAAATAGTCACAAAGGCCCTGTGTGCTTGCCTGTGATCCAATAAACCTCAACTTTTACACAGAAATCACTACAGATGAATTATACTAGGTAACCTGTTTCATGTGCATGATAAATATTTCTACATTTGATACATAAAAATTGAAGACATAAAAAAAATCACAAAATAATATTATAATGCTGCCTCACTTACTCTTAACTTAGCTCTGAGAACTATAAGCATTCTTCTTCATCTGTTGACTTCTATCATCCCCTGAAGTATTTTAAACTTTTAAACTAAAATCTCGTAACATACTACTATGATGCTACTAAGTGGGCAAAGTATTAAACTGACTCCTAATGGCTTCTTGTCTTACCCATGGACAACTGCATCTCTCATCCCACATTTGATAAGCTTCTGTTTGCAATAGATGGTGATTAACACAGAGATCCACAAAATCCTCAGCCCTGAAGGGAACATAAACATCACAACACCACCTCCAAGGCACAGTGATTATTACAGAATAGCAGTGGGAGAAGAGGGTAAGAGTCAGAGGTTGGTGGTGACTCTAAGAACGTGTTATCTTCTGTACATAGCTGGGCAGCTGCTCATATGAAGTCACAGCAGTTGTGGAAGTATAAACAACCTACACAAGCCCAAACCAGACCAAATCTCATGAAGGAGAGAAGAACTGCTCATACAGTCCCACCTTAAACCATATGGCTGTCAGCAATATTAGTTGCTAGAGAGGGAGACTCTGTTTTCTCTAGGAGTCTAGGCTGTGATAAGGTAAGTCAATAACACTCCAGAAGAAGACCACATATCTAGGAATATTTGGGCACCATGAAGTGCTCTTGAAGGAGTTTTAAAAGGTGACACAATGTTGGATAAAGAAGGATGAGGCCTGAATTGGGAAGAGAAGCCTGACAGGAACACTATGACCAAAACATGTTGTATGAAAGTCTCCAAGAACTTATACAAAAAATACTGTATGTGCTAATCCATTGGCAAATAAGTTTTAACCTAGGCCACTATGCCCACCTTACATTACAAAACCATTATCAAAATACTTAATCCCAATGTCAAACTTCTCCAGCATGTATCAGACTTTTAAAGTAAGCTTTCCAAGTTAGGGTTTAAATTTAAAACTGGAAATGTGTTACATGTCTTATGTCTTTATACGAGTGTGTACATTCACATGCTGACCCTCCCCTTTCTTTCTTGCCATTAGTCATTTTTTTAACCAGAATATATTCATAAAGAGGCATCAATTATTTACTTGCCCCCAACTACATCTCACAGTTAGTGCAAAAGGAGGGCATGCAATCCCAGCCCTGGGAGGCTGAGTTAGGAAGAATACAAATCCAAAGCCAGCCTGGGCTATCTTAATGAGACCTTGACTCAAAAAATAAAAATAAAACAAAGTCAAAAGTGAAAGCAGAAGTAATTTTCCTACTGTCATTTCCCATGTCCGGGGCAGTCTCCTAAAACACTTATTCTGCATAGTTGAATCGGATGCTTGCTTACCAAGGTAGCTTTACTGTGACACTTATAATCTGCAAAGCTTTGTACAACACCCCCCACTTGATTGGTCTGATTGGTCTGTGTCACATGTTTTGTTTTGGTTTGGTTTGGATTGCTTTTAAAACAGGGAAGTCAACATTGGGTGGAAAGAGATTGTCTTATTAACAAAATTGATTTTTTTTATTCAGAAGGTAAAAATTCTATTCTATAAATTACTAAATTCAGAAAGTGGTATTTCAACAAAAAAAAAAATGTGTTTAACTGTTTGCCCCATAGCACTCACTCATGTTGTATGTCACAAAGTTTCTTGTCATTCATTTATAATATTCTGAATTTTAAATTAATAGTGGATAAGGCTTGAGAAATATTTTCCCATTGAATTTCTTTAATTTTTTGTCTTGTTTATAAATAGAAAAATGACAGAAGTAAGGAAATAAAAAAATTAGGAAAAGAAATCAACTTTCTTCACAAAAAATATGATTTTTGTCATGTGAAAAACAAAATCCCTCAAATAGTTAAGACGCTGTCTGTGGCTTCAGATGCCCATGGTCCTTCATCTAAATGGTGGTCATCTGCTCTCTACTCCAGCTCTGTGGGCAGAATAGGACAAAGTAGGTGAAGTGGCTCCTTTCACCCAAGTTCAACCATTTAAATTAATTATGCACAAGGTCAAACATTCTGAACTGAATATGGTGATATTTTATTTGTACTGAAATGTGATTTTAATTTTATGTTAATAAATAAAGTTGCCCTGGGGTCAGAGCTATTAGAGCCATAGCAAGAGCGTGGTGGTTAGAAGAGCTAGGTAGATTTCTGTGTGTTCAGGGATACAGCCAGTATTGGAGACATACGCCTTTAAGACCTGGAGGGCGGTACTTACAGGCAGTGATGAGGCAGTCATGTGGTTGGGTTTACAACCAATGAGAAGGCAGAACAGAAAGACTATTTAAACACAGACAAACAGGAAGTAGCTCTCTCTCGGGGAAGTTAGGAGCACTGCAGGAGGTAAGATTTTATCTCTGAGCTCTGACCTCTCGGCTTTCTCTTTTACATTGGCTCTGTGTTTCTTATTTTAATAAGACTATTGGTTACATCTACAACTGAACAAATTTTTTTAAATATAGAACAAAAATGTGCCATCGGAAGATAATACTCATGGCATTATTAATAACAAATATCACAATGGTATGTAGGTGTTAAGTCAAATAACAATAAATACTAATGTCACAAGAATGTGCAAGTTTCTAAAAATACAAAAGAAAAAGGGAAATTGGCAAGATATAAACGGGTACTGTGCAGTATATAGGGAATATAAGTGTGATTTAACCCCTTGAGAAAATGATCAGGAAGACTCACTTCAACCAAAGGCATACTATGACGAAAGAGTTTCCATTTCTCACCGAAACTCTTGCCATCATATTGTGGTGACAAGGCACGTAGAATAAATATTCTCATGTATTCATTCTCCTGATGTGGAACAGTAAAATATATGATAAGAAATTTGATGAGCCTGGATCTGTTAAAACTGTGCACATCTTTGTCCTTTGGTGCAGTAATTGCACTTCTAATACAGAAGCAAAGTGCACACCAGCAAAGTATCACAGAAGACAGGCATGAGAATCTGATCTAGCAATGCCAAGCAGAAGACTAATTTTAAAAAAATATATTTTCATTGTACTGGAGTACTGTGCAATTCTAAAAAATAAGTAAGAATTATCTTTACTATTATTAAATGATTTACAAGACTATGTAAAACAGGGTGTTTATTAAAATTGGCATCTAAAAAGGGATAAAATTTATACACAAATTTGAGTGTAATTTAAGATTCAACTGTATATGTGGGAGAATTCCAGGAGGAGATTATGTAAATAAAATAATCATATGTGAAATTTTCAAAAAGTAAAAAATATAGGAAATATATGAGATGCAATAACAGAAATGAAGTTATATTTTTGTCAATTCATATTGGTTTTTATTTAAATTTAGAACTTTTGTACCTGTGTAACATAAGTTAATGCCACAATCATAAAAAATCCAATTATTATATGTTACTTCAAAACAGAAATTCCATATATTCCAAATGAGCTATGTGCTGAGCCAAAAAAAAAAAAATGAAGCTGGTAACCACATTTTTCTTCTCTTTGTTTACTGTCAAATGGTGTATTTTGATTCTTTGACATCTCAAATTTAAGCATGAGATGGGGAGATATGAGTGGGTGACGTAAAGTAGAACTGCAGGCCTAGAGTATATTGAAATTATTAGTGCATCAGTACAGAGAAATATCATTAGGAGTCATTTTATCACTACCTTTTTTTTAAAGACCAGTAATATTTGGTTTTACCCTAAGTCTCTGGGCGATCTTGTCTCTGGTTCTTTGTCCCCAAACAGGGTCAGTATGGGTTTCATCTCATGGAATGGGCTTTGAGTCAAATCAGACTCTGGTTGACTGCTCCCAGAAGCTCTTGCCACTATTTCTCTAACATACTTTGCAGGCAGGACAGCACTGTAGATCAAAGGTTTTGTGCCTGGATTGGTGTTTATGTTTCTCTTTTGGTAGCCTGCTGAGTACCTTCATGTACCAAAGACACTAGAACGTGCATTATTTGGCCATCATCAAAGAAGATTCCTCCTGCAGCAGACAAGAACAAATACAGAAACCTACAGCCAGACATGAGAGAGAGAGAGAGAGAGAGAGAGAGAGAGAGAGAGAGAGAGAGAGTCTCCTTGGAACACACAGCTCTAATTGGGAAGCCTACATCAAATCCTTGCCCTCAGAGCTTAGGGAAGCCTAAGAAAGAAGAGGCAGAAAGAGCAGAAGGGCCAGAGGAGATGGAGGACACCAGGAGAACAAAGCCCTCTGAATCAGCTAAGCAAAGTGCATATGAGCTCACAGAGACTGAAGCAGCAAGCACAGGACCAACATGCGTCTGAACAAGGTCCTCTCCATATATATTATAGCTTTATGTTTGTTATTTCTATGGAACTCCTGAATGTGTGAATGAGTAGGTCACTGATTCTTGTGTCTTCTCTTAGGCTCTTTTGCTCCTGTTGGGTTACCTTGTCCAACTTTGATGTGATGGTTTTTGTTTTATCTTATTATATTTTATTTTGTCATGTTGGTTGTTATCACTTGGAAGCCTTTTATTTTCTAATGAGAGACAGAAAGGGAATGAGTTGGCATGGGAGGGAAGGTGGGAAAAAACTGGGAGGAGTAGAGGGAAAGGAAATTGTAATTGGAATATATTGTATGAGAAAAGAATCTATTTTCAATAAAAGGGACAAATTAAAATAAAAAATTATTAGTGTAAATTTATAATGCTGGTCTTTACAAAACAATATTTCTCATATCTGAAGAGCCTAGAAACAATAACCACCCAGCAGTGAAGATGGTCTTCAGCACCCAGCTAATCATCTGAAAAACTGTTTCCTGCTAAAAGCCTCTGGCCTTCTAGAAAACAAGACTGATTCATAGTCTAAGACAGGAGATGGGGAAAATTCCCCTAGAAGCATGTAGATAGCAAAAGTTACCGGTGACTACAAGAACATGGCAAGTGGATCAACCAGAAGGCAGCAAAAAGGGCTCCCATCAAGGACTGGACAAAGCAAGCATCATTAAATATACAAACTACAACGAATTGAAACCTAAGTATATTTAAATATGTGTACCCATGAAAACCATTGGAGGATTGGCCATGATTGACAGATGCTTCTTCTAAATCTACTCAATAACGGAGAATGTATAAAGCCTTTATCTCTTCCTTGGGGGTAACCACATATTGATGAAATTTGAGTGAATTTCCTCTTTATCAAAATATTCTAACCATTAAAGTAAAAATGGAATGATGGAATTAAAATACCTTCATCTTGCAACCACAAAGGAAATAATGGATCTATGTAATGATCTTAATGACTATTAAAGTTATAGAAAATGGTAAAAATAGCAAAATGTGCCTGCAAAATAATTCTATTATACATACACATGAAATATGTTTGCCAAAATATGCACACCCAAATTCCATTAAGCTCTAACACACACACACACACACACACACACACACACACACACACACACACACACATATTCCCATATTCCCAAATGTATATATGTGGGTAATGTATACAGTTCTTAGAAGGCTGTCCAGTGTAGGGATATTCATAAAATCTATTCTATGCATGCAAACTATAGTTTGTATTTCTAAGCCACAGTCTTTGTATACATACTGTGATAAAGAGAAATGGATAAGAATAATGGCACATGGTGTTGGTTGTGTGTGGAAGAATAGAACATATTTTTACCAGAAACTTTTAAAGATAAGAATCAGTTCTCATCATACAAATTTGTTAAGGTTCAGATTTTGAATGTCCTCAAAGATGTATTTGTTAATGAGTTAGTCACTGGCCTATAGTATTCTTGGATAGTGGAAAACTTATAGGGTGTAGCCTGATGAGAAAACTTTAGGGCATTAGGCATGCCCTTGAAGGTGTTAGTGTGATCTTGTCCCCTTTCTCTCTCTTTGCTTCCTGGCTTTCATAGGTTGAGACCTGTTGCCACTATGGTGCTGTATCTCACAGAGGCCCCAGTCAATGGGACCAAGAAACCAAGAACAGTGACCTCCAAAGCAAAGAGCCAAAGAAATGAGCTTGTCAGCTATTTCATGTGTCTCTTCATAGCAAAACCATGACCTGTAACCTTGTCTATAAGCCAGGAGACTGTGAATCTGAAATATGCTCAACGACGATGCCAAATAGAGAATACTTTGTAGACTTTCTGTGAACAAAGCTCTAAGATTTCCACCCAGAATCATATCAAGTGCATACACTCTAATATGCGCTTTATGATAAATAAACATGTTTCATGGAGCTGTCCCTCACTAAAGTAAAATGGAGAAATTAGAAGAGCCAATACAAAGGACTTTCATTTCACTACATTGTACTTTGAAGTCAAGTGGTCATGTATACAATTACACTTCTGTTTTATTTAAGATAACAAAGGGTTTGTTTATTGAGTATTTAGTTAACATAAATACTCAACATTATTTAACAATGTAATGCAATTTTCTGATCTTTGAACGTTATTATTACCAACTATTAGGATATAAAGAAATGAAAGTAGTTAGACATTACAATAGAACTTGTAGTCATATTAGATATGTTTTAAAAATTGAACAGATATATTTTAGACAGGTCATCTTCAAACCCTTCAGAGATCTACAGAATATGGCATTTAAAATGTTTTAATAACTTAGAAATTTTTCTTTTTTGAGACACGTCAGCTCCTGGCAGTACCAATCTACTTCAGAGAAAATATGGGCATTGAAGAAACTGCATATGGAGTTAACTTTCACTGTGGCAAAAGTTAGCCACTGGACAACAAAGTATCCTCAAATCAACAGGACAAAGACTACTGATTCTTGCCAAAACAAGTGTGGATATGACTTTATCAAAAGGCATCTTCTGAGGCCAGGACAATATGGCCCCATCCCTGAAGTGGCCTTCGTAATCCGGAAAAGGTACGGTGCCCTTTTCTTTGAAGGCAGCTTACCAGGCACTGGGCCGATGGCTTCTGTTGTGCAATGAAACAGCAGCTGAAAGCTCACGCTTCTCGATAGTAGACTGGCATTTAATAGAGGGATGTGGAGAAGAAGGGGATGCTGAGATGAAGCCATGCATACACAGCCAAGAAGAATGGACAATTGAATTCAAAAACCATCAACAATTTCCAGAATTTAAAATCCTGAATCATGACATGACACTAGTGGAATTCAGGTGTTTCTGTTACATGGACTGCTCTCACCTAATGTGAGGTTGAACTGTTGACCTTGTGTACATCCTACTTCACAAATGAGTCTGTCAGATACACTAAGCCTATAGGCTGAAGATGATGCCCCAACACTGCGGAGAAACCTCAGGTGACT
Source organism: Peromyscus leucopus (assembly GCF_004664715.2). Taxonomy (NCBI): domain Eukaryota; kingdom Metazoa; phylum Chordata; class Mammalia; order Rodentia; family Cricetidae; genus Peromyscus; species Peromyscus leucopus. Next base: position 29,308,671 of record NC_051065.1, on the reverse strand, counting down.
GTCCAGGCAGCTGGCTGTTTCTGTCAACTCACAAATTTTTTGGAAGTTGCTTGCATGCACTTCCTGTTTTTATTTTTGTTAGCTAATATTATTTCCTTCTTGGGTCTCTGAGGGAGTTGAAGATTAGTTAGTTATAATTGAAGATTAGTTAGTTATAGTTGAAGATTAGTTAGTTATAGTTGAAGATTAATTAGGATAGAAAGTGAATTAGATACATTCTGAACTTACCAAATAGGATAGATAATGGAATTATTTTCTCTGATTTGTCAAATACAAATGAACTAGACATTGTTTAGATATTTATTACTTGTATATATTGTATATAGTTATTGTACTTTTGTATATAGTTTTTCTTATGTTAGTTATAACCTTTTTCTTTTTTTTCTTTTTATTAAAATAGAAAATGGGAAATGTGATGGTATTCTAATTGTACTGAAATGTGATTTTGATTGTATGTTAATAAAGTTGCCCGGGGGTCAGAGCTATTAGAGCCATAGCAAGAGTGTGGTGGTGGTGGCACATACCTTTAATCCCAGCACTTGGTAGAAGAGCTAGGTAGATCTCTGTGTGTTCAGGGATACAGCCAGCATTGGAGACATATGCCTTTATGACCTGGAGGGCTGTACATACGAGGCAGTCACGTGTTTGGGTTTACAACCAATGAGAAGGCAGAACAGAAAGACTATGAAAAGACGTACACACAGGAAGTAGGTCTCTTTCGGAGAGCTAGGAGCACCGCAGGAGGAAGGGTAAGATTTTTACTCTGAGCTCTGACCTCTTGGCTTTCTCTTTTACATTGGTTCTGTGTTTCTTATTTAATAAGACAGTTGGTTACATCTACAGACTTTCATTTCACTACATTGTACTTTGAAGTCAAGTGGTCATATATACAATTACACTTCTGTTTTCTTTAAGATAACAAAGGGTTTGTTTATTGAGTATTTAGTAATAGGAAAGAAGAATTTTATATACAGTGAAAAACACATTTCATGGGTCTAGAGAGATGACTCATAGGTTAAGAATTCTTACTGCTTCCAGAAGATCCAAGTTTGGTTCCCAGCACCCATACCAGATGGCTCACACCAGCCTGTAACAACAGTTTCAGGAAATCTGACATCCTCTTCTGCCCTCCTCAGGAAACTACATGCACATGGCATACACTCACATACATAAACATGCATGTGCACAAAGAAAAATAAAGCTTATTATCTCAAAACCCAACTTAAAAAAAAACAGTTGGTGAGATAGTGAAATTGAAGACAGATGGGACTAAAATGAGGGTAGAAATCTTAAGCAGAAATTGGGAAGAGGATGGGACATGGGGAGGGAGAAGAGATCATGGAAGGGTTATTCCAAACTAAAGAATTATGAAAAAGCCTTAAGGAAACCCAGTGGTTAGTAAGCTAACTTCAAAATACATCTTAAAGAAAAGGAGAGTGTGTGGGTAGTTAGAACAGTCACCCCACAATAATTCTCCCAGATGACATGGATTATTAGGGGTAGCTTTCTATAGTTACTGGTCAAAGAGTTCCCAGGGGTCTTCAAAATAATGCAAGAAATGCTTATTGCCCTTGATAACCCACCAAAACTACATGCTAACACCCTATTGCTCAAGATGCTACATTCTTTGACAACAGGACATAGAGAACTCAATCTAAAACTAACCCAGAAACTTCCTTACTGCTGGCTAATTTTCATATTGCTGGACAGTGCTCTGCAAGCTGCTAGGGGAGAAAAGACATGATTACCCACTTCTGGAATCTACATGCTTCACTATCCACCTGCCAGGCAAGACAGTGCCAACTGGTACAAATGTGGCATGACTCTGATGGAATAACTAACCACTGGATTTTAGGTCTGCTCCACAGGAGGTAATTTCATGTCTGGCACTGCATGGATGGGACGCCGTAGGACACAGAGGAGAATCTGCCGTTGTTCTACTAAAGGGTCATCCTCTTAGAGTCCTACTAAATATTTACTCTTATACCCATAGCCTTGAGCAGCTCTCATCTTTCATCACAAAAGCTTTTTTTTTTTTTTTTTTTTTTTTTTTTTTTTTCCAGTGGGCAGCAGTCAAGGGAGAAATGTAGAGCCAGTCAAAGTGCTAAGAATAAGAAGTGGAGGGTTCAGCCCCAAGTGGGATACCCATATCAAGCCTCCATCACCCAGGCTCAGGGAACACCATGGAAGAAGATGGGAAACAATGTAAGAGCTGAAGGCTGAGGAAGATTGCTATGAAACTCATCTGGATGTGGCATGGCTTTATACTCCTGAACTCTTAGCAGCTGTGGCTATCTGTGCCAGATCAAGCCAGCTGACATCCTAGAATAGACTGGGTCCCAGGCTTTACACAGGAGCAGTTTGCAATTGATAGCTTCTGGGGAGGGGAGGAGGTCCTCTTCTCTGGATGTGTGGCCACTACTAGTAGGTTTCCCATGTTCCGATAGGTAACCTCATATCTGTATATATCTATATGTGAGCAGCACTAACTGGATTTAATGGACATTTAAAAAAAGCAATGAAGTTAAAAGAGGGTATGCTTGAGGTTTATAGTACATATGAGGGTACATATAATAATATTTTATTGTATACTCTGAAATCCTCAAAAATAAAAAAAAATAAGTCTTTAAAAAATGAAACATTACAATCACATAGACTGGTTTTTTGTTCAGAAGCCTGGAATTCAAATCTACAAGGACTTCAAAGCTATTATTTAGCAAAAAAAAAAAAAAAAAAAAAAAAAAAAAAAAAAAAAAAAAAAGTCTTATAGAATTATATATGTACATACATATGTTCAATTTGTGGATATTTTATGATGATTTTTGAAATAAACAAGTGGAGGGGGAACCAGAGAAGCCTATTTTTCCGTTAAGTTAGTATACTTTTTGCCTCAGTTTAGGAGAATGTCAGCAAGCAAGGGGGTAAAAGGGAAAAAAGAGGGAGGGAAGAAGGATGGGGGAAAGAGAAGAAGTGGAGCCTTAAGAACACACTGCATTCAGCTTTGATGCCTCCCTGAGTAACCTTTTCACAAAGAGAAACCCAAGTCTTCATTGATTATGCATGGCCAGCCAAAAGTCCCTGACACACAGCAGGCAACAAGGCAGAGCGAATAACGAGTTCCTGTAAAGGAGTCGGGTCTCACGATTGTTCCCACTTCTTTTTTATTCACATGTAATTTGAAAAATCACAATTTCTGGTTGCTTGTTGCTTTGGGATTCTAATATATAAAGAGGTCCACATGTTGTGTATGTGTGTGCGTGTATGCATTACTATAGCTTGGAGAGTCTAAAACTCCAATAATACAAATGTAATTATAATATTTTCCATATGACTTACGGTCAGAAACAAGGCAAACTAAAAGGATTAACACAAATTTCTCACACAGGACTCTGAATTTTTCATCCTGGTAGGCTTGCATACATTCAAAGTTAATTTTTGTCTACTTAATCCCTTTACTACACTGGAAATGTATAGAAACGTCCTGTAATTCAGTTCTAAGGCTATCTTGACCTCAACTGGGGCTGCAGGCTATCGACTGTATTTTTGGAGTATTAATTATCTTATCACTATGCAATGATACAAAGCCAGAATGAGACAATGATTATATCACCAGAAGGTCTTGTTTAGATACAATTCATCAAATTAATAGTGGATAATCAATTAATGTATTTAATGAATGAAGTTGATCAATGTACCATTCACTAAAAAAGACAAAATAAGCAATCTCCATATTTAAACATAGAGGCTGCCTCAATTTAACCAGACATTTGCATTACATCGAAAAATAAATCTTGAACTATTTAGTCTAAGCAGCCTGTTCTCAACACTAGCTCATTCTACAGCAGCAAATCTGAAGTTCCTGTGGCATCCTTGAGCCTTGATCAGCACATTCTATAAAACCAGAACAAGAGAATCCACCTATCCACTGTTAGTATAACCAACAGCACAGTAACAACCAGTTGGTAGATTAGATGAGTAAGTCCATTCTAGGAGTTTGCTGACAGAGTATCATTAGACTCCCTGTTTTCTGCTGTGATGATGGACCATATTGTGATGGATTTACTCTATTATGGTAGCAGGAAAAAATTGCAAAAAGAAATTAGAGTGACATTTTAAATTATTTTTATACTCTGCTAAGTTAGGAGTTAATTACATGAAAATTTGCTGTCTGTTGATGTGCCTTTATTGCATTGCAATCAAAGAAATAATTTAGGATATATTTCCATGTAGTATTCATTCAATAGCCTATGTCCATTGGAATAAGTTGAAAAAAAATAAAGAGCCCACTGAAGCTTCTGGACTTAATGTCAGACCAAAGCAAAGCCGCTTTGAGTAAGACTTGACTGAATGTTTCTGGGGTTCAACCTCTGGATCACGCCAGAGAATCTGGTGCAGTTCTGCCACCTAGTGGTTTCTTTCTCGCACGTGACTTGGCACATTTGGAGTACCATCTGCATCTGCAAAGAAAGGGAATGAATGGCCAGAAGGTGCTTAGCAAAAACATCTATCACATGAATAGAGAAGTTATCTGTATTTTAACTGTATTCAATAAAAATGCACCTATGTTTAACATTCAAGAACCTGGTGACCTTTACAATCTGGTCCATTTCTGCTCCACTCTCCAGCATATTACCCATCAAGTCCATCCACAAAAAACAACTTTCTGTTATTCTAACAAATCTGCTCTGAGAGACTCTTCTCTGGGTACATAATACTCTCAATCATTGGACTGCAATAAGCATGCTTACTTTAGTTTCACAATTACATCCCGACATACACTGCATGAACTCTGAATCAATTCCTACCCCACCCCACCCCCATACTTTGTCCTAAGCATCCTTGAATAGCTCTACTCTACCTTGTAAAAAGGGAGGCCTTTAATGGCAAGAAATTTGCCATTAAATCTTGCATTGCTTCAGCACTTAACCCTGTGCTTTTGACCTATAATTATATGATGTGCCTATTGAGTATGTGACCCTTTAAAAGGAGTATTTGTCAATTGAGCAAAATCACTGTCCTATCAAAATAAGACAAAAATTTATTGAAAGTCACTGTTTTCAAGACTTGGTCTCAAATGTTTACCAAGCCAAAGTTGCCTGTATTTTCACATGATTTATGTTTGTGTCAGATATATGACAAATTTTTATCCTTGGTAATTCAGGGAATGGAATCTTTTAGTAGTGATAGAAAAAAATATAGAGCTTTGTTTTAAAGGAAAATAAAATTGTAAGCATCACTTCACACATCATCCTGTCTGAATGGTTATTAAAAATTTTAAGCTACAGTATGTGTATCTTATTTGGAAAATTACATCTCCTTGAACATTATTCAACTTTTGAAAAATATTTAATATAAGGAATACTAGAAAAGTTGATGGTATTTAGAAAAGTAATTATGTAAAGACACATTTTACTCAATTTGGCTCATCCTAGCCTATCTTCAGGCTACACCTTCTTGCTGCATTGACCAAAATAAACATGAACTCAATTTGATATTATGTAACTGAAATAGTTATAGAAGATCCAGCTTTGATTTTTCTTTCATTATCTCTAAGCAAACAGCTAATCTTGGTTTAGAATTTATTGTCATGAAATGTATTTTAAAGGATAACTGTATGCTGAATGTAAAATTCACAAAACTACTGACTATAGAGGAAAATCTGCTTTGTATGTAGATGAACATTGAATACGAGGGAATATACACACCAAGATTCACATGGCCAAGATAATGCCTAGGAAAGGCACTCCTTAGCAAGCAATTGATTATAATCTATCATCAAAATGTTATGTGAGCATCCACTGCCCTATTTCTCATATCTTAGATGTCTATTTTGCATATAACTTTGATAAATTTAAAATAAAAAACACTTTGTTATGATGATTTTTGCCTAGTGAGTTTTTAAAGTGCTAGATAACAAAAAAAACATAATTATTATAGAGAACTATGTTTATTACTGCCCATATGTGAAATCTTAACTGTGATGATTTTCACTGGTTTTTAAGGACATATAAAACCCCCCCAAAACAGTGCTATCATTCTTTGGAAGGGAATGGGTAAATATATACGCCATGTTTTCTCAGCTAATCCAAATCAAATGAACGATTATTTTCCCAAGAGACAGATCTACTTACTGTGTTCTTCTTCATATCACGGAGTTGCTTTATTGTCTAATTTATTCTGAGTTTTCAAGCCTAGGGGAAAGCAAAACAAACCAACCAATCAAACAAACAAACAAAAACGTATGCCCCATATGTAAATAGAAGAAGACGTTAACTCTGACGGAAAAATTGTCATGTTGTTACGTGTGGGAGCTTGTGAAAAATGGCCACAGTGACCCCAGCTGAGACTGGAAGAAGCAGAGTCTCCAGCACAAGGCCTGGGATTTGTACTTATCAAAAGTCTTCCATGTAGTTCCTACAGACCTCATTTTGCACCAAGGATGGTACTGGTATTTCGTTCTCAAAGTGAAGTCTGTTCTCAGCTCTTCTTCAAAACAGGAATGTGAGCATTGCCTGGCAACCTTTAGCAATGCAGACAGTCCACTCCAGGCGATGTAACAGGGATAGTGGCTCCTTCTTAATATGAGGGGATCTACTGGGAGTGGATGTGAAGATACCTTACATAATAATGACACATGATAGACAGGAAACTTAATTTTTTATTCTTTGTATTTCTCTTTGTTCTGACTTTGTGAATCAGAAATCCTTGGGTGATCCCAGCATTCTGCATTTCACAACCCAGGCAGGAGATGCTGAGTCATAGAGAAGGCCTTCTTTGAGAAGCACAGGTAAGAAACAGCAGCTGACAAGTGAGAGTCTATGAAATTCTCACTGCTTTTGAGAAAATATAAGGAAGACCCGAGACTTTCTGTACAGGACAACATACGAATTCCATGATGCCTTTCTTGGGATTTGCCTTGTGAATTTAAGCAAGCTGTTTACTTGTTCATCCCACGTGCAACAATTTTTTTCCTTCAGATAATCATTGCAAACTTTCTATGCACTGTGCAATAGCCACTGAAAGAACTGTATCTCCCCAATAAAGAGGTCTCAGGAAGACTTTCATGAAATTTAGAGCTCTGGACTTAGGTAAAAATTATAGAGCTACAAGTAATTTTTTTTTCTAAAACAAATAAACTATGCTTGGAAAATAAAGCAGAATGTTTTACATGATAAAACAAGAGTTTTTACTATTCATAAAGTTTCTCTGAAGAGTAGCACACTATAACATAAATATAGGAAAGGGCTTTGTGGTAGACAGACTCGTTACATAAAACCACACACAGTAAGTGCTGATCTCCTAATCTTTATGTTAGACGCAATGGAAAGAATATTGATCTCTCTCTCTCTCTCTCTCTCTCTCTCTCTCTCTCTCTCTCTCTCTCTCTCTTTCCTATAGATATAATCTATCTACCTAACACTATCTCTAGATGGATATCTTGCAGTGACCACAGTGTCAGTTTATATGTGTATGTACAAACCATGATAGGTTATTGGATATGCAAGCACATATTACACTATCCACATATAATAGGTAGTGTGTGTGTGTGTGTGTGTGTGTGTGTGTGTGTGTGTGTGTGATTGTGTGTGTGTGCCATATAGAGACAGACATACAGACATTTCTTAGGTAAGGGGAAAGTACTGATTGACTTTTTTATTCTATTAATTTTCACTGCTAGAAGAGATCTTAAGAAGTAGCACATGAAATTTCCAACAAAATAGGGAAACCAATTGATCTTCACTGAGGACATTGATTTATGGAGGTATACAAATTAAGAAGAATTGAAATGAATTCAGGATAGTGCATGGACAATATCCAGGGTTAATTGTTTTCTGGCATGAGAAAGTTTGAATTCACTATTCCTTGAACCATAAAAGAAATTAGTGCTACCAGAATCTCAAGAGCTCATGTTTTTAAATATCCTATCAACATTGAAAATGAGCCATTTATTTTTCTAGACATCTGATTTCAGCTAAGCTATTGATTGCTATGAATATTTTGTGGGTAATAAGTACAAATTGCTCCACACCATTCTGAATGCCAGATAACTCATGTTTCTTTATTATTTTTAATCAAATTAAAATCAGGCCCTAGCTGCCAATAATTGTAGTTGACAAAGCCAATAACAATTCAGTTTGAATCCACATTCTGATGTTTATACAGGTCATAGAAATGAGAATCCTATTCACTCTACACATCTTCAAGTTGACCATTGGAGCCACTAGCCTTAGTCCAGGTCTGAAGAAAACTGGTAAAGACATGGGACCAAGGCTTCTAAATACAGTTTCTCAGAGACCTGCCAGTTTATCCCATAGAGACTAACTCACTCCAGGTATCTTATTGATTAAAGGATCTACTCTCACCATCGTAAAACCTGGGGCTAAGGAGACGGCTCAGTTGGGTAAAAAGAGCTCTAGCTGTGCATTTTACAAATCCTGGCAAGTATATTAAGCCAGATATGGCTGCATATGTTTATCACCCCAGCTCTGAGGCTCAGTGATGGCAGATTCTAGTACTGCACTAACCAGCTTGCCTAGTCAAAACGGAAAGATACTGGCTCAGAGAACCACAGAGGGAAGGAGTCTATTGGAAGATGCTCAGTGTCCTCATCTGGACTTCTCGTGAACTGGCATGCACAACCACACAGCCATGTGCATGTACTATAGCAAGTGTAAGTGCACACACACACACACACACACAATCTGTCACCACTCTTCTCACAAGTTTCCAAACTGACAGACTTTAGGATTTTGACTGCTTGTGACACAAGTATCTGTAAGTCTCCCTCTTCCTCTCAGCATACAACCACTTGGAATAATGTGGCTCTATTTTACATCTTCTTAAATAAACAAATAATCATGCACATAAGGCACCCAGGATGTTCTGGATTTTCCCTCTTATACAACATGGAAAGCTTTTCTCCCCTTTTTAATTTCAAAAGCTAGGGCTAACAAGAGAGCTCCATGGTTCAGAGCACTGTTGATCCAGAGGACTAAGTTCTGTTCCTACGACCCACATCAGGGATTCACAACCACCTGGAACTTCAGCTCCAGGGCATGTGACACTCTTTCTAGCCTCCAAAAGCACACACATAATCAAAAGATAAATCTTGAAAACTTTTTCAAAAACCATTTACCTTCCCAGGAGCACACTCAATTTTAATTATGGGCCTCTATGGAATATCTATAGTACATAGTAATTGTTAAGTCATCAGTTAAACATGAAAAGTCAAAGATAACACTTTAATATATCAATATCTCACATATGTCATTTAATTTCTCAAAAACACTGGCTAGGGCTTGAAGCAGATCTAAGAAAAATACTTGAATTATCCCCTCACCACACTTTAGGCCATCACAACTTGTAACAGAGAAACTCACAGGAAAACAAATTGGAATTAGAACTGGTATATTTATCCTTAAGAGGTGACAATTTTTTTTGAATAAAGTTCAAGAATGTTTGCATGGATCCACCAGGCCCACATCATGTAGCCTCCTCATTCATTAATATAGATACATTGTGTTTCCAGCCCTCTAAGTCGGGGCTGATGACAGAGGTTCTTGCCAGTCTGGAAAAATCTATCAAAATTGCACATGCACTAATAAAGATGATATCTGCACGTCCAAGCTGATTGGATGTGGGGAATGATGAGGACAGAGAATGCATCAGGAACAATCAAAGTGTTTTACTGTCTGGATATGTAAAAGTGGGGGACTATACTGAATTTAGTTGTGCATATGAAACAGCAAGGTTATTTGGGACCATAACCCACAGGGCTTCCAGTGGAAATATCTTTAGCTCTGGGTCTCAGGAGAGATGTTGGCCATTAAAACTTTGGTTGTGAATAAAGATTTCCACCTTCCAGCATCTGAAATTTTAATTGCACCTTTATTTTATTATATTAATTAATATATTATTTTATTAATTGATTAAGTTAATCATCTTATAATTAAAACCTTCTCTTGCTTTCTACTAAGCTCAGAGTTTATAATTTTTTAAAGATTTATTTATTTATTTATTTTATGTATGAGTGCTCTATCTTTATATATGTCCTTATGCCAGAAGAGGGCATCAGATCCCACTAGAGATGGCTGTGAGCCCTCATGTGGTTGCTGGGAACTGAACTCAAGACCTCTGGAAGAGCAGCCAGTGCTATTAATGTCTGAGCCATCTCTCCAGCCCCCAGAGTTTATAATTTTGAGCCTTACATTTCTAGGAGAGAGCTTCTTTTGAGTAAAGTTTATGTTTCAGGAACAAAGCAGACATTGATCATAAAAATTAATGTGAAATGATTTCTATGTTTTAAATGAACTTCAAGAGTAGAATCCTTTTATTTGTAATTAAGCTGAACAGAAAATGTTGCTTTATAGTCTGAATTTAAGAATCCAGAGGAGACCATATTTGATGTAGCTAATAGGTAAAGAACTCACAGGTTCCCAAAGATGTCCATAGGCCACCCTGCTCCCTCAAAGGTAGCTGGATATCAAGTTATGCTTCCCTCCTTCTTCCTTCTAGCTTTCTTACAGAAATGAACTCTGACCAGTGTCCAATCTACTCAAGATACATAGCTTAATGCCAGTAATTCCTCCCCCTCGACTTCAGCAAATCCACCTCTTACTTTGCAAGTCCATTCTGAAAGCTCCAGTTTGGACTTTGGCATTAGTAAGAAACACACCTTTCTGTGTTCAGTTCAGTGTGTTCCTGATTAATGTCCAGAATCAATCTTTTTTTAGATCTCGGTTTCCTTCACAGTGTCCACATTTCAACCTCCATGATATTTATTGCCTTGGAAAACTTAAGAAGCATCTTTTATCTTTTGTAAAGAATGGTTTCTTCGCTGTAAAATGACAGTAATACTGTCTATGCAATGGAGTTGTGAGGGATTGCTGATGGTGGATATGAATAAGGTTCCTTGCATGATGGGGAACACGCAATAAGAACTCAAACATATGGCTTCACCTGTACTAGTTTGCAATTTTTGGTTGTTATTATGTCCATGGTTTAGAAACAAAGACTTAAAGGAACAAGAAAAAGTGTTGAGGTTGTTACAAAGCCACTAGAGAACAGGGGCCAGTTCACCATGACTCATGTGTGCCTTTATCTGATAGCTTCGCGACTTCCTGCACGTGCACCCAAATGTTCTGTGTTCCAGTTTGACATTTGTACACATTCCTTTTTTCACAGCTCTAATGCACTCCCTTCAGTGGTTTATACCCTGGTTAGCTTTGACTGTCAACTCAACACAGCCTTCCTGGGGGGGGGGCGTGGGGGGCAGGATGGTGGAGGGGGGAGCCTCAGTTGAGGAATCTTCTATGTCAGATTGCTTTGAATGGATGGCTGTGGGGATTCTCCTGACTTGTAATTGATGTAGGCTAGCCCACTACCACACTATGAGTGGCACCACCTCAGTGGGTGATACTGAACTGTCTGAGGAAGCTGCCTGAGTATATGCTCACCTGTGAGCCAGAAGCAGCAACATCTTCCACGGACCTTGCTGTACCTCTTCAGCTGTAGGGTGAGTTCCTTGGTCAGAGATAATGCTATATGGAATAACAAGCAAGCCCACCTTCAAGTTTTTACTTTGACTTCCATCAGTGATGAAATCCAGAATTTTAAACGGAAATTAATCCTTTCCTTATCCAAATTAATTTGATCAGGATGTTGTTATCACAGTAATATAAATGAAAATAGAAAGTATCTTACCCAGGTCTGGACCATGGTCCAGACAGTGCACTAACAGCCCCAGTATGATCCACTCCACAGTGTTCACTGCTCTCTCCACATATCCCACTTGAATCTCCATACAGTTTTTTGTTGATACAACTTTTTCCCTCATTCGTATTTATACATTTCCCATTTCTTTCAGATTTTTTTCTGTACTCACATAAATTCTTTTAATTATTAACATTGACATAAACTTATCATCTGCTTTTTCAGGTCACCCGTCAAAGTTGTCTTTTCTGTAAGTGCATGCACCCTCATCTCTGGCAGTTACCCTTTGGTTTCCAGCATTTCTTTTTATACTCACCACCAGTTGGCATAATGCAAATCCGGTTAATTATTTATTCATCTATTTCAAGATAGTGTGAGATGCATGAGAGCTGGAAATGTATGTATTTCCTTGTTTTTCTTATTACCAAGTAAATAAATAAATAAACAAACAAAAACTACACCCAGTAATGCTTACAATTTTTTCAAGTGAATGAAAGGTAATTTGTTCAGTGATGTATTGACTACTACCAATGAGTTTTTGACTAAAATAATACCTACATTTTTTCCCACTTTTTTTTTCTAGTAATGATTCCTGCCTTCATCACACTGAAGCTTAAGGTGCAATGAACCATCAAAAGGAAGATGTCTGCTTTCTAAGATTCAGAACCTTTGTCGCCATAATGCTGTGGAATACGTGGACCACTGAAAACACTGGAATAAGGCCCATCTCCCTAGCAAAAGCCCTCGCTTTGAATGGTGACTGTTTCTCCAAGGACATGGAAAAGGAAAAGCTCTGAATAGCCTGATTCAGTTGAGACACTGAGAGTCTCCTAGAATAACAGACAAGAAGTAGAGCTGAAAATGCCCGAAGAAGAGATATATAGAAAAATACCAGTGAATTTCCCTGAAGCCAATTCTACGTGAGACAGCTTTGAGTTGTGTTTAGTGAAGAAAACTAAAAGTAAATTGACTCCAGTGTAAAGCCCCTGGGGGCCGCTTGCAGCCGTCTATTAACATGTAAGTGTTCTTGGGAAGTCTTTGAAATATTTTGCATGAACGTCTTCCGTTAGCTTCTGGGATGCAAAAGTGTTTGACCAAACTTTATAAAATACAAATGTCTCACTAAGGTGTAATTCCTTGTTCAGGTTGTACTGGTTTGGCATTTTATAGGGCCCTAGATACTCTTTATGGCCTTGAATATATTTAAATAATATTTGTGGCAGATAGGTTTATTTATGCATAAATAGAATATGGCTGAAAATTAATCACCCATACAATAGAAAGTTTTAATAAGTTAAAATAAATAAGGGATTTCTTATTAAAATGTATACTCCAGGGAAACTGTTTTAATATTTAGCCTGCTCTAGAACATTTTAATAGCTAGAAGTGTGCAGTTACAGAGAAATTCTTGGCAGAAGTATGCACTTGTCGTGCATGGGCGCCAGAAAATCCCAGACCTAACCATTGAGGTCAGATTGTTCCATTATTTTCTGCAGGTTCATGCTCTCGATGAATCAATCCATTAGAAGATCAGACCACAAATGTCCTTCGAAAAACAAAAAGCTGGCAAGAATCCCTGAAACAGCACTATCCCAGAGCTGAAATTATTGACTGACCCTCTCTCTCTCTCTCTCTCTCTCTCTCTCTCTCTCTCTCTCTCTCTCTCTGTGTGTGTGTGTGTGTATGTGTGTGTGTGTGTGTGTGTGATCCCTTTAGCTGAAAGGAAATCATAATATACCTACTCTTAAAGTATGCATGCAATATCCCTGAATTTCATCAATTCCACTTAATAATCACATGTATTGTTAACTGTATGTGCATTTATTTCCTTCACCCATTGGGAGACTATAAATAGATATAAATCCTAACCTCTTTCTTTAGAACACTGATAAATGGACAGGTCTGAAGACTATAATCAAGAGGCAGAAAATTGTGTCATGAATGCCAAATGTCACGCATGAATGTCAAATGATTTGGAAAGTTAGGCAGTAAGACCTCATCTAAAGAGGAAAATTACCAAAAGGAGATTCTTGCTGAATCACACCCTGAAGATTGCCCTTCATGTGAGTGGAGATTCATAGAAAGACAGAAACCTCCTCTTGATGACTCAGAAGGAACCAAGCCCAGGATTTACTTAGGGATTAAAAGAATCAGAATGACCCATGAGATAGGCAGATCCCAAAATTACCCTCAATATCTCCCATCCCTAATATTTATGCCACCATGTATCATTTCCCATGTATCCCAGGATAATCCTGGTACCTTTATTCCAATGAATAGGATAAGGCAAAAATGTTCATTATCATTTCTATGATTAGAGTATAGAGGATTTATGTCTATCTTACTACACTTTCTTTTGCCTTCTTGATTGCAAAACTTTGATTAAGACAGCTGATACATTGGCAGTTCATGTACCAGGGAACTGTGGACAGACTTCAGTCAACAGCAAGTGAGAAATTTAGGTTCTTTTATAGAGACCCAAGAATAACTAAATTCTAACAAGAACAATTGTGAGTGACCTTGGAAGCAAATTTTCCCAAAACTGAGGAAACGGTGATAACCAGAGCAACCTGCTGGAAGCCCGTGAAACAGAGGACTTCATTAAGCCTAGTTCATGCTTTTTGACCTAAGAAACTACAACCTATTTGTTTTAGGGTAGTCAGTACCAGGGCAGTTAGCGTACAGGCATAGGTTACTCTCACAGTCCAGATGGCTACATGAAGTAATTGATTACATGCTGTTTTGCTATTTTCAAAGGACTGTCCCACACATTGTTATTTTGTTTGTTCTCAAGCTTGAGGGGTAGACATGCAGGTCAAACTCTTACGCTGTTGAACAGAAATTGATGAGACTTTATGGTTTATGCTGAGTATCACACAGCTAGCCGCTACTTTGTCTTCAGGTCTATGTTCCCTTCATTCCCACACCCAGGGGAATGGGAAACAGAAAGTTTGAAATGTTTAGCATATACACAGATTAATAGCCCCTTAAATGTGGACAGCCAGAAATGGCAAGTGTCTGAACATAAGGGAACAGGTTTGTTATTTATCTTTATTTTGTGAACTCTCAGAATCTGAATGTTTTATAAATAAATCTTCTACTGAATTTTATAGCTTTGTTTTGGTGTCTTTTTACTTCTCCCTAAGTATGTCACCAAAATGTCAAAGCGTGTTGACATTTCAGTTGTTTTAGAATGGTCTTTGATTTAAAAAGAGAGGGAGAAAAGGTCTGATGTGCAAACAGGTTTTTCATATGGAATATAGCATACATACATAAACACACTGTATTTTATCCACTGACTCATGGTTCATCTACCAAGTACTCTAATGATTGGTGCAGCTTCCTCTCAGCATAAATGCTTATTCATAACACTGTCATAAAGCTGTGAATATGTCTCCTCTCATGAATGAAATATATAGAAGAAAATCTTTCAAAATTAGTTAATAAGATGTGATGGTTTCTGCTCAAATATTGTAACGCTCTCAATACTACTAAATATTTCAGAAATAAGTAGCATTTACAATTCTAAAAATGTCTAATATATTTATGACTTTTAAATGTGGAATAGCTTTATTAACTTTTTTATTCTTAGTCCTTAGGATCAACTTGCCAAACAGAAGTTCACTGCCATTGATGGTTTCGTTTAATTGGCTCCTTTCATTTCTAATAATTGTTTTTCCAATGGGGGAGAAAAGCAAGAAAATGGTCAGCAAATTGTAATGATCATGTTCAAAATCAAAATTAGCAGACTCTACCTGGAATTTAAATAAATATTGCTGATTAAGGCAGTATTTATGCTGGACAGTGGTTAGAGGAGACAGTATGCATGGATTTGGAGCTTGTTACTCAGTGGCTAGGAACGTTAGTTAGACAGAGCTGAGACATTCTGCCGGTGGCTCCCATCTGAACCAGTGATGCAGATTACACAACTGATAACTGCTTTCTCTTTGTTTGAGGCAGGTGCTCTTGTCATCTAACCTTAAGCTTCTGCTCCTTCTGCTTCCAGTTGTTGAGTGATGGGATTACAAGGATGCCCCACCAAGTCTAACTTCTAAGTTAATATTTTTTAAATAGAAATGTGAATTTCCCCTGGTGAATGTAGGTTCCTAAGTGATTCAAATGCATAGCTAGTCATCAAAATCCAGACTGGTCCCACCTTCAAATCAAATCTTAAAAACAGTTTCGATTTGAGCCTGGAGAGATGGCTCCATGTTTAAGAAAATTTCGGTAGGATCTGAGTTTGGTTCTGGGACCTCCCAGAACCAATTTCCAGTGGCTTACAACTTCCTGTAACTCCATCTCCAAGATATCAGACACCCTTTTCTGGACTCTGGAGTCATTCGTGGGCAAATGTACAGAGACACAGACACACAGACATACACCAAATAAATAAATAGTAAATCGTAAAACAACGGCAAAAAGCAACTGAGGATTAGGCCCTTTGTTAAGTTCTGATTTTTTCCTATTTTAAAATGCAGCTGAAAATAACAGTCCACATTTTGCAGTCGTGGGGTCAGAAGTTCAAGTGCATCTCAAGTAATTAGCATCAAGATGCCAGGGAGGCTATGGGCTCAGCAAGGGTTTTGGAAGGATTCTGTTTCTGGTCTGCTCTAGCTTCCAGCCTCCACCTGCTGTCCTTCATTGTTGGCTCTTTCTTGACTGCTTGCAAAGCCAGGAGAGGTGTGATCACTTGCCCCTCTCTGACACCTGAATTCACAATTTCTAAGAATTTGGATATGGAACTTTGAGCATCCATTCATACTTCGTTGTTACTATAGGTGCCCCTCCTCTGAAGAATCTGCTTGATTGCTATTAGAACAGAAACTCTGTAGGTGATTCTAACACCTAACTTCATCTGGAGACTACTGATGTCAGTATTCTCTTGTTGCACTGAGGCTCTTCCCTATGAAAGTTTCAAAAATGGTCAAATCAGACTCAATGGGTATGTCATTCAAATCATTAGATATCAAAGAAAGCATTAAGTTCACTAACAAAGAAATAGGCTCAATTCCATTTAATTAGGCTTTCAAACTATTGCAGTAATAGCTATTAAAGGCCCAAGGAGTTATTTCTCTGCATAAAGTTTTAAGATCCAAACATTCTTGAGAGGAAACATTTGGAATTCAATGGTTCATATTTTGTTTGTTCATTTAGATACTTAAAAATCTTTCATTATCAAAGTAGCTGTTGAATTGGAGTACTTCAATTTCTTAAAATAGAAATTCAAGACAATTCTGCTATTGCATGTTAATGAGAAGAATACTATCAGTCTGTTATAAATATTATTTGAGGAGAAATAGAAATAAAGCTAAAGATGAGGGAGAATTCTGTAATTAAATACTCAGATCTGAAAAGCTCAGCAGGCTGCTTGTAAGAAAAGCCTCAATTCAGGTAAACTGAAGAAAATGGCCATTTCTGCTCCTGAGTTATATAAATCCCACAGCCGAACTGTGTCCAAGTGCAAGTGGGTTTATAGCACAAGGCAGAGGTGCCAGGAGTGGTAATGAGAGGCTTAAACAATACAACTGTGGAGTTTAAGCTACCGACACTAAGCAAGTAAACGTTCAGCTGTTGCCCTACTTCCTGCTGAAAAGAATGCTGTCAGAGACTTTTCTGCCTTCCAAGTGGCAGACAGCTCTGAAGTCTAGCCAGCCACCTATGTTCAAAATCCTGCCACCTCTTTTCTTAGATGCTCAGAGCTTAACAAGTAAACTCTCAGAACATTAGCTCTTTCTTCAGTTCAATTACATTTGTGCTTAGTATAAAGTAACACAATTAAATGATGGTTAAACAATCTTACTTAAAATTCAATATTGTATTAACTTCATTGAAATTATATTTATAACATATAAAGGAAGGAAAAGGACTAAGAAAGTTTTATTGTGGAGTACTAAAATGTATATAATTTCTCACTGATTAATGCCACTGGTTTTTAATTTATTTATATTTTTATTATTCTTTCATACAATACATCTGACCACAGTTTCCCCTCCCTCCACTCCTTACACACACACTTTCCCTCTCCCTCAGATACATTCATCCTCCATTGCCCTTCAAAAAAAGAGCAGACCTCCCAGTGATATCAAGTGAACACTGCACAATAAGATACAATGAGATAGACACAAACCCTCATGCTAAAGCAAGGCAAGGCAATTGAGTAGAAGGGAGAGTCCCAAGAGCAGGCAAAAGAGTCAGAGACACCTCCACTTTCACTGTGAGGAGCCCCACAAAAACACCAAGCTAACAACTGTAGCTGAAAGTTTCCCTGTGTCTCACCCGGCCCTCGGTGAGCAGTCAGGACAAATCTCTCTCACCTGCTGTTCCCACAACTGCTCAGACCCAAATAAACACACACAGGCTAATATTTTTAAACTATGGCCATAAGCTCAGGCTTACTACTGACTAGTTCTTACATTTAAACTCAGCCCGTTTCTGTTAATCTATATGTTTCCATGTGTCCTGTGTGCCATTACATGCTGCTCTCTGGATGGCAGGTTGGTGTCTCCTGACTCAACCTTCCTCTTCGCAGAATTCTCCTTGTCTGCTTGTGCCACTTATACTTCCTGCCTGGCTACTGGCCAATCAGCATTTTATTAAAACAGTGTATAAAAACATTATTCCATAGCATTTCCCCTTTTCTGTATAATTAAAAAGGAAAATTTCCAGGCTGGAGAGATGGCTCAGAGGTTAAGAGCACTGGCTGCTCTCCCAGAGGTCCTGAGTTCAATTCCCAGCAACCACATCGTGGCTCACAACCATCTGTAATAAGATCTGGTGCCCTCTTCTGGCCTGCAGGAATACATGCTGTATACATAATAAATAAATAAATCTTAAAAAAGAAAGAAAGAAAGAAAGAAAGAAAGGAAGGAAGAAAGAAAGA
This sequence comes from Peromyscus leucopus, assembly GCF_004664715.2. NCBI lineage: Eukaryota > Metazoa > Chordata > Mammalia > Rodentia > Cricetidae > Peromyscus > Peromyscus leucopus. The sequence continues at coordinate 29,290,079 of NC_051065.1, read as the reverse complement.
AAGAAAGAAAGAAAGAAAGAAAGAAAGAAAGAAAGAAAGAAAGAAAGAAAGAAAGAAAGAAAGAAAGAAAGAAAGATTTCCAATGGTTGAGAGACATCCAGACTGACCTACTCTGGTGATGGGATGGCCAAACACCTTAACTGTCATGCTAGAAACCCCATCTAGTGACTGAGGGAACTGGATGCAGAGATCCACGGCTAGGTCCCGGGTGGAGCTCCAGGAGTCCAATTAGCGAGAAAGAGGTGGGTTTATATGAGAGAGAATTGTTGAGACCAAGGTTGGATAAAGCACAGGGACAAATAGCCAAACGAATGGAAACACATGAACTATGAACAAATGGCTGAGGGGACCCCAACTGGATCAGGCCCTCTGAATGGGTGAGACAGTTGAGTGGCTTGATCTGTTTGGGAGGCATCCAGGCAGTGGGGACCGGGTCATGTGCTCAATGCATGAGTTGTCTGTTTGAAACCTGGGGCTTATGCAGGGACGCTTGGCTCAGCCTGGGAGGAGGGGACTGGACCTGCCTGGACTGAGTCTACCAGGTTGATTTCAATCCTTGGGGGAGTCTTTGCCCTGGAGGAGGTGGGAATGGGGAGTAGTGTGGGGGGAAGGGGAGGGGGGTGGGAGGGGAGAACAAGGGAATCTGTGGATGATATATAGAACTAAATTATATTGTAAAATTAAATTAAATTAAATTAAAAAAGGAAAATTTCAACTTTAACATAGTAAAATTATATATAACAAAACAGTTATCAAGCAAGAATTACAGTTCCAGTATCTAGTCTATTTATAGTTGGCAATTTCAAAGAAAATATTCTATTTATCCTATATTTGTAAGTCTAAGGTTTCATATCTAACTTATCTTTTATCATAACTAAGGAAAATTATAACTATCTAGTCTTCAACTACATCAAAGACCCCAGAATGAAATAATATTACCTAAGTAAACAGGAAATACATTGTAAGCAACTTCCAAAATCCTGGAAATGACAGAGACAGCTGCCTGCCTGGACAGTTACCCAAATTTCCTCTGTAACATTACAAATATTTAAGAATTTCTGTAGACAAGTTTACTACATGAAGTTCTAGAAACTGAAATTTTTGAAAGAAATTTTTGTACTTGTGAGTCTCCAAATAATTTTTTAAAATACAGAGATTATTATCATGTGCCAGTGACCAATCCAAATGCCAAATAAGGAAAATTAACAGCAAAACTATACATAAAACAGTAAGAATGCAATTTTTATGAGAGCATTGGAATGCAGGGGATCCTCTAGTTGGCATTCTGCTAAATGACTGATGAGGTTATCAACTTTTAGAAAACAGTTAAATGCTTTGCTCATGACCCCTCTGCCAGCAAATGGCACAGCTAAGCTTTGTGCTGCCCAGTTCATCTCCCCAGAAAGTATTAACCATTGTCACAAGAGATTTTTATTAATTTTTAATGCCAAATAATTATTTGGAAAACAAGGAAAGGAATTCAAGTAAATCATTCAGAGATACTGAATTTGTACCTTGTAGAGGACAGAGTTAGATACCTTTTAAATGTAATCTTTAAAAATCAAACTTGAGAAGGCTGATGTTAAAAACACACCATCAATGGAATATATATTTAAATATTCTGTGACAAGATATTTTTAAGACCTGAGGGAAATAAAGTGACCCAGCCTCCGTGTTGTGCAAGAAGATAATTATAGTCCTTGAAATTTTTCCTATCACAGTGGAAAATAAAATCATCAAATTCTTCCTCCTAACCAGAAATCTATTTGCAACCAATAGCTGTTAGAAGCAGGAAAATCAGTGTTTTCCAGTGGTGACACTGGGTAGATCAACTTCAGTCAGAGCAGACCTCATGCTCAGGAGTGCTTGGCCAACCCAAACAGACTCCCTCTTTTAGTGTGCTCTGTTGTTGTTATGGTTTGGTGTCTTGTCTCTTTGTGTTTTGTGTTTTTCTTAAGTGGTTTGTAGGTTTGGGGTGGTTTTTGTTTTTTTTTTGGGCAGGAAAGAAATAACATGAAGTTAGGTAGGAGGGGAGATGGAAAGGATCTGGGAGGACTTGGGAAGGGAGAAATATGATTAAAATATATTGTATGAAAAAAGTAATTTTAAATGTAATAAAAAAATAGTAAGAAAACATTTCTACCAGGAAATTATATTTTTAAAGTCTTTGCTTCAAAGGCATATCTCTGTTTTTGAAACTTTCACTAGCCATGAACGTGTCATGGTAGAGACAATCCTGGCCACTACAGCAGTTAGAATGAGAAGCACTTGCCTTTTTACTTTTCCCACAGTGTCTTTTAAATATCACTGATTGATGTCCCCGGGCTTTCGATGTGATCGGTCTGTGACCTGTGTTACCTCATCCTGAAGGAGAGTTGCTTGTTATTCCACTCTGCTCTAATGCGACAGTTCACAGTGCTGCACTGTGAACGGTCCTGTCCCCTGCGTTCCTGTCCCCTGCACTGTCCTCGTTCTCACTACTGTCAGGGAGTTCACATTGTCAGCAACAATGCTGTTCTTACAACGTGTAAAAATGAAGTCTGAACATATAAATATTCGGCTGGAGTGTAACTTTCCTGGCATGCAAAGTAGCCTTGTAATTGTTCAGCTGTTACACATAATGGGGGAGAGAGAGCTCCCACCCTGTGTGTGGCATATTTAACAGTGCCCTACTATCTATTCTATTTTCTCATCATTACTCCTTTGCAGTGTTGTCATGATTTTTTATTTACTCTTTTTGAATCCTTTCTTGCCTATATACTGTTACCAGAAAATCTTAAAGCCCAGCCCAATTCTATAATTCCCCTGGAAAAAAATTACATCTCCTATTCCTCCTCATTAAAAGGACAAGAGCCCCTGGGGATGTATCTCACTGGTTGAGCATTTACCTAGCTTGCACAAAACTGAGAGATTAGTCCCCAGCCCTGCATAAGCCAGCCATGTTGTGACATGCCTGTGATGCTCATACTTAAGAAACTGAGGCAGGAAAAAGAGAATTTCAAGATCATCCTCAGCTACATAGGGAGTTCACGGCCTACCTGGACTACACGATACTTGAGACCTTGTCTTAAAAAAAAAAAAAAAAAACTTAAAGGTCAAAATTTCAATTAGGTTGGCATTCTAAATAACAGCAATACTTACCAAAGTAAATGTCCCAGTTTTGAGGCAGTGGCTATATAAGATGTCAGCAGTTGGTGAAGCAGGGTGACAGCCATGGGGAAGGCTTTGTACTGTGTATTCTATGTGACTAATGCTACAAGTTCTTCAAAATAACTAAGTGAAAAACAAAAAATGTAAAAGCAGTAGACCGTGCTCTTCAGATTTATGAAGTATAAAGCACTGTTGTATTTGCAATTTGATGAATAAGTCCTCTATTGTTCAGTATGGTGGTTCCTGAGTTTAGCAGTGTGGTGCCTGTGTTTAGTAGGGAGGTCCCTGTGTTTAGTAGGGTGATTTGGCTTTGACATCATGTACCTCATTCCTTCTTTTTGGATTGTCAAACACTCTTTCAAGACAATGTTATAGCCTGCTGCTCCCTTTAGTAATTGCCAGATCCCCTTTCAGCTAAATACAATTTGTCACCATACCCTAAAACCTTGTGTTGTCATCATTGTTATGAGTAATAATCATTTTTATTCCCTGATCCACAAAGCTTAAATCTATGGCATAGATATCAAGGTCTGTGTCTCATATTTTGAGCCTCCACAGATTCTATTAAATGTTGTCTTTCCTATTTATTGAAATGAACTGAAATATTCTATTTACCTTTCCTACACAAGGCTGCTGTCCTGTCAACAATTTAAAGACTCTAAGGTGCAAAATAATAGGTTTTTTAAAATTCTACTGTAACATTTCATGTCACAGGATGCATTTTCTATAAATGTTCATTGTTTAAAACAATGGAAAATGATGGTAGAGATATCTGGCACATGCTGTGTTAAACAATAGATTTAGCCAGTTTAAAACTGAGATGAGCTTGTTAAGTGCAGTATAAAAACTTCAAACTCATATTAAAAGATGACAAACCACATGTCTAAAACTTCTTTTATTTCATTCTTCCATAAGATTTTTTTTCCAGCATGAATAATTTTTATTTTTCTTTATTTCTCCAGGCCTACTTCCTACTGAAAAATAGAGGATCTAGCAAATTCTGCTAGGGACAGATACAAAAACTTATTATTAACTCTGAAAGCTTAGTCTTTAGCTTAGGCTTGTCTCAACTAGCTCTTATAACAAATTAACCCATTTATATTAATCTATGTTTTGCCACATGGCATCCTTCTCTTCCATCTTGCACTTCCCGTGTCTTCTCCATGTCTGGCTGGTGACTCTGCCTTTCATCCCTGAGTTGTCTCTCTGCCCAGGAGTCTCACCTATACCTCCTGCCTAGCTATTGACCATTCAGATTTTTACTATACCAATCACCAAAATACAGCTTCACACAATGTACAAGTATCCCACATTTCCCCCTTTTTGTCTAAAACTACATACAATAAGGACAATTATCAAGTAAGAATTACATTTTCAATATCTAGTCCATTTGTATTTGGCAAATTTAGAGAAATTACTTTATTATATATCCTATCTTGATGAGTCTAAATTTTATACCTAAACCATTTTTATTATAACTTGTATTACCATCCTAAAAATATCTTTTTAGATCTTAAAATATTTTCTTAGATAAACAACTTAAGCTTTTATGTCTCTCAACTTTATGAACTTTACATGTTTTTGTGACTTTCTTTTCTGAGTCTAGTAACAAGGAAAACTATAACTGTCTAATCTTGAACCCAATCAGAGACCTGAAAAGGATATACTATTACTTGACTAAATAGGAAATGCAGAGCAAACAACTTCCAAAACTGTAGAAATGACAGAAACAGCTGGCTACCTGGACTGTCACCCAAGGTTCCTCTGCAATGTTGGGGTATCCATCTTAAGCCTGCAGGCTTTCGATATCTCATAGACTTTTCTGTGAATCAGGAATTTTTGAAGGACTGTCCTACCTTTTCTTTGCAAAGTTCAGCAGTGGCCTTTTTTGTGTCCTGCTTGTCCATTTTGAACAGCATACTATTAGCAGTTGAGGCAAGGGCAGTTTCTTGCCCAGTGGTGAACTTTTCCACAATAAAAGCAAATTCCATATGGAGGTTCTTTGATTCCTATTATCCTTTTTTGAGGTGAATTGATGCTGCTAGGAGCATACATGTATCACTATAATGAAAATCCTTATGTTATTTAAAGCATCTTAAAAGCCATATTCTGTAGGTCTCTGAAGTGTTTGAAGACCATCTGTCTATCTAAAATATATCTTTGAACTTGAAAACATACCTAACATGACCTCAAATTTGATTGTTATAGATTACTAACTACTAACCTACATTTCTTAATTATCTTAAACAGTTTGTAATAATAGCCTTTAAGGACTATTACGTTTTAAAATGAGCTACATAGGTACAATACCTTAAACATGAGTAGAAACATATAAACAATATGTTAAAACAAAAATAACCTTAAAATTGTATCAATATATAAAAAATATTTTAAACATGAGTAGAAACATATATAGAGTATGTTATAACAAAATTAACAATTTATATCAATATACAAAAATATCTTAAACAAGAATAGAAACATACAGAAATTATAACAAAAATAACCTTAAATTTGTATCAATATACAAAAATACCTTAATTAAGAGTGGAAGCATACATGAAATATAAAAAAATCTCAAATTTGTATCAATATGAAAAATCTATACCAATTTTTATAAGATATTTAAGACTAATAGTTGCTTTTTTAATTTAAAAATACATTCAATAATCTACCCTTTTATCCTATCATTTCTATAGCGCTCCTTTTTTTTTTCAGAGAGATATCCCTTAATCTAACCTACTTTGTTTAGTTTTTTTTCTTTGACCATGACTAGTAACAACTTGCAATCAACCCCCTACACACTGACAAATATCCACAATCTACCAAACAACCAAAAACCATCCACACCACTTCTTGGGAGTATGGGTTCTCTAGACTGCTTCCTGTTGTCTGGGAGTAATGGCGTCTTTAGAAGACCCTGAGAAAATTGGGATAATAGTTAAGTCCTAGAAGAGCTAGCTGTTTTATTTTTTTGTTTAGTCCTGTATGATGGGAAAGTATAGAGCTTATCTGAAGTCTGTCTAGAGTAGTCTTGAGGCTGGACCATCTCAGCTAGAAGCTTCAAAGTTATTCTGTATGTAAACTTTTGGGGAAACTGCAACAGAGACATGCTGAGAGGCTGGATAACTTGGCTACTTGTCTTTATTGGTGTCTGGTCCTTTTTGCTGAAATATATGCATTAACACAAGAATTGAATGTGTGTTGAGCACAAGTTAGCTAAAGATGATTTTTTTGTTTTATGTTTGAGCAAGCAAATGACATCTGTCAACTTTATAAGTCCATTTGGATTTCATAGCCAAACTGTAATATAAATATCTATCCATGCCATATGAAAAGATGACATATAATAATAAGTCATAAGGACTCTGTAGTCAACAAGATTTATGATGTCTTATCCAATCTCAGAGCTGTTCCCATGTAGAGGGATCAGCATATATGGCCCCTGGCCTGTGTTTCTTGGCTTGCTCCCTCATGTTTGCAGCCAAGATCCTCAGGAGTTCTTCCCCAGTCAAATATGATCTTGATTAACTTTGAAGGAATCCATCCATAGCTTTTTGTTTTCTATGGAAACAAAGGCACAACCTTTCCCCCAGTGCAATATTTTGAAGCCAAGATATCCCTAAAGCACATAGGCTGGTTTAACTCAGTAGTCCCTTCCACATCCAATGTCTCTCAGTAGCTGTCATTCCCTGTTCATTAGCATTTAAAATATTCAAAATTGACAAAGCACTATATAAGGTCCAAACTCCCTGTGTTATAATATTTTCCATCCTTACGGGATTTTTTATATTACTTTACTCTATTTTAAAGATTTTATTATGTTCTTTTAAAACAACTTATTTTGTCTGTGTATACCCATTTTCTTTTTTTAATCTTCATTTTTAAGCATATTGTACCTTTTAGAGGTTTTCTGAGTCTAGACCTGGCTTTTTGCACATCTGCAGCCACACACTTGCAGAGTTCTCTGACTGCAAAAGACAGATCTTAAACTGGTAGGCTATAGCCATGGAGTGGCACTTGTAGCTGCCTCTGCCCCCTGTGGTTCTATGAGATCCTAGCCTCACACTGGCAGGTACCCAGCCCCAGAGCTTCATTTACCCACCCCAGCTCTGGGAATTTATGATCTCTGCCTACAGCAGGAGTTTGTACCCAGTGTCAGCTACTCAAGTTCTTAGCTACACAACAAGGCGTCTTAAAAGACCTGTGACTCTGTAAACCAAGCCTCCCTGAGAGATCGCTTTCTCAGGCCTATATGGATATTTGAGCCCCATGTTGGGTGTTATATGTAGCATGTTTTTTTATCAGCTGCCAGTTCACAAATAACTACACAAAAACTTATTCTTAATTATGAAAGCTTGGCCTTTAGCTTAGACTTGTCTCAACTAGGTCTTATAACTTAAATTAACCCATTTATATTAATCTATGTTCTACCACATGGTGTTACCTCTCTTCCATCTTGCCCCTCCTGTTTTCTCTCTATGTCTGGCTGGTGACTCGCTTTTCTTCTTTCCAGAGTTCTCTCTCTGCCTGGAAGTCCTGCCTAAACCTCCTGCCTAGCTATTGATCATTCTTTTTATTACAACAATCACAGAAATACAACTGCACACAGTGTACAAATGTCCCACAACAGACAGTGGGCTGTAGAGCTTGTTGCATAATTTGAGCAGTGAAATCATTCTGAGATGACTCCATGCCCTTTCACTGTTGAGATCCAACCTCGAGGCTCAAAGTACCTGTGCAGTTCAGTGTGACAAAGCTTTATTCTCTCAGCACTCATCTCAATATATCAAGAAGTACAGAGTAAGTGTACATGTCCATTTACTTTATATGGATCTCAGGATCTGGTTTCCAACTCTGCTAAAACTACTTGCTCTGATCTATGATTGAAAATAGATTGCTCTCAACCTATGTTTAAGCTATTGATACTGGTAATAAATTCACTCTCAATAGCAGGAATCAGGACTTTCTAAAGATGTTATACCAGATGTGAAATATTCACCCTTTGTTTTTTCAGTATTTGTGATAAATTTGAACACAGGAAATATTTCCTCCAGCTACAGAGGAGGTCTATGATTTGTGCTGCTCACCAACAAGTCTGGTCTTTAAATGGGGCTGTGGGCATAACTGACTGTTCATAACATCACCAACTTCAGTTTATCATTAAAATTATTTCATTTAAAAGCTAATGTCTGGCTTAAGTTGAAGGAAATCATTTCCACCTTTAGTTTTATCACAAGAATGAGAAAAACAAAAGACTTTATTTTCTTAGTTATACTTTTCTCAACATACTGAGATCTGTAAATAGTTTTCTTTTTAAACCACGCCTTGCCTTTGGAGACTCCACTTTACAATCAGTTATCTTACACCATATTGGTGGAGAAGGATAACTGCAGCCCTGAGTAGATCCAGAATCGGAACCATTAGTCTATGGCAGCACCCATTCAACATAGATGAATGAATGGTTTATTACTGAAAAGAGTGAGAGGCCTACCCCAAAAACTTATCATTGTAAGAGGCTGTCTTAGGTTTTCTATTGCTGCAATGAAACACCATGACCAAAAAGCAAGTTGGAGAGGAAAGGGTTTATTAATTAGGATTACATTTCTACATTGCTGTTCACCACAAAAGGAAGTCGGGACAGGAACTCAAACAGGGCAGGATCCCAGAGGCAGGAGCTGATGCAGAGGCCATGGAGGAATCTGTTTACTGTTTTGTTTCCATGGCTTGCTCATCCCACCTTCTTATAGAACCCAGGCCCAGCAGCCCAGGAATGGCCCCACTCACAATGGGCTGGGCCCTCTGACACTGCTCACTAAATGAAAAAATGCCAGCTTAATGACATTGCCACAGTCCAAGTGAATCTGTCATAGCAGGACCCATCATTCCAAAGAGACTCCTAAAGGTCACCATTAAGAAAAGTCACAATTTACTGCAGAAAACTTAAATATTATAAAGGCCATACACAGCACATCTCCTAAAGGTTAAAGGACCACAATCTATTAAGTACATCTGGTGTACACAAATTCATTTTTAATTACCTGTTTCAGACTCAAACCTGAAAACATATATAGAAAGCTAGCTAAAGCTGATATATGAAAATAGTGGTAATAAAATAACCTGAACCTGCCTCAACTGAATCTACCAGGCTGGGCTGACTCCCCAGGGGAGACCTTGCCTTGGAGGAGGTGGAAATGGGGGAGTGGATTGGGGGGAAGGCTGGAGGGTGGGAGAAGGGAGGACAAGGGAATCTGTGGCTGATATGTAAAATTAAATTATAAAATAAAAATATTTTTAAAAATAAAATCTCGTAATTTTGGTTTAAGTCTAAAGTGATATTTTTACATTGATAGTACAAGTTATGATAGAAAGTGGTTTAGGAATAAAATTTTGGATGTTTAATATATTATTTCCTCCTAATTTGCCAAATAAAAATGGACTGGACATTGTGAAAGTAATCCTTACCTATTAATTGTTTTATTGTATATAATTGTACTGTGTTAGAATTAAAACATTTCTTTTTGTTTAGACAAAAGCTGGAAATGTTGCAGGATATTAATTACTCTGTAAAACCCAATACTGTGTTAATAAAATCAACCTTGGGGAAAAAAATGCCTTACAGCTGGACCTCAAAGAGGCATTTCCTCAACAGAGGCTCCTTCCTCTGATGACTCTAGTTTGTTTCAAGTTGACACACAAAACCACCCAGGACATAGGCCAACCCTAAAAATTTATCAAAGCAAACTGAAGTGATATAGGTGCATGTCTCCATTAAAGTCACTTCATAGAATCCACACTAAAGAAGTTACAAGACAGGTCAGACCAAGAAAAGGATGTGACTTCCTCACTTGGACTGCAGACCCTGATGAGCACCTAACACTGACAGCCATGCCACACACCAACCTATCACCTGATACCTGGTGTGCCTGTCAAGGGCCAACACACGGAGGTCTGTCTTTCTATCTCTGGAGCTCTACTTTGGCTCAGTATCCCATAGATGATACAAATCTCTCTACCCAGCTGGTCACTTGTCTGGGTTTTAACTGAACCTGTCTCAGACCCTGCTTTTGTCCTTCATCTCACATCCAAACTCTGCAGCTTTACATTTAACCCCTGACTCCAATATGTCTAGCAGCAGCTTCCTGGGTATAGGTCTGTGTGGTATTTTATTTGTGCTGAAATGTGATGATATTTCATTTGTGCTTTGAATAAATAAAGCTTGCCTGGGGAATCAGAGGAAAAAGAAAGCTATGATAAGTAAACAAAGAAGTGAGGCAGTGGTAGCACATACCCTTTATCCTATCACTTAGCAGGTAGGATCTCTGTGTGTTCAAGGCCACACTAGGGAACAGAGCCAAGTTTGGTGACACATGCCTTTAATTCCAGTACCAACCTTAGAGACCTGGAGGTCTGTACAGACAGACAGAAAGTGACAGAACTGTGTAGGAAGAGGAAGTGAGGGAGCTAGGCTATGAGAGCCAATGAGAGGGCAGAGAAGCAAGGCATATAAAGCCTGGGTAGGCAGGAAGTCACATCATTTGGAAGCTGCAGAACTGATCAGGTAAGGTTGGCTGGTGGCTTTCCCTATTTCCTTGATCTAAAGCTTTCACCCCTATATTTGGCTCTGTGGTTTTTATTTAATAAAAACATTTAGAAATTCATTTATATTTGGCATCAAACTGTGGGGCAGAAATTCATAACAAAAGTTGCTTGCCTGTGGCCTTGTGGCCCCCAACTCTGCTGGAGCTACACTCTCTATGCAGCTGGAGCTGCAAGTGGCCACACCATGAGCCCCTGGCTCAGGCCCAGTTGCACAGCTCAGACTGAAGCAGGTGGCCAGACTTTCTTTAGCTTTTTTCCTCCTAGTAGGTGGTGGGCTCTCTCTCTCTCTCTCTCTCTCTCTCTCTCTCTCTCTCTCTCTCTCTCATCTCTATCTCTATCTCTATCTCTATCTCTATCTCTATCTCTATCTATCTCTGGATTCCCATCTTGGACTACCACAACACTAGGTAGCAACTTTGAAATTCCTCCAACTTCTACTGTTCCATGAAAGTGACAGACTTGGTAAGTCAATTAAGATATCTTAAAGGGAAAAACTAGTTAAAAGAGAATTTTTTCCCACATTAAAAAATGAGAAACATTTTTACTATGGGAGGAAATTGGTCTCTGTTTGATAACACATTAGGCAGTCTAAAAATGGAACAATTAAATGAACAGATAATTAATATTAATGGGATGTACATAACATCAATTGTGAATATTATTTGTTTGATTATCTTTATTTTAACATTAAAAGGTTGGTCAATTTAAGTCCCAAGATAAAAGCTATAGAAAAAACCTGTTAAAATGAATCATAGAGAAATTCAGACACAGACAAGAGAATTTAAAGGTGAATCTAACTCAGGATTGACTTTATAAAAAATCTGTGAAATTAATTATAGAGAAATTCAGGCCCAGACAGAAGAATTTAAAGTTGAAATTATTTCAGAATTGAATTATATGGTTACAGAGAGACAGCCTGTTTTCAAACAACCAAACTTAATCTATCTGGTAACCTTACAGGAACTACCTGCTCAAGGGCATGTACAAGCTAATTGGACTCCAGTGGAAATGTTAGATTTAAGGAGATTTAAAGAAGCTGTATTATCATAGGGCATGCATTCTCTATTTGTAAAGCAGATGTTAAACTCGTGGTCAACTTGTAATATAATTATCCCTCAGGACTAGAAAGAAGTAATTATAGCTGTCCTAAAGGCCAGGACACAATTAAAATGAAGAACTTGGTTTAAAGAGAAAGCTAAAACCATAGAACAACAATTTAGGACTAGAGGTGTAGAAATTTCCCAGGATGAGCTTCTTGGAGAGGCGATTACACTGATATACAAAGACAATGTTTACATGATAACAAAATCTTATATCTATGCCACATGGCAGCCATGAATTCAAGGAACAAAAATGAGGAAGCAAGGAAGAAAATTGAATCATTTATGAATGTTATACAAGACCCAAAAGAATCCTTCACAGATTTCTTACAAAGGCTGTCTTCAGCAGTAAAAAGAATGATATCAAATTCAGAAGCTAGACAGATAATAATTGAATCTTTGGCTTTTGAGAATGTGAATGCAGCATGTAAAAGAATAATCAAGCCATTAAAGGCCAAATCAGCACCCTTGGAGGACTGGACAGGGCCACAATTAATATTGACTGTCATGACCAGGAGATGTGGGAAGAAGAGGTAATTTCAAAAGCTTTAAGGAAAAAAAATGTCAGATGTTTTGGTTGTAGTAAACAAGGTCATTTGAAAAGGGAGTGTAAACAGGGTGATCTTAGAAAGAATGTTTATTAAAGGAACAATGGCAACAGAATACCCCTCCCATCTGGATTATGCAGAAGGTATAGTAAGGGTTAACAAGGGACAGAAAAGGTAATCCTTTGCCTTTGCCTTTGCCTTTGCCTTTGCCCTTGGGAAACTCCCAGAGGGGCCTCTCACAGGCCCCCACAGCAAATCCAGTTCAGACCTTTCCTGCCATCATAGAAGAAATCACTTCTCAGAGCAATTAAATAACCAAATACCTGTTGGAATAACCCAGGCTGCTCAAGGTGGTAGAACAGCTGTCACAGAGAGAACAGTAAATTCAGGAGAAACTTAAAGCAAATTTTTTGGCAGACTTCTATAAATGAACAAAGACCAAAATTGAAAATACAAATAAATGATGTTCTCTTGGAAGGTTTAGTAGACACAGGTGCAGATGTTACAATTATTGTAGCAGAATTTTGGCATCCAAACTGGCCTCTTCAGGAGGTAAATGTTCAGCTGTTAGGGATTGGAACATTATCTCAAGTGAAACAAAGTGCAAGGTGGCTCAAATGTATAGGTCCAGAAGGACAGAGAGGAAAATTAAAACTATATGTCGCTAATATAGTTATGAATTTATGGGGCTGTGATCTATTACAAAGAAGGAATACTCAGATTAACAATCCTCCAAACTCAGAAACAAATCATAAACTAACACGTGTTTCTGGGAGAAATATTAAAAGGTATTATTATTATAAAGAGCGATCACTGGTCATTGAAACTGTACAAGAATGAAGCACAACATCTGCTGATCTTTCAAAGACACTAACTGCTCCACCTTTAAAATGGTTAACAGACAAATCTGTATGGGTTCAGCAATGGCCTGTAACAACAGAGAAACTGCAGGCTTTAGAAGAACTAGTACAAGAGCAGTTAAAAGCTCAGCATATTCAAGAATCAACCAGCCCTTGAAATTCTCCTATATTTGTTATTAAAAAGAAATCTGTCAAATGGAGAATGGTAACAGACTTAAGAGCAGTTAACAAAATAATTCAGCCAATTGTCTCTCTGTAATCTGGAATTCCTTTGCCTATATTACTACCTAAAGGATGGCTTCTTATAGGTATTGATTTAAAAGACTGTTTCATTTCAATACCCTTACAAGAAAAGGAAAGAGAAACATTTGCCTTCAAGGTGCCTACATATAATAATTCTCAATTTGTTAAGAGATATCAATGGTGGGTTCTCCCATAGGGAATGTTCAACAGTCCAACCATGTACTAATATTTTGTATGACAGCCATTGCAAGTAATATGTAAATAATTTCCTAAATCTATAATTTATCATTAGATAGATGATATTTTACTAGTTGATTCAAATGCAGATACTTTAGAAAGAATGTTTGAAGAAGTAAAGAAAATTTTACCTTGTTGGGGATTACGAATTGCTCCTGAAAAGATAGAAAGAGGAGATTCTATTAATTATTTAGGATATAAAATAGGTCTACAAAAATTAGACTCCAAAAGGTACAAATTAGGAGAGATCAATTTTGGACTCTTAATTGCTTTCAAAGATTATTTGGAGATATTTCCCATCTACAAAGTGTTGTTGGAGTAAAAAAAAATGATGAAATAAATAATTTGTTCAAAACTGTAGGAAGTGACAAGGATTTAAATAGTCCAAGAGAATTATCAGCTGAAGCTGGGAGAGAATTGGCCTTGGTGGAAAAGAAAGTAGAGGAAGGACATGTGGATCTTGTGGATCCAAAGCTTGATTGCATTTTGGTTATTTTATCCTCTAAGCATTCTCCTATAGGAATTTAATGCAGACTGAAGATATTATTGGAATGGATATTTCTACCAAATAAATAGAGTAAAAAATTACAAACTCATATGGAAAAGATTTCTGACTTGATTTTAAAAGGAAAATTGAGACTTTGTCAATTAGCAGGAATAGACCCAGCAGAAATTGTAGTACTTTTAACTAAGGATAAAATTGACAAATTATAGGCAGTAAGTGAACCTTTGCAAAGAGCTGGCAGTTATCTTTTGGGAAAGATTAACAGCAAATGTCTCAAAAATGATAAAATTCAACTTATAAAGAGAACTGATTGGATTCTGCCTCATATTGTTTGGGAAACACCCATAAATGGAGCCTGTACATTTTATACAGATGCAAACCAACAAGGAAAGGCAGGTTACAAGTCAGAAAATTTAAGTAAAGTGGTTCAAAGTCCTTATAATCCAGTTCAAAAATCGGAATTGTATGCTATTCTGTTGGTATTAATGGATTTTTCAGAAATTCTCAACATAGTTACTTACTCTTAGTATGCTGAAAGAGTGGTATTACATATTGAGACTGCAGAATTTATCCCTGATGAGTCAGAATTAACTTTGTTATTCATTCAGTTACATGATATAATCAAGAATAGGAAGCATCATATATATATATATATATATATATATATATATATATATATATATATATATATAATATTACTCACATGCAATCCCATATGGGTCTGCCAAGACCTCTAGCACAAGGTAATGATGAGATTGATAAATTATTGACAGGAAATGTACGAGAGGCCTCAGAATTTTATATAAAAAAAAATCATGTCAATAGTAAAGGTTTAAAAAAGGATTTTTCCATAACTTGGCAACAAGTCAAGGAAATTGTAAGGAAATGTCCTACTTGTTCTTTTTACAATCATACTCCTCTACCAACAGGATGTAACCCAAAGAGTACTCAAAGGAATGAAATCTGGCAAAAGGAATGAAATCTGGCATGTGTTTCATTTTGTAGAATTTGCAAAATTAAAATATGTACACCACACTATTGATACTTATTCAGGATTTCAGTGGGCAACTGCTCTGAGTTCTGAAAAAGCTGATTTGGTAATCATACATTTGCTAGAAGTTATGGCCATCCTGGATACACCTGCACAAATTAAAACTGACAATGCTCTAGCATATGTCACTGGTTGAATGCAACAGTTTTTTTGTTTATTACAATATAAAGCATATTACAGGTATACCACATAATCCTACTGGCCAAACAGTCATAGAAAAATCAATTCAAACTTTAAAAACTATGCTAAATAAACAGAAAGGGGTAACAAAACCCCCCAGAAACAGATTAAATAATGCTCTATTAACTTTTAATTTTCTCAGTGCTAATGAGAAAGCTGTAGAGATACATTGGATAATAGAAAAAAACTACAGAATTAAATCATCCTATATACTTTAAAGATGTGCTGACCTCAGAATGGAAACCAGGATATGTGTTACGTTGGGGATGAGGTTTTGCTTGTTTCAACAGGAGAAGTTAAACGGTGGATACCATCAAAATTGATAAAGGTTTGATTTGAACAAGAGAGACCTCTTAATTAGAAGAGGTGATAGTTCATCCACCAGCATAACCATACAATTTAATCTAACTTATACCACTGACAAATGCTTTTCATTTAATCAGATATAATTTGCCAAAATGGAACCTTCCCAAAGTTAGGCTTGAGGAAGGGTTTTTGTTTTTGTCTTTCAGGAGAATGAAGGCGAAGGCGTCTGAAGAACACTGGACAAAGGAGACATCTGAAGAAAAAGGACAAATCATCTAGAAAAAAATATCCCAAAACAAAGAGTAAATTGGCTTACTGGTATATCACACATAAAATTTCATAAGTCTTCCTAAATGTTTATTTCTGCTCTTCTCTACAGATACTTAACACAAACGGTCTTTATGTAGTCCCAGTTTAATTAAAAATTAAAGCTGGCTTTGGAGTTGGAGAATGTGTCTCTCCTTCTCTAAACCCAAGCTAGTTTGTTAAAAGGAAAATGAAAAATCTCTGTATCAATCTCAGAAGAAAGAGCCATCTGATATGGGACAGGAGACAGCCAAAATTAAGGGACTATTCTATTGCCACTAATCTCAATTTTCTGGTTCTATTTTGATTATTTGAACTTTTCTTAAGATATGAATTTTATATCAAAATTTATAAGATTAATATATATATATATTAAACTTTTGTTATATTAATGGTCATATAGAGTACAACTAATTCTAGAAAAAAGGCTTCATTTAGCTGCTTATACATGATTTTGTGTTGGAATCTATCAGTTTTTTTGCAGGGAATCATGACTAGGTCTAACAGCAAATTTGAAGTCTCCAGAAAGATGATGGTGCCCCACAACTATGATTCTACATGGACAATAATAATACCACTAAGCTGATAAGCATCACCTAAAGATCAGCTTTGGACTACAAACTGCTCAGAACAATTTTGAGATGGCTAGCTGAGATGATCCAGCCTCACAGACTACTTGATCAAGGACTTGAGACAAGCCCTGCATTTTTGCATTATGCAGAGACTGGACAACAAATGATACAGCTACCACTCTAAAACTTGACAATTAACTCAAACTTTTTCTTTTGAGGATTCCCTAAAGATGCCTTCATCCACAAACAGCAGGAAGTAATTTTAAGAACATGATGCCCATATTCCCAAGAGGTGGGGTGGGTGGTTTTTGGTCTTTCAATGGGTTTGGGATAATTGTTATTCTTTAGGAGGGTTGGTTACAAGTTGTTATTGTTAATGGTCAGGGAAGAGGCTAAACAAAAGGGATTACATTTAAGGTTCTTGTTTGGAAAAAAAGAAAAGGAAAGGAAAAGAAAGGAAATGGAAGGGAAGGGAAGGGAAGGGAAGGGAAGGGAAGGGAAGGAAAGGGAAGGGAAAGAAAGGAAAGGAAAGGAAAGGAAAGGAAAGGAAAGGAAAGGAAAGGAAAGGAAAGGAAAGGAAAGGAAAGGAAAGGAAAGGAAAGGAAAGGAAAAGGAGGATATAGATAAGAGGTAGATTATTGAATCTACTCTGAAAAAAAAGAGATACAGAAAAAATAGAATAAAGGGTAGATTATTGAATCTACTCTGAAAAGAAAAAAGAGAGTATATAGATATGATATAGATAAAAAGGTAGATTATTGAATCTACTTTTAAAAGACACCTACTAGTTTTGAATACTGTACATTGAATTGGATTTTTATGTTGTATACAAATTATATATATTAAGATTGATATTGTTAGAAAACATTGTATGTATATTTCTAATCTTGTTCAAGATATTGTACCTATATAGTTCATTTAACAATGTAATGCAGTTTGCTAATCCTTGAGTGTTATTATTATCAACTATTAGGATATACATAAATGCAGGTTAGTAGTTAGTCATTACAATCAAACTTATAGTCATATTAGGTGGTGTTTTCAAGGTCAAGCAGAGATATATTTTAGATACACAGGTCATCTTCAAACCCTTCAGATATCTACAGAATATTGTATTTAAAATGTTTTAATAACATAGATTTTTTTTTCTCATTTTATGACTATGAGACATGTCAGCTCCTAGGAGCACCAATCTGCTTCAGAAAAGATACCAGCATTAAAGAAACTGCATATGGAGTTAACTTTCATTGTGGCAAAAGTTAGCCACTGGGCAACAAAGTGCCCTCGCATTGACTGCTGACAGTGTGCTATCCAAAATGGACAAACAGGACACAAAACACAGAACTATGGATCCTTGCCAAGACAAGTGTGGTTGCAGCTTTGGCAACAGGTGTCCTCTGAGGCCAGGACAATATGGCACCATTCGTGAAGTGGCTTTGCAATCCAGAAAAGTTACAGTGCCCCTTTCTTTGAAGGCAGCTGAACAGGCAGTGGACCGTTGGCTTCTCGTATGCAATGGAACCGTAGCTAAAACAGTTATTCTTGAAGGAGTAACGAGGCTGATGGAGTCTAACCTTTCAATGGTAGACTGGCATTTAATAAAGGAGATGAAGACACCCACAAGCCGAGAAGAATGAGTAGTCAAATTCTTAAAACACCAGCAATTTCCAGAATTCAAAATCCTGAATTGTGACAGGACACTAAAAGAATTCAAGTTTATCTGGTACATGGAATACTCACAACAAATGTAACGTTGAGCTGTAGGCCTTGCATATATCCTATTTCACAAATGAGTCTGTCAGATATGCTAAACCTGTAGACTGATGATGATGCCACAACATGCAAAGAAACCTCAGGTGACTATCCAGGCAGCTGGCTATTTCTGTCATAACACATTTTTTTAGAAGTTGCTTGTTTGCACTTCCTGTTTTACTAGGTAATATAATTTCCTTCTCATGTCTCTGAGGGAGTTGTAGATTAGATAGTTATAGCTACAGTTTTCCTTGTTAAAAAATTCAGAAAAGAAACTCACTAAGAGATATTAAGTGTATAAGTTTGAAAGATACCGGAAGATAGTTTTCTGTTGGTAATAAAAGATAGGATAGAAAGTGAATTAGGTACATTTTGGGCTTACCAAAATGGAATAGATAATGGAATATTTTTCTGAATTTGTCAAATGCAAATGGACTAGACATTGTTGATGCATTTATTGCTTGCATATACTGTATATAGTTATTGTACTTATTACATATAGTTTTTCTTATATTAGTTATAACTTTAATTTTTTATTAGACAAAAAAGGGGAAATGTGGTGATATTTTATTTGTGCTGAAATATGGTGGTATTTTATTTATGCTTTGATAAATAAAGCTTGCCTGGAGAATCAGAGGAAAAAGAAAGCTATGATAAGTAAACAAAGAAGTCAGGCAGTGGTAGCACATACCCTTAATCCTATCACTTAGCAGATAGGATCTCTGTGTGTTCAAGGCCACACTAAGGAACAGAGCCAAGCTTGGTGACACATGCCTTTAATCCCAGCACCAACCATAGAGACCTGGAGGTCTGTACAGATAGACAGAAAGTGACAGAACTGTATAGGAGGAAGAAGTGAGGTAGCTGGGCTAAGAGAGCCAATGAGAGGGCATAAAAGTAAAGGTTATAAAGCCTGGGTAGACAGGAAGTCACACCTTTGGAAGCTGCAGAGCTGGTGAGGTAAGGTTGGCTGGTGGCTCTCCCTATTTTCCTAATCTAAGGCTTTCACCCTATATTTGGCTCCATGTTTTTTTTATTTAATAAGACCATTTAGAAATTTGTTTACAATATGTAACCCACTGCATGTTAACTTTTCCTATATAAACCCCTTGTAATAAGACCTCAGGGCTTCCTCCTTCTCTCATTGTAATGAGAAGTCAGACAGAGTCCCTCCCCAGGCTTGAATAATTGAATAAAGGAACCTTTTGTTTTTGCCTCAGAAGTTGGCTCCTTGGTGGTCTTGTTGGGGGGCTTGTGACATGGGCATAACTTTTGGGGGCTCATCTAGGATTTTCCCCCATGGCCCTTGGACCCTGACTCTGAAGGTTTCAATCAATGGGTTAGTTTTTATCTATTCCCTGTTGTGTTGTTTGTCTTCTCTGTTAATCTTGATTTTTGTAAGTCAGGGATGTGGAATCCTCTGAAATATTTTTTCTAAGGTGTGCTAGATCTGTAAAATGGTCCAGTAATGGTCAATGCTAGTGGCAGCCAGTGGACTCACTGGAACTGGGATCATGTGATTATAAAAGATGTTTCTGGGCCCTGGAAATGGGGATGTCGAAGCCCCCAAGGTCTGTTTAACTGAGGACAGAGAGCCTTGAGTCTGGATGGTTTTTGGTGTGACTGAGCCTGGAAGGTCGCTCCCTCTAGAGCATATCAGGCTGTCATTCTTCTTGGAACTTTGTTGGTTGTCTCGTTGGGGCAAAGTTTCTTGTGTGTCCTTGGTCTTGTATGTAGCAAGTTAATTGTTTGCATTGTTGACTTGACTTAGATGGATGCCATGGGACAGTCTCCCTCTTTTTCCCTAGACCTTTACCTAGCATACTGGAAGGATGTGTGAGCCACTGCTCACAATAGAATGATTCATTCATAAAGGGAAGTGTGTCACCTTTTTCAGTGCAGAATGGGCTTCTTACAATGTTTACTTGGCTTCCAGAGGGAACCTTTGATGCTGACTGAGGAAGAGCTCCCTGTGGTTCCCACACACCCTGCCCTGCAGGGAGGACCAGTTGCTAAGGGTATGTAAAGGTGGAGAAAGAAAAAACTCCTGATCCTGGTGAGGTTGCCCTTCCTGTAAGAGCTACTGTTCCCCTTGATGAAGGTGGGAATCAACCCTTTCACCATTGGCCCTTACTTGCACTTAGTCTATGTAAATATTACTTGTTTCTGTCTACTAGCTTCCCTTATTGCTATCAGGCCCACAGCACTGGCAGGTGAGTGAAGCTCATCAGCCAGGGCCACAAGCTGAGTGCCTTGGTAAGGTCTGAGACTGGGCCCTCCTGCAGCCAGAGAGTGGGGAGGTTAGTTCCCAGAGTGGGCAGAATGGGCGGGAGAGTCCCTGAGTGGGTGGATGCCTCCTTCACAGGAGTTTGGAACAGACTCAGGGTAAGGGTGGGCAGTATTAGCCTGTAGGAGAGGCAACATGGCTCTTACAGAGGATGGGAGTGCAAGTTCCTTATGGGGTGGTGGGGAGTTAACTGCCTACGCACTCTGAATCTAAATCCCCCTCCCTTCCTTCCTAAGCCAAGTTCATAGTTAGCTTCCCATCTTAATCCTTCTCTGTCCTGGTACTGCTTAGAAAGAATATTAAATTACCAGTCAAAAACACATTATGTTAAAAAATTATGCTTTTGCTTCCACAGGAAAAAATACATGGATATTGGTCATTTAAGTTCAATGGGTTATAAATACTTGCCATCATTTAAGATAATTGGTTATAAATTATTATTGGTTAAGATAAGGAAAAAAACTGTATCAAATTCCAAATAGAGAATAGCTCAATTAACTAAATTTTAAAAAGATGTTTTAAGATGTAATGTTTTTATAAGAATATAAAGGCTTGAACCCCCGACTTCCCTTCTGTACCAGAGACCCCAGCCAATTCCTGAGACTTAGAGACCAGCCCCCAGCTCCCATCCTGCCCCTGACTTCCCTTCTGGACCAGAGAGAGAGGGCTCCCACCTTGCCCTGGACTTCCCTCCTGGACAAGATCTCACATCCTGACCTGGACTTCCCTTCTGGACAAGAGTGCACATCCTACCCCGGACTTCCTGTCTGGACAAAAGCTCCCATCTTTCCCCAGACTTCTGGTAGAGATAAGAGCTTCCATCCTGCCCCGGAGTACCCATTTGGACAAGAGAACTCCCATCTGGACAAGAAAGAGAGACTTCCTGAATCTGTCAGCTATTTCTGAACCATGTACACTGATAAAACCAAGAAGGAACCACAAGGAGATGGGCAGACGTCAAGGCAGAAGAACATACAACAAAATGAAGAGCAATACAGCATCACCAGAACCTAGCCTGCCTCCAACATCTAGAACTGAACATCAAAAATTGGAAGAAGCAGAAGAAAATAGCCTTATGAGTAACATCATGAAGAACGTAGAGGCTTGTGTAGAGGAAAAGACAAAAAAATGGGAAGAACGATGTAAACAACTAGAGTAAAGGGCAAACAAATTAGAAGAAGACAATAAAGTCCTGCAAGAAAACAATAAAGTCCTGCAAGAAAACAATAAAGTCCTGGAAAAAAACAATAAAGTCCTGGAAGAAAACAATAAAGTACCGGAAGAAAACAATAAAGTACTGAAAGAAAATCATGAAAAAGCAATGAAACAAATAAAGGAAACAGTCCAAGACCTGAAAAAGGAAATAGAAAAAATAAAGAAGACACAAACAGAGGGAATGCTGGAAATAGAAAACCTGAGTAAAAGATCGGGAACTTCAGATGCAAGTATAACCAACAGAATTCAAGAGATGGAAGAGAGGATCTCTGGCACTGAAGAAACAGTAGAAGTAATAGTTTCAACAGTTGAAGGAAACACTAAAGCCAACAAAGTCATGAACCAAAATGTCCAAGAAATTTGGGACACCATGAAAAGACCAAACCTATGAATTATAGGGATAGAAGGTGAAGAATATCAACTCAAAGGCACAGAAAATATATTCAACAAAATTATTGAAGAAAACTTTCCCAACTTAAAGAAGGAAATGCCTATGAAGATACAAGAAGCCTATAAAACACCAAACAGACTAGGCCCCCCAAAAAAGTTCCCTCAACACATAATAATTAAACAACTAAATGTACAGAATAAAGAAAGAATATTAAGAGCAGCAAAGGAAAAAGGCCAAGTGACTTATAAAGGCAAACCCATCAGAATAACACCCGATTTCTCAATGGAGACTTTGAAAGCCAGAAGGACCTGGACAGACGTAATGCAGACACTAAGAGACCATGGATGTCAGCCCAGACTAATATAGCCAGCAAAACTTTCAATCATCATAGACAGAAGGAATAAGACATTCAAAGACAAAGCCAGATTTAAACAATACCTATCCACAAACCCAGCCCTACAGAAAGCACTAGAAGGAAAATTCCAACCGAAGGAAGTCAGATACACACTCGAAAACACAGGCAATAGATAAAGCCACAGCAATAAACCCCAAAGAAGAGAAGTACACACACTACCACCAAAAATAACAGGGATGAACAATCACTGGTCATTAATATCCCTTAATATCAATGGACTTAATTCACCTATAAAAAGACATAGGCTTACAGAATGGATACAAAAGCAGGACCTATCTTTCTGCTGCATACAAGAAACACATCTCAAATTCAAAGACAGACACTACCTAAGAATAAAAGGCTGGGAAAACACTTTCCAATCAAGTGGTCTTAAAAAACAAGCAGGTGTAGCCATCCTGATATCCAACAAAATAGACTTCAAACTAAAATCAATCAAAAGAGATCAAGAAGGGCATTACATCCTCATCACAGGAAAGATCCACCAAGATAAAGTTTCAATTCTGAACATTTATGCCCCAAACACAAGGGCACCCACATATGTAAAAGAAACATTGCTAAAGCTTAAAACACATATAAAACCCCACACATTAATAGTGGGAGATCTCAAAACCCCACTTTCACCACTGGACAGATCTCCCAAATCAAAAGTAACAGAGAAATAAAGGACTTAACTGATGCCATGACCCAAATGGACCTAATAGATATCTATAGAACATTCGATTCTAACAAGAAAGAATATACCTTCTTCTCAGCACCCCATGGAAACTTCTCTAAAATTGACCACATACTTGGCCACAAAGCAAATCTCAACAGATACAAAACAATTGGAATAACCTCCTGTGTTCTATCAGACCACCATGGTTTAAAGTTAGATTTCAACAACAACAAAAACTACAGAAAACCTACAATCTCATGGAAACTGAATAATGCTCAACTGAATCACCAATGAGTTAAGGAAGAAATAAAGAAAGAAATTAAAGACTTCCTAGAGATCAATGAAAATGAAGACACCACATACCCAAACTTATGGGACACTATGAAAGCAGTGCTAACAGGGAAATTCATAGCACTAAATGTCCACATAAAGAAGTTGGAGAAATCCCACACTAGTGACTTAACAGCACACCTGAAAGCTCTAGAACAAGAAGAAGCAAAGTCTCCCAGGAAGAATAGATGTCAGGAAATTATCAAAGTGAGAGGTGAAATTAATAAATTAGAAACTAAAAGAATAATACAAAAAATTAATAAAACAAAGAGTTGGTTCTTTGAGAAAATCAACAAGATAGACAAGCCCTTATCCAAACTAACCAAAAGACAGAGAGAGAGAATCCAAATCAACAAAATCAGAAATGAAAAGGGGGACATAGCAACAGACAACGAGGAAATCCAGAGAATTATAAGGTCATATTTCAAAAACCTCTACTCCACAAAACTGGAAAAGCTAAAAGAAATGGACATTTTTCTGGATAAGTACCACATACCTAAGTTAAATCAAGACCAGATAAACTATTTAAATAGTCCAATAACCCCTAAGGAAATAGGAATAGTCATTAAAAGTCTCCCATGCAAATAAAAGCCTAGGACCAGATGGTTTCAACGCAGAATTCTACCAGATCTTCAAAGAAGAGTTAATACCAATACTCTCTAAATTGTTCCGCATAATAGAAACAGAAGGAACATTACCAAACTCCTTCTATGAGGCTACAATTACCCTGATCCCTAAACCAAACCTGATACAACAAAGAAAGAGAACTACAGACTGATCTCCCTCATGAACATTGATGCAAAAATACTCAATAAAATACCGGCAAACAGACTCCAAGAACACATCAGAACAATTACCCACCATGATCAAGGAGGCTTCATCCCAGGGATGCAAGGGTGGTTCAACATACCAAAGTCCATCAATGTAATACACCATATAAACAAACTCAAAGAAAAAAACCACATGATCATCTCACTAGATGCAGAAAAGGCATTTGACAAAATTCAACACCCCTTCATGATAAAGGTCTTGGAGCAATCAGGAATACAGGGAACATACTTAAACATAATAAAGGCAATTTACAGCAAGCCAACAGCCAACATCAAATTAAATGGAGAGAAACTCAAAGCAATTCCATTAAAATCAGGAACGAGGCAAGGCTGTCCACTCTCCCCATACTTATTCAATATAGTACTTGAAGTTCTAGCCACAGCAATAAGACAACATAAGGAGATTAAGAGGATACAAATTGGAAAGGAAGAAGTCAAACTTTCCCTATTTGCAGATGGCATGATAGTATACTTGAGTGACCCCAGAGATTCCACCCAGGAAATGATAAAGCTTATAAACACCTTCAGCAACATAGCAGGATACAAGATCAACTCAAAAAAATCAGTAGCCCACCTATATACAATGGACAAAGAAGCTGAGAAGGCAGTTAGAGATACATCACCCGTTACAATAGCCACAAATAACATAAAATACCTTGGGGTAACACTAACCAAGCAAGTGAAGGACTTACTTGACAAGAACTTTAAGTCTCTAAAAAAAGAAATTGAAGAAGATGTCAGAAAATGGAAAGATCTCCCATGCTCATGGATAGGCAGGGTTAACATAGTAAAAATGGCAATCTTACCAAAAGCAATCTACAGATTCAATGCAATCCCCATCAAAATACCAACACAATTCTTCACAGACCTGGAAAGAATAATACTTAACTTCATATGGAAAAACAAAAAACCCAGGATAGCCAAAAGAATCCTGTACAATAAAACAACCTCTGGAGGCATCACAATCCCTGACTTCAAGCTCTACTATAGAGCTACCGTAATAAAAACAGCTTGGTATTGGCATAAAAACCAATATGTGGACCAATGGAATCGAATTGAAGACCCTGACATTAACCCACACACGTATGAACATATAATTTTTGACAAAGAAGCCAAAAGGGTACAATGGAAAAAAGAAAGCATCTTCAACAAATGGTGCTGGCATAACTGGATATCAACGTGTAGAAGGCTGCAAATAGATCCATATCTGTCACCGTGCACAAAACTTAAGTCCAAGTGGATCAAGGACCTCAACATAAATCAGCTACTCTGAACCTACTAGAAGAGAAAGTAGGAATGAATCTTGATTGCATTGGCATAGGAGATCACTTCCTAAATATAACACCAGTAGCACAGACACTGAGAGAAACAATAAATCAATGGGACCTCTTGAAATTGAGAAGCTTTTGTAGAGCAAAGGATATGGTCAACAAGGCAAAGTGACAGCCTATAGAATGGGAAAAGATCTTCACCAACCCCACATCTGACAGAGGACTGATATCCAGAATATATAAGGAACTCAAGAAATTAGACATCAAAACGACCAACAGTCCAATTGAGAAATGGGCTTTAGAACTAAACAGAGAATTCTCAACAGAGGAAACTCAAATGGCTGAAAGACATTTAAGGAATTGCTCAACATCCCTAATCATCAGGGAAATGCAAATCAAAACAAGGCTGAGATACCACCTTATGCCTGTCAGAATGGCTAAGATCAAAAACACTGAAGACAATTTATGCTGGAGAGGATGTGGAATTAGGGGAACTCTCCTCCACTGCTAGTGGGAATGCAAGTTTGTACAACCACTTTGGAAATCCATATGGTGCTTTCTTAGAAAATTGGGAATCAATCTCCCTCAAGATCTAGCTATACCACTCCTGGGCATATACCCAAGAAATGCTCAATCATACCACAAGAGCACTTGCTCAGCTATGTTCATATCAGCATTGTTTGTAATAGCTAAAACCTGGAAACAACCTAGATGCCCTTCAACTGAAGAATGGATAAATAAATTGTGGCACATATACACAATGGAATACTACTCAGCAGAGAAAAACAATGACACCATACGGTTTGCAGGCAAATGGATGGATCTAGAAAAAATCATCCTGAGTGAGGTAACCCAGACTCAGAAAGACAAATATGGTATGTACTCACTCATAGGAGGATGCTAGATGTGGAACAAGATGACTGGACTGCTACTCACATCACCAGTGAGGCTACCTGGAAAACAGGACCCCAAGAAAGACACGGAGAAATGGCTGAGATCTACATGAACAGCCTGGACATGAGTGGGAGCAATGAAGGGCGAGGGTCAATTGAAAGAGAGCGGGAGATCCTAGCTGGATCAAGAAAAGAGAGGGAGAACAAGGACTAGGAGACCATGGTAAATGAAGACCACATGAGAAAAGGAAGAAACAAAGGGCTAAAGAGGCCCACAGAAATCCACAAAGATACCCCCACAAAAGACTGCTGGCAATGGCCGAGAGACAGCCAGGACTGACCTACACTGGTGATGGGATGGCCAAACACCTCAATAGTTGTGCCATAAACCCCATCCAAGGACTGAGGAATCTGGATGCAGACATCCACGGCTAGGCCCCGGGTGGAGTGCTGGGAGTCTAATTAGTGAGAAAGAGGAGGTTTTATATGATCGAGAATTTTTGAAACCAAGGTTGGATAAAGCACAGGGACAAATAACCAAATGAATGGAAACACATGAACTGTGAACCAAAGGCTGAGGGGCCCCCAACTGGATCAGGCCCTCTGAATAGGTAAGACAGTCGATTGGCTTGATCTGTTTTGGAGGCATCTAGGCAGTGGTACCAGGTCCTTGGCTGGTTGCATGAATTAGCTGTTTGAAACCTGGGACTTAAGCAGGGACGCTTGGCTCAGTCTGGGAGGAGGAGACTGGACCTGCATGGACTGAGTCTATCAGGTCGATCACAGTCCTCGGGGGAGACCTTGATCTGGAGGAGGTGAGAATGGGGGGTGGGCTGGGGGGAAGGGGAGGGGGGCAGGAAGGGAGAGAACAAGGGAATCTGTGGTTATTTTGTAGAACTGAATAGTATTGTAAAATAAAATAAAATTTAAAAAAGGAATATAAAGGCTTGAGATATGAGGATACAAATTTAAATAAGTGATTTTCTTGTTTGAGAAAACAGTTTAAGATATAAAAGTTTAAAGACTTAAATATGTCATGAGGGATTGAGTACATGCTGAGGAAATAGCTTAAGATATAAAAATATAAACCTTTAAAATTTAACTTTAAAGTTTAAGTATGTTATGGGGTTTGAGTATAAATAAAGTTTATATAGGGTCTAAGATATAAAGATTTCAGGTATAAAAATGATTAAAAAATGATTTGAGGTATATAAAAAAACATGTTTCAGATTTTTTCTCTTGTTATTCTGCTGTTACACTGAGACTCCAAAGGTTTATAGTTTTAAATATGTCTGTCTTCTCTGTAGGTATGGATAAAAATGTGGCCACATGTATGTTTGGTTTTGAATGTCTACATTTGCATGTCCTCTATGTTAAGGAATACAAGTTAATACTAGTCATCCAGCTATCCAGATACTAGTTTAAAGCATAAACTGTTAACTCTTATTTAATTATAAACTATTTTTTTTAAAAAAAAAAGCAGAACCTGAGAGGTCCATTTGAATAATAGTTAATAGATAATGTCCTCAAACCTATCAAAGATCTGATGAATATGGCATTTAAATCATTTAATAAAAACCTTACTAGCTTACTATAAAAAACTAAGACTCCCAGATCCCAGTATTAACCCCCAAGGTTTCCAAGGAAGATATGGAACTATGACAAGACAACACCCAGCCTCAACACCTACTGCCAGGGATCCAGCCCAAAATGAACATATGAGACACTGACAAGATAAGATCAATTTTCCCAAAGTTACTCCTACACAGGGAGATCTTTCACATTGTGGGCCCAGCAGCTGAGACTGATGCTGTCCTGACACCTGTCCTGCCAATGCTATAAAGACTACAGGAGCCTGGGATGATGGTGGTCTGAGTAATGGATGGTCTCTGTCATTTTATAATAGATTCAAAATTCTGCACTCAGGTAAAATTTATCCTTCTCAGATCTCTGATGGCACTGATGACTGAGCTAGTTATAACTTTGTCAGCTTACTAACATCAGAGTCTTCCATGGGGTTGTATCCACCTTATTAATTCATTGATCAATATATTAATTAAAGCTACTAGGTCTCCTGAAAAAAAAAGAGAGAGAGACAAACAGGTTTGC
Source organism: Peromyscus leucopus (assembly GCF_004664715.2). NCBI lineage: Eukaryota > Metazoa > Chordata > Mammalia > Rodentia > Cricetidae > Peromyscus > Peromyscus leucopus. The sequence continues at coordinate 29,261,271 of NC_051065.1, read as the reverse complement.
CTTGCAAGCTTCTTATTAAGGGACAAACAGGTTTTAAACATAATTTGAAGTGCCTGTTCTTATAAAAAGATATTACAAAATTTCTTTCCTTTACCACGCTGTCATTGCATTAAAACTTAAAAATTCAGAATTTAACATTAATATAATTTTGACAAGCTAATAGAGTAATGACTGCTTACTGTTTAGATTATGAGCTCAAGATTTTAGATTTCATTTGGTTATTTTCTGAATATAGACAGATGGATACCTGTTGCCTGTCTTTTCTACAATATGTATTTCACTACTGATTGATAACACTAATATGTTTACTAAGACTGTGGGCCTAAAAATTCCAAGTAAGTTCACAAGTTTTAACCTTTGTCTCTAGTCTACATCTGTTTCAGAGGGCTTCCATTTGCCTGGTACACATCCAAGCATCAGCTATTGACTTCAACCTGTGACACATGGATTTGCTGAAAGCTGATATGGATCAATCCAGCTAATATAAATGCCGTTTTTTTCAGCTTGTCGATGAACCAGATGCTTCTAAATCCCCTCCTTGCTTTTAACTAACATTCTGGCTTTCTAGGGCCCTGAAAACAACATCCCAACATCAGCAGGAAGTAATTACAGAAGTGAAAATGTCGCCCTTATCCCCCGCCCCCCCCATAATGTTAGATCAAAAGAAAATTTCTTGTCATAGGGAACCTGAGATAAAATAATAACTGGTCCTCATTCTCATTTACAAGTTCCTTTGGGATAAGAAACTCTGTGAGCCATCACAGGGCTTTTGGCCCTTCTGCTTCTGCTAATTACTGTTGGCTCTTATGTCATTGATGCCTTAACTAAATAATAATTCCTGTTTGGATACCACTAAACTGATGATGATAGAATCCCTCACCTTGCTAGGGCTAGACCTCCAATTCTTATGACAAGGGGGACTATGTGCAACCCTGGGAGAGGAATAATGTTTTTATGCAGATCACTCTGGGCTGGTTAAGGACTCTACGGCCAAAGTAAGAGAAGGCCTCAATAAGTGTAATAGGGACAGGGAAGCTGGCCAGGAATGGTTCAAATCTTGGTATAATAATTCCCCCCGACTAACAACTCTAATCTCTACCCTTTTGGGACCCTACTGCTACTAGTTCTCATACTAACCTTTGGGCCCTGCCTCTTAAACAAGCTGTTGCAATTCATCAAAGAAAGGTTGGGAACCATCCAATTAATGGTGCAAAGGACTCAAACTCAATATGAGATTCTCAACCAAGATAAAGAAGAGGACCATCTGACTCAGGGTAGGCATTTGCAAACCAGGCATTGACAACCCATGATTGGGTGTTCTCAAGTTACTAGGAGAGGAGGAAATGAATGGGAAAAATCAGTAGCCCTCTTGAGAGTTGCTTCCTCCCTTCATCTAAAGGTATCTGCTGATCTATAAATAAACCCAGAGCTGATAAGAGATTGAACTTATGTGACAATAAATCTGCATGTATAAAGGCCAGTGGCTTACTGGTACTTTTACATCTTGCTTCTTGAGCAGTTCACTGGCATTTCCCTGACTCCACCCTCTTCTCCCTGGATCTCTGCTAGGATTTCCTACCTGGCTATATCTTGCCTTGTTATAGGCCAAAGAAGCTTCTTTATTAACCAATGGGAGCAACACATATAAACAGCATACAGAAAGACAACCCACAGCACAGATGTAACCCTAATCCAGGCTGGCAAGCAGGCCACCAACAGCCCAATTCTCACAGCCTTCAATTCTTCAGAACTTCTTTCCACAGCACATGAACCATTCCACCTCACTTTCTCTCCCATTTCTCCACCATAAACTTGTTCATCATAAAGGCATCCATCTGGCCAGTGCCTTGAGGATAGCTTCAGGCAGGCTGGACCATGAGGATACAGGCTGTCCTGTGGGTGTCTTTTGCCAGCTTAAGCTATGTGCTATCAGGCAGGCCTATAGATAAACCAAATATTTTTCTTACTTGGAACTCATGTGGATCCTGCAGGCTTAAAGTTTTTTTATTGCCCTATTTCTATTGTCCAGTGACTCTCTTCAAAGAGAAAGTAATAAGCCAGGAAACTGAGGGTCAACATTGATTATTAGCTAATTATTAACTAGACTGTATTACAGTCACTGCTTACATCCTTAGGTGCTTGTCATTTATGATACATTGTTCTAAGTTCTTGGAAGATACTGTACACAAAACAAAGAACTATGAAGCTTGCATAAGGGAGGTAATATTAGTATAGTAAATATATTTGTGAAACATGTATAAGTGAAAAAATGTGGTGAAGCAGTAGTCAAAATCTGCATGTTTAGAGGACAGTTGTACAATTTATATAGGTCCATCAGGAACACAGACCTTTCACCCAATCATAACTAAGCACTTCTGTGTATTATTTCATTCCTGTTCTCCCTACAATAGCTGAGAATTATTACTGTATTATATAGATTAATAATAGAGCCTCAAGAAAGTAAAATAACTTACAAAAATATATATAGTAACTCCCTCAGGGAAGATAATTTCTCCAACTCTCAGCGTTCCTTAGTTGCTTGTAGTTCTTTGTGTAGGCTCAGGGCCTCATGGCCTTCCCAATCCATGTTAGTATGTCTATTGTTGTCCTTGTACAGCTTAATAATTTTTAAAATACATAGTAATTATAGGTAGGTAATAGCTCTAAAAATAAAATTCAGTTTGGATTGAATCCAAAGCTCATTCTATGATCTGCTTCATGTGATCTCTTTCTTCTTTGGGAATTTAATTTTATTTACCGTATTAATACACCTAATTGAATTTTACTCCTGGGTATACATTACACATTATCCCTGGATTTCTTGTCTAGATTCATACTTCCCAGATATTTGAACTACAATGTGAGCTAACTGGAACCCTAAGAAAATAATAACATGTTGAACACATACAATATATTAAAAAATACTGATATTAACAGAATATATATTTTATAAGAAAGTCCTTAACAAATTCACAAATATAAGATGTGTATGATTATTTCCCATTTGTTTGTTTGTTTTGGTTTTTCAAGAGAGACAGGGTTTCTATGTGTGTAACCCTGGCTATCTTAGAACATGCTCTGTAGACCAGGCTGGCCTCAAACACACAGACAGCCTCCTGAGTGCTGAGATTAAAGTTGTGTGCTACCGAAGCCTGACTACTTCTCATATTTGAGTTAGTCATATATGTGCTGAATCAAGAACCTAATTAGTCTTATTAATAAAAACCAGGAGTCTGGAAGATCAGAGAAGCAGAGGAGCAGTCCCCAGTGATTTCTTACCCTTCCAGATCCTCCCACTGAAAGGGCCAGAGATCCTGTCTCTTCCCCACCTTATCACTTCCTGTCTCCACCTTCTGAGTGCTGGGATTAAAACATTAGCCATCACCACCCTGCCTCTCTGATTAACTAGTGGTTAGCTTCACTTTCTGATCTCCAGAAAAGCTTTATTTGTCAGAACACAAACAAAACATCACATAACAGTGTGCTACTTTTTGTGACTGTCAACAGTTCATGTGTACTTCAAGGTCATAAATGATGATCTTTTGTATAGGAAGAGTGTGGCTATCTCTTGAGAGGGACAGGGAAGCATGCTTTTAGGAAGCTTATGGTCCCAGATTTTACCCTCTTTTCCATTTCCTCTTGTAGTATACTTTGTCCTTCTTTTTTCTTGCCAACTGAAAGTTGAAGAAATTGAGTTGGTGAAAATGAGCTGCCTTTCCATAGTGCTTGCATATCTGTGACAGCTGCCAGATGGTGAACTTCCATTCCTGAAGATCTGGTGGCTATAAAACATGAATGTACGGGTTTATTTGTAAGTAAAAAAAAAGTTTTCTTTTGTTCTATTCCGTTTGGTTTGGCCCGGTTCAGTATTTAAGTACAACATAAAACAGGAAACTAATATTGATATTTGTATTTTAAATATCTTGCCCTTTAAAATATTTTTGTGCATTTGATACTATCATTCAGTAACTGATGTTCTCAAAAAAGACTTTACAGTGGTTGAACAATCTGCATTCCAATGGAACACTTTAGGTATTCAAGAGAACACAACTTGTACTAATGCTTAGAGGAACCAAAGAGAGAAGTTAAGTAACTCAATGTGGCAAGTGTACAGGTCAATGTTCTTCTATCTCAAAAACATCTTCAGTATGTCTGTTCCAAACAATTCTTGTCCAAGTCTTTATCTTCCATCATGACAAATTTAAATAAGTTCTTTTGTATACTCATATGTTTGACTATTCATAGAAGAAAACCCAGAACCCTAGTTGGACCACAGAACTTCAGAATTTGCCTCCTGCAATCTCATCTGCATGGTCCTATTTTGCTCACAGCAGTCCAGCCATGGAGGAGTCCTTCCTCCCCTTAGGGTTTTTTTTTTCTTTTTCTTTTTCTTTTTCTTTTTTTTTTTAAGCCTTTCTCCTCACTGGCCCATTCTTAACATTTAGATTTTGATTCAAATGTTCTGTCCTTTAGTATATACAGCATTTACCTATTCATTTAAAGAGTTCTCAACCATCAATTTCAATTACATTGTCTCTCTTTTTTACCCAACATTTTAAAATGTTTTATCATTTTATGTCTGCATGACTATTATACTTTAACTGAGAAAAAACAGGTTTCCCAATTGGATCCACCTTATCCCTATTCATAGACCAGAAATAACTCAGTTAGAATTCTGCCTTCAAACACCAGTAAGTCAAACACTGTTTGGTAAATATTTCAATAACACATGGCAGCTGTCAAGACATGACACATTTATCTATAATGTAGATTTAAAAAAGGAGGGAAGGAGAACAATGTTTCTATCTGTGTAAGTGTGTGATGGTGTCTGTACTCAGTGAATGCATATGTGTGGGAGTATGATCAAATCCTTCACAGGAAGCACAGTTATGTAACTTTAAACTAAAATTTAATATAGCTGTTTTATCCTTTCATAAAGTTTAGCTCCAATCAGTTATGTAAAGATTTTTTATTAAGTAGTTTTATATTAGCTTTGTGGGAGTGATTAGCAAATACACACATTTCTACTAGCTTATTGTGCTACAATAGCCAACAACACAAAGCCACTCATAGTTTTTAATATGTGCCAAGGAGTAACAAATATAATTTCAAAGCATTGAAGTTTGCAAAGGAGGAAGGACAATTAACAGTTTGATCCTATTTGTAATTGGGGAATTCAGATAAGACTGTTATGATTAGTGATACATTAAAAGACATTGTTTCAAGTTGGTTGAAAGGAAATATGGGAAACAGAGACTTTCAAATTTTGTTAGTTGGCGTCTGAGGTAAAAATGGTCAATGAGAGAAATTTGACATTTACAGAACATCAGGGGTCCAAGGAGGACACGATATTGAAAAGGTTATGTTTACTTCTCCAGTAATGATATGGATTTATCTTGAAAAACAACAATACAAAGGAAAATTAAGAAAGCACAGCATTAGGATGACTGACATCTAAGAAAATTGTTCATTTAAAAACACAAAGGAAGCTTTTGATACTGGGCTGGGGAACTCAGCATGGCTTTGATCATTCAGACACATCAGCAACATATGAGGACAGGAACTGGAGCTATCATGGGTGATTTCATGCATTTATATTTTCCCCTTCTATTTCTGGAGCCCTTTGTCTGCAAGCTGAATGAAATCCTACGGCATGTGGAATTTTCTTTAAAAATTGTATTATCTTTGCCTTTATAGATTATTTTCTCTCCTACACTCAGTCAAAATACTAATATTATTCAAGTGCTTCAAAGATATATTGCTTGCACTTTACAGACAATATTGGGTATTGCCTCTGGTTAAGCCATTATGAAAAAGCTGACTTTTTTTTACATAAGAGAAAAACTTGTACTGTGGGACAACAAAAGGCTTCCCCACTGCTTTCTTAAGTATGAATGAACCTGCCGGATTGATAAGAACAGGAAAGGCAGAATTAGCATATTGCTCAAGCTGGGCCTTTCAGTGTGCTTCTGAGCTGGGTACATAGTTCACTTTCTTCCATTTATCATTATTCCAAGATAAGAAAAAGAAAAAGAAACTCTTGTGTACATTTTGTGAAAGAAAATGTGCTTTCTCTAAGAAGATGAATGGTGTTGAGACTTTCCAAATGGAAATCTCTGGGACAAGAATGATGCCAAATACAAACCTGAACAACACAGCTGAGTTGTCTGAGGAAGAGAAAGAGGGAGGGGAAGAGCCTAGACCAACTTTCCATTTTTATTGTAAATAATTGTTTTAGTTCAGATTTTCAAATGTTGAAATCTAGCTAACAGAATCAAACAAATCTACAGTTAACTAAAAAGGAAATAAGCATTTCCCATAACATCTTTTAAAACACAAGAAAATAATTTTCTAATTATTTTTAATTATATGGAATGCTTTTGAGTTTCAATAATTATAGTTTAAAAGACTGAAATAAAATAATTAGTGTGGCCATACCATCTTCATCTTTTCCAGAAACTTCCTCCTCTATCTTTAGCCACTCTATACTAAAAGTGGCCAGTTCTGATCATCTCAATAAACTCCTTTATACCAAAATACTACTAACATTTTTGTGTGTGTCTTACTTGCAAAAATGATTTCCTTAAAAGCCTATAAAACAGGGAAAGTTTTGATTTTAACATCCAGTTACTAAATAGTACAATTTCAAATATCGTGACAGTACATAGAAATTATAGAAAATTGTTAATTGCTCATCTTCCTGAACAATTAACTCCACATTAATTACTGCTAGTTTTTCTTTTGTGTAGGCTCACGGTTTTAATACAGTAGGACTGGCTCTCACAGTGTCAGAAGGTGCTATGCTAGATTCCATGGAAGAAAAGTCATCAACAGTTCTACTCAGTCTTAAATACTGCAAGCTGCAGTAAGAACAAGATATGTGCTGTGGTATAACAGTGGCACTATTATCTTGGGGATAACCAACAACTCTTTGGTTGATCATAAGGCCTGCTCAATAGGAAGAAATTCTTGTCTGGTATTACAAACCTAACAAAGAATCTACGGCTAGAGAGATCATAGACCCTAGAGAGCCTACTACTACCATTTTGCTTAATGAATGTAGTATCCAACTGCCCTCTTAATACTTATCTTTATATCCATAGATAAGTGAAGCTCTCAGTCCTCATCAAAGAAGCTTCCTTTGGCAGAGGCTATTACACAGCACCACAGCCGGTCCAAGTTTAGACAATACGTGGTTGTGGAATGTCCAGCTCCAAATGGGGCATCTTTAACACAACTCCTACACCCAAGGCTCATACATATCACCAAAGAAGGGACAAAGATTACAAGAGACAGGGGACCAGGAGAACTGCTGTGAGATAATACCTTCTGGACAAGGATAATGAACCAACTACCTCTGTGCTGCCTACTAAAAACTGCAGAGGCACATCAGTCAATATGACAACATAGATGAGGGAAGGTTCACAAGGCCCCATCCCCCCACTTGAAGAGTGACAGGCAGTTCACAGCTGCTGAGAGATGGAGTCGGTTTTCCAGAGAAACAGCCCCCTAAGTTGTCAGCCCTAACCTCAAGTACTAATAATACAGTAGGCTGTATACACACACAGATACAATAATGGTAATTGCAGAAGAAGAGGACACAAATTATGGGGAACGAAGAAGGAGTTGGACGAGGGAGAGGAAGTGGTTGAAATTTTGGAAATACTTTATTCATTTATGACACTTAGAAACTTGTGCATGAATAAAAACAATAAAAATATAAATGTGTCAAAAACAAAATAAAACAACAAAGATAGCAGCCCTGAGATTTTAGCCCAAATCCAGAGTCTAGATTACCTAAAATAATTTTAAAAATAGAAGAAAAAAATTTAAAGAAGACAGTTTAGTGTTATCTCTAGAATTTCTGATTCAATAGGAATGGCATGGGGCCCAATGATTTGTATTTCAAATTATATCCAGCTGTGCTTGGTGGTGGCCACACTTTAAAAATATTCATTTAGTTATTCTCTTGCTTGTCAAAGCCATTTAAAGAGCTTTAAAAAACTATGGATGCTACTCAGAGATTCTGATGTCATATGTTGACCTCACTTAGAAGCAGCCTGCGGTGGTTGGAATGTGATTGGTCCCCATAATCACTATTATAAGGAGTGGCACTATTAGGAGGTGTGGCCTTGTTGGAGGAAGTGTGTCACTGTGGGGGCGGGTTTGAGGTCTCATTTTTTTTTTTTTTGCTCAAGCTTCTCTCAGTGTGACAACAGTCCACTTGCTGTTGCCTTCTGATCAAGATGTAGCCAGCAGCATGCAGCCTGCATGCAGCCATTCTCCCTGCTCTGATGATAATGGACTGAATCTCTGAAACTGTAAGTGAGCCACCCCAAATAAATGTTTTCCTTTATAAGAGTTACCTTGGTCATGGTATCTTTCCACAGCAATAGAAACTCTAACTAAGATGTGGCCCTTAAAATATTACTCGAGACAGCAAGATGGTTCATAGATTAAGGAAGCTGAGACCAAGTCAGCCATGAGTTCAGTTCCTGGAAACTACATGGCAGAATGAAAAAGGTAACTCCTGAATGTTGACCTTGGACTATCAGCTTTGTACTATAGCATGTATATGTATGTGTGTGTGTGTGTTTGTGTGTGTGTGTGTGTACATGCTTCTACACACACAATCAAATAATAAACAAATAATAACTAAAAACAAATAATAAACAAAAAATATATAATTTTTAAGACTTGGTGACTCTAGTGGACAAGGCAGTTTTCAGTGTACTTATCAAAGTATTCTAATAATATAATTCCAATAATACATAAACAATGTTATTTATTGAAATTTATTGAACAATATTGAGTTTAAGTTATGTAAACACGAGCTGTTCCTTGCAGGTGCTGGGAGTTCAGGACATCTGCATAACCCCACTCTAGGATTCCTTGTGCTCTCCCTCACCTGTTACAGCTGTCATCCCTGCTTGCTCACCGCCAATCTTCTCTAGCCTCAATCAGCATGTGCTCAAAGTTAAGAACCCTCCTCCCTTTCCAGGACCACTCTGCTTTGTAGAATCACTTGATGGATTTTAATTTGAGTCATGTATATTTTTATAGCTCAATTATGGATCTTTGTTCCTAGTTGAAATCTCTGCTTTTCCCACTCATTTTCTAGTTATCAGGTCAAACATTATCACATCAAAACCCCTTCTTAATCCCTTTATCTCCCCAAGCTGTTTGTCATCCCCATACCTGTCATTATTTGTGCTGATATACACTTACTTGTCTGTTGTCTCATCTTTCCAATAACTGTGAACCTCATAAAATAGAGTTAGTGTTTTGTCCATGATTGTTCATTTCACCTAGAGGTACAGCTGTTACAAAATAGACACTCAATAAATATATTTGAATATGGGGAGATAAAATAATGATGCCTTCCAGTTGATGTGACTTACTTTTGAATAGTTTTCATAGACTTTGAAAGATGGACAATAACATTAGAAGACAGTCCACAGGGTTAGGAGAACACAAAGGAAACACACAAAAAATGCAGCCTGACATAATGAGAGAGAAGTGCCCAGAGTAAACAGTGTCTAAAGCAAGATCTAAAAATAGACATCCTCAGACTAAGATTGTTTGAAATCAATGATTATAGTGCACTGATGAGTTAAAAGTAGTTTATCAGATACTTCAGTGTGGGTCTGCTATATTTCAACTAGGAACAAAGATCCGTAATTGAGCTATAAAAATACACATGACTCAAATTAAAATCCAACATCAAGTGATTCTACAATGCAGAAGTCAGACTGGTGGATCTGTGTCAGCATGCACCCTCCCCGAACCTGTACTATCAATGTAGCAGACAGATTGTACACATAGTAGGTCTTCTAGGAACCCAGTAGTGAATAAGCTATATAAATGAAGCAAAGGAAACTCATAAAAGCTAAAGAATCTCATTTACAATTCCACAGTAAAGCCACATGCTATAAGTGTAATAACACACACAGCAAGGACTCAAAAATTAATTATTGATCAATGAGTCCTTGTGATAAATGATTCTAGACTATATGAGTCACCCTAAATGAATATTAATTAGACACTGTTTTATTTTGTCAACATGAAACAATAATGATAGTTTGTTACATTTTCTCCACCATAAAATGTGACTATTTCCAGGATAGATATGGTGTTATGCTAATTCCTCTCTATAAAAAAATTATTCAATAATTTATTTGGTGCAAAATGCCTTTGTACTAACTTAAAGACATTTACTTTTGTCTTTTTAGCTTCTTGCTCTCACATAACAAGCACAGCCAGACTTCTGTAATCTTCTTATTCTATTTTTAATCTTGAGATATCTTGGTAAATTCTTACATTCTTTCACTGTGACAAAACTTAAAAATGATACCACAGAGAAAACTAGACAAAATATTTTTTCTGACACTCTAGATTTAGAAGTAATTGTCAGATTCTGTAAACACTCATTTTCTCAACTCCAAGTCAGCTATCTAAGGGTCCTGAAGACATCAGAAACATGATTCAGGGAAATTGAATAATATTGATCAAATGCATTCAATTGTAAATCTAAAGACAAAAACTCTAAAATGTCCTGCAATGATCCCAAATTCCTGTTATTCTTATTGTGTGTGTAATCTTCAGTCCTCCATTATAAGCAGGATTTAATACCTTCTAACAAATAAAATATGCAAGGATGTTGAAGGCCACCTTCAACAATGGTTATAAAGACTATGGTCTTTTTTGCGTCTCTATGTCTAGCTGTATCTCTGTATGTTAGGTCATCACATGCCCTGCTGTGGGCACATTGACATGGTCTCAATAGAGGCCCAATGTCAAGCCTGGTAAGCAATACCTACAAAATTGAGCTAGAGAATGGGTAATTCTGAGGCCCATGGTAGCTCAGGAAATGACCTTAGAAGAAGCTTTGACTGCCCCAGTTGAGCACAAGATAATCAATGACATCTTGACTACAACTTCATCTGAGACCCCAAGCTGCAAGTACCAAGCTATACTGCATTTAAATTGCTAATCCACAGGATTTGTGAATAATAAATATCTTTGCTTTAAGCTACCAAGCTTAGGAAAATATTAACAATAATTTGTAACTAATGCAATAATTCATCCCCAAGGGATGGAATTATTTGCTTTCTGCCTTTGTGTTGTTTCCTGTAAGGCTATGTCTTCTCCTCTGAGATAGGGTGGCATAGTAGCTAAGAAAACTAATATTGAAGACAAACATCTATAAATTTTGCTAACCCTTGTAAGTAAAAACATATTAGCAGCATTCCCTAAGGCCATGGCAGTGATTAAATGAGATGATAATTTGAAATACCCAGAGATACTTAGTGCTTTGTGACTATGGCTTCTTTTATTGTTCTTTATGTTGTCCCTGTTCTTTTCTTTATTTTGTTCACAACCCTTTATTTTCTCTTGTCTTTAAGCATCTTTTCAAAACTATTCATTGGATGTTAATATCTGCACTACATTTTAATAGACAATGGTACATAAGGTGAATGAACAGTCGGGAGCTTAGTCCTTTTCTGAAGCAATGCTTAATCTCCTATTGTTTTATCTTCTGTTTTGCTTTACACCATTGCTACCTACAAACCTCAATCTCCATTGCTTTGACTAGTTTCTTTTATTAAATAGAATTCCTGGGCTTAGAGATAATGCATAGCCAATAGATGTGCCAATCTTTTCCATGTAACAATTTTAACATTGACTTCATGTTGTTTAAGATTTCACTGATTCAAAGATTAAAACATATTCCAATGTATATTCTTTTTTAAAAGCAATAACTTCATTAAATAAAGGCTTGATGCAGGTGACAGCTACCCTTATAATTGGGTAGAATGTAGTAAGGAATTATGCTGCTCTAGTAGAGTGGTGAGGGTAGGTTCTTTGCTAAGATCCATCACCTCAATAGCCCTGGGAAGCTGGCTAAGTTTCCAGTACCAGGTATGCTTTCCCAAGACAAAGAACTATAAGCAAATAATGAATGCTTGGAGAACAAGAATTACTCTCTCACTGATAAGCCTCCTTATTGGTTATGCAATACAAAATTTCAAGACTGAAAACATATATAACCACAAAAAAATGGACTTAACAGATTTTGTGTGTGTGTGTGTGTGTGTGTGTGTGTGTGTGTGTGCATTTGTGTGTGTGTGTGTGTGTGTGTGTGTGTGTGTGTGTGTGTGTCTACACATTTGAAGGAGGTACAGGAGTGGTCCAAGTGAAATAGTTGGGAAGGGTTAGAGAGAGGAAAGGAAGTGGAAAAGAGATGTAATTCTAGTCCAACATATTAATAAATAAAGCCATAACTTATTTAAAGTCACTTTACTTTCTCAAAAAGTCCACATGATGTCACTGTAAAAAGTAAATTCCAGCCTATGAGCATTTAATTAGGTCAACTCTTCATAAAGCATCTGAGGAAATTCAAAGTGAAATGTTTTACCAATCAGAGATTCTGCCACTCAAAATTGAAATAATAGAAACCTAGAACACAATGGAAGTAGCATGGCCGAGTCACATGAGAGGACAGACTCTGGGGGCACAGCTGACGGCCAGCAAGCTGTACTCTTATTTCTTAATGGTGTCTCTCTGGTGATCTACTCCCCCTCTGTGCCTGTGTCTCACCATCTATAAAGCATGAATCACAAGAGGATCACTGCAGTAAAGTGGTCATAAGAATTAGATACACCAGTATCTCTAAATTTCTCAGACTCTGATACATAGCAAATATCGTGTGTGTTTGTTAAATACAAATGGGCTTAGAGCTTTCTGAAGGAGATTTTCCCCAAGGAAATTAAATCATAAAAGTAAAAAAAGGCCATGATAATCATTAAGTGCTCTACCCCAGGGCCCTATTAAGAATAATTTATTTGAAGCTACACAGAGGAAACCCTGTCTTGAAAAAACAAAACAACAAAAAAAAAAAAGAATAATTTATTTGTTCTTAAAACTTTTTTTTAAATTATGTGCATTTTTCAAAATTATGTGTTACCTCCCCCCGCCCCATGAAAAAAGAGAGAAAGAAAAGCACAGGGTACTCTGTGCCACACTGGAAAGAACAAAGCTCAAGCAAATGGTACCTGAATGAAGAGCTCATTTTGAGTGTCTGGAATCAAAACTTCTACACTCTAAGTTTAGCACATGTGTGGAAGCCAGTGAAATTTTGAGACTGTGAAAAGGCAAGGTTCACTTTAGCTCAAGATTTATAGCCAAATCAGTCCAGCTGAAAATGGATTCATTAACTCGCTGATTTGGCATATACCAAAGAGCAGTTATGGAGAGATTAAGTAACAGCCAATGCCTTCAGAAATCTCAGGTTAGGGTTTGAATTTGGTGTTTGCAAAAGAAGGCTGTTGTGTGATTATGCAACCAAAGCAGAAAAATTTAAAAATGTCATGAAAGGAGAAAGATAATACAATACAATAATATATGCAGAGCCTACAAAAAAGTCTGGGTGTGAACAGAGAATGTAAGAGGGAGAAGCAATGATACTCAGGTTGTATTCTAAGCAAAGCAGACTTAGTAAAGCAAAGGCAGACAGGTGCTACAGCCTATCTCCAAAACGTGAAAATGGCTCAGAACGGTTGTTTTGGAATACATGGGATAAAGTGGCAAAAAAAAGACAATGAAAAATGAGGCATTGCGGAAGGTCTTACACTCAAAGAAACTCAAATTTCCCATTGTCTAAACAATGTTCTACAAGCACAGACTAGTGACTCAGGAAGCTTTGGGAGTACATGCTATAGTACCGAATAGTCTGTGCTGTAGGGAAGCACATTGCATACAAAGACCAAGAAATTTCAGTTCTCAGAGATTTTGTCAAATTCAAATGGATTTCCACTTTCTGGGAACAAATGTCCCTAGGAACAGTGCAGATAATACTATCCGAGGCAAGGGACAGAACCTTTGCTTTTGTCCTGGGAGGGTGATCTGAAATGCAGAAAGACCAATGAAAGAAGGCAGGAAATAACTAGACCACTAACTAAGTAGAGACACTACAGTGGCAAGTCAATAACAAATCCTTAGGAGGCTGAAGATGTAGTAACAGGAAGGGAGCAAGTTAAAAACCTTGAGGCTTCATCATTTACAAACCACCAAGCAAATAGCTATAGTTTGCCTTTTATGTGTGCAACACAAAAAGGTTTGACAAAAATTCAGAGTGACACTGTCCCAAAGGATCATATAGATAGTAGAGAATGCAAAGCCAAAAACAGGCAAAAAAAAATAAATAAAAAAAAAAAATGCTGAATGTGCACGATTTCCTCAGTATTTATAGACTTGGCTTTATTTTTTTATTATTGTGTTTTTAAGGCTTAGAATATAATGTTATAGAGTGATATGATCATAAAATGATTGCCAAATGATTACTATAATGAACACACCATGTTGTATTTGTGACAGGTCAGCTAAAAATCTCACTTCACAAAATCCATAATAAAATTTAATCTTACTAACTTTGGTCCTCGTGTTGTACACCAGATCCTTAATGATGTTCATTCTACATATGTGTTGATTTCTATCCTGTGATTTTTTTTCAAGCCCCTGGTTCTCTGAACTCCAGTGTCACTAGTGCTGTTTATTCTCTCTGTAGCCGTGAGGGTTTTTCTTCTTCTTGTAGTTTCTATATATATTTCTATATATAAGTAATAAAATGCAGTGTATTTCTTGCTGTGTCTGGCTTATTTCATGTAACAAAATAACCTCCAGGCCCATTCATGTAATGGAAAATTGAACAACCCCTCCCCTTTCAAGAATGAATAATATATGCTTTATATGTACATATATATATACATATATGTATATATATATACATATATACACACACACACACACAATGGAAATTTGATGAGGATTATACTGTCTATATTTAACAGAATACAAAATCAAGATAGGAAAATCATTGGCAGTTTTATGCAATAATAATGATGTAGCTGAAAAAGAATTCTCATTTATCATAGTAACAAATAAAACTGAAATGTAAACTACAAAATAGATGGACCAGTTCTACACAAAGAACAGCAGAACTTTAGTGAAAGAAAACACAAAGAGCAGAGAGGTATCATGAATGCTTTGATTGTGTCTTAGGTAAAGGTCTATTGATGCCATAAAACACAAAGACCAAGAACAATGTGGAGTGGAAAGGGTTTGTTAACCTGGGAAGTCAGGGCAGAAAATAAAGGCAGGAACCCTGATGCAGGAACGGAGGCAGAGGCCATGGAGGAGTGCTGCTTACTGGCTTGCTCCTCATGGTTTGCTTAGCTTGCCTTCTGATAGCACCCAGGACCACCAGCCCAGGGATGGCACCATCCACAGTGATGTGGGCTTCCCTGAGCAATCACTGAGTCAGCAAATGCACTATAGACTTATCCCGAGGCCAATCTGATGGAGGCATTTTCTCAACTGAAGCTACCACTTCAAAAATGACTTTAGCTTGTGTCAAGTTCACATAAAACTAATCATTACAGATGGGAAGAATTAAAATTATTAAAATGTCCAGGATACTTCTGGAACTTTGTCCCGAATCTCCCTTTAATGTTCTATGTCAATTCCCTTAGAGTTCTTCTCCTTCTTCACTTATTTTTTCAAAATGTATTCCTTTTACTGCCACTTGAGCTTGAATTTAAATAGATTATTTCATCTTAGCTATTTCTAATTTAAATTTTAATGTCTCTGTATCTTAGATATTGTGAATAATGGAAGTGCAGCGATCTCTTCAGTGTGCTGATTTAAATACCCAGCAGTGGGATTGCTGAATCACGTGGTAATACTATTTTTAGATTCCTGATGAGCCATCACACTGTTGCCATCCTGACTATATTAATTTGTGGTCCCACTAACTATACACAAGGATTCTCTTCTCTCCACATCCTTGGCAGCATTTAATTGTTCATCACTTTGATAATTATTCTAACAGGTGTGAGGTCTCATTGTAATCTTAATTTGCATTTTTCTGACAATTAGTAATGATGGCATCTTCTCTTCATATATGTTTTGGCCTTTTCTGTCTTTTCTTGAAAAGGACTATTTGGTATCTTGAGGGGTGGGAGGATTAGGACATCTGTTTTCTTGACATTGAAAGTATACTTCAAAATTGCTAAAACGGTAAGTTTTAAATGCTTTTGCCACTGCAAATCAGTATTTGAGGTGACAAATTTGTTAATTAGCCTGATATAAGCATTCCACTTCTGAACATTCCACATTCTGAACACATCAAAACTTAACATCATTCTCATACTTCTACACAATAATCATATCACTTAAAACATAAGAAAAATTAAAAATTCAATAGGTTTAAGCTTTAAGTATTTTGAATAGAAAGACATTTTACTAGAAAAGAGATTAAAATGCTTAGAGAGAATTAAAAATGGGCACCAGTTTAAATTCCAGGGGTCAGGTGCTGGCCTACATCTAAGGCAAGCTAACTCCGGACTACCAGCTTCCCTCACAAGTACCTGGGAGGCAGACTACATGAAACCTTTTCCTGAAATACCCAGAAATAAGGACAGTAAGCTTCACACTGTCTCAAGTGTGATTCAATGTCATACACCACAGAACACACAAAGAAGTTTCTTTGGAGCATGCAGACATCTATTTGCCGTGCCTAGGAAATCTATGTTGAAGCTGAAAACATGAATTTCTAATTTGTTCCATTAAATAACTTCTAAGGAACACTAATGCTTAGGAACTATTCACTAAATAAAGCCTACAGAATTATGTTAGGTGAATGGCTTAATGCAACTTAGACAAATAATTCCAGGCTAGTCAAATGCAGGGCCATGTTACCTGGCAGTGGTAGAGAAGCCAGAAAAGACATTACTTTCTGAACTTGGTTTATATGAGTTAATTATATAGGGCTTTACCTGTATTTCTTGGAATGGATTTAAAATCAGTTTAAAACGTCTTTACAATCATGATTTAAGAAAGGATTTACTTTAAATCAACCCAATTTAAAACAGCCAATAGACTTGATAAAATTTATCCAAAATTTATTTAAGTATCAGACATTCTCACAAATTTGAAATAACAGAAATACTTTAGGCAAGCTAAGAAATGTGAATTCTAAAATGATTATTTGAAATATTTTTATAAGATCATCCAAAATGATTAGTTTGTTTTCCATATACAAGATGTTTGTGAGGGTGGTTGTCACTATAATAAAAAATATAGCCTTCATTATAAAAGCACAGATAGTAAGTTTGTTGAATCCTGCTTTTTTTCCTATCAATAAAGGACAAATAATGAGTAACTAGATAATGTCTCAAAAAAGCTTAGAAATTTAAATTTTTCTAAAGATAAATATTCTGTGTTGTAAATATTTCTATTCCAAACAAACAACAAACAAAACTAAAAATATACTTTACCGTCTTCTTTGCCTTCAATTTATTTTGTTTGCTCATTGACTAGAAAAAGAAAATTAGATTTTACTTTCACAAAATCCACCTTTGAATGTATTATTCTTTCGAGCAACTCTTCATCCATAGCAAAGTGCAAGCATCTTGGTGAATTATTTTTAATATGCCCAAGCTCAAGTCCAATGCTGACTCAATTCAGACATTACTTGGCATCACTAATGTGGGCCAAGCCTCACACATTCTGTATGGAGAAAAGACTCTTGAGGCTGAACACATGCCTCAGCAGTTAGGAACACTTGCTGCTTTTCCAGGGAACCCGCATTCTGCTCCTAGCATCTGTGTTGGGCAGTTGTTTAAAGAAGCACACAATCACCTGTAACTCCAGATCCAGGGAACCTGACATAGCCATGCATAAAAGTAGGCACAGGCACAAATACACACAATTTTTTTCAAAGCCAAAACACAATTATTATTTTCTTTATTTTTTAGAACTGCATCTATTTACACAATGAAATGTGTGTGTGTGTATCTATCCCCATCTCCCCTTCCAGCTCCATTCATATCCCCACACCACACCTCCCAACTTAGTCTTTTTTATTTTATTTTTCCAAACCTTTTAAACAAAAATATAATCACATCACTTTTTCCCACCGCTTTTTTCCTTTAAATCCCTCCTGTGTCCTGCTGAACTCCCTCTCTTTTCATTATTGTTTTACACACACACACACACACTCACACCTGCATGGATAAATATATACATACAACCTACTGAATCTGTTGAGTGTGGCTTCTGTGTGTATGACTTCAAGAATTACCACTTGGTATTAGATAAACAATTAGGTGACTCATCCTAGAAAGGCTAATTCTCCCACTCTCAGACATCATCACCTGCCTGTAGCTCTTTGTCTAGGTATGTTACCCCATGAGAGTTCCCTTTCTGAGTAGGCAGATCCATTGATATGTCATTGTTCAGGTCTTGTTTAGACAGCCATATTGTTGAAATACAACATGGGTGTAGATTCCATCATTTCTGGGAGACATAACCTCACAGCAGTTTTCCTGGTCCTCTGGTTCTTATAATCTTCCTGGCCCCTGTTACATGATGTACCCTGAGCCTTCACTGAATGAGCTGTGCTGTAGATGTAACTATTTGTGCTGGACTCCCCAGTATCCACTGATCTCTGTGTTATGATAGGTCACATGTACATGTTTTTAAAATAAATATTTAGAAAAGAAACATGGCCATCTACATAAGTGGTCCATACCTGCTCAGTGGTAGTGTGTGAACCTTCATGTATGTGTGTGTGTGTCAGGTGGGGGATTCATTTGTCCAGTTGCTTCTTTCTAACCATTAATAATAAATATTCTAAGAGTTTGTTCTTCAGAACAATGTATCAATGTCAAATCCACCTTTTTATGACAAAGTTTTCTTTGGTAACAAATATTAGTAAGAAAGAAGCAAAACATGGACTTTGGTAGTTAATGAAAGATACCATGTACTTTAACTTTAAAATCCAGATAACTTTTCAGGCTGACATGTTTTGTTTTAATATACTCAATTGTTATACTTAAGATAAAATTGAAGGTTATTTAAATGACATTATCCTCAAACTATATAACTACAACATTCTAGTTGAAACATATGTAGAATTTAATCACATTTTTATTGGGGGAAGTATATCGTTTATTGGTAAAAAGGATATACATTTGAAATAAATTATTAACATTACTTATTTCTGGATAATAGGTAAAGTTGCTATTTCCTGAACTTCCCAAATTTCTTTCTTGTGAATACTGGATTAGATGATGAGAGTGAGTATCAGCAGAGTCCAGAAGAGGACTAGAGTTAGGGATGATGGTGAGACACCTGTCAGGAGTGCTAGGAACCAATCTCTGGTTCTTGCAAAAGCAGTATGTGCTCCTAACTGCTGGGCAAACTGTCTAGCCCTTTAAAAACATTTATGTTGGATTTTTTAAAAATATGGCTATATGTTAATTGTATGTAAAAATGTAACGCTATATGTCTGACCTACTCTTTTTGGGGGGTGGGGTAAGGCAGTACTGAGGATATACTCAGAGCCTTAAATATACTGTTACCATTATTTTAATTATTAAATTCCTGAACTAAAAGAGGAATTATTTTGCATATTTTTTCCAAAAAGAGAAATGTTATATGTTGATATGTTGAGTTTACTTTTCTTTGAGTTTCTATTTTGGTTTCATAGAGGCAGGAAAGTGCCCACATATGAGCACTCATTTTATTGACCCACTTTCAACTTTTTTCTTATCTATTTTTCTTTTTAATGTGTGTAGCTGTAAATTTTTTCTGGTCCTGCCTGGCTCCCGTGGCCCTGCTATCCCACAGTCACTCAGAACGAAATAAACACACAGAGGCTTATATTATTTATAAATGATATGGCCTAATGGTTCAGGCTTCTCACTACCTAGCTTTTACATCTTAAATTAACCCATTTCTATAAATCTATACTTTGCCATGTGTTTCCTGGCTTATCAGTACCTTTACATCTTGCTTCTCTTGGTGACAGCTGGCAGTGTCCCCGCTGCTCCTTTTTCTTCCTCGCTCTCTTGTTAGAATGTCCCGCCTAACCTTATTCTGCCCCACCATTGGCAGAAAGGCTTTATTTATCAACCAATAAGAGCAACACATATTCACACATACAGAATGGCATCCCCATCATTTCCCCTTTTCTTTCTCTTCAAAGGGAAGGTTTTAACTTCACCATAGTAAAATTGCATATAACAAAACAGTTATCAAGCAAGAATTATAGTTACAATATCTAGTATGTTTGTATTTGACAAAATTAAAGAAGATATCCTATCTGTCCTATATTTGTGAGTCTAAGGTTTCATATCTGCCTTATCTCTTATCATAACCAAGGAAAACCATAATTATAAATATCTAGTCTTCAACTACATCAAAGACCTCAGAAGGATACAATATTATCTAAGTAAACAGGAAGAGCATTGTAAGCAACTTCCAAAAATCTAGAATGACAAAGACAGCTGTCTGCTTGGACAGTCACCCAAAGTTCTGCAATGTTCTTCAGCCTACAGGCCTAGAGTCTCTCAGTCACTTCTTCCTGTGTCCTGTAGAATGTCAGCCAGTTTTTTCTGTGAAGCAGGAACCTGAAGGACCATCTCGCCATGTGAAGTTCAGTGGTCACCTTCCAGTGGGTCCTGTATGTCGAGTAAATACAACATATTATCAGTAGTCTAGGCAAGAGCAGTTTCTTGCCCAAATGGCTATTTTTGCCAAGAAGAATATAAACTCCATATGGAGTGGCTTCAATGCCCATCTTCCTCTCTGAAGTAAATTGGTGTCGGGAATAGTCGTGTCTCATTGTCCAGGAAAGCCTGAGTTTTTAAAACATTTTAAATACCATATTCTGTAGGTCTTTGAAGTGTTTAAAGATTATCTACCTAATGGAATTATATCTATGTATACCTAGAAAACCTAAGATGACTATAAGTTTAAGTCTCACAGAAGACTAAATATTAATCTGTATTTCTTAATTATCCATTACATTTTAAATGAACAGCACAAACATAATACCTTAAACAAGAGTATAAATATACATACATTATAACAAAATTACCTTTAAATTTGTATCAATAAACTAAAATCTATACCAATGTAAAACATTTAAGCAAGTTGCTCTTTAAAAGTGGGTTCAACAATCCACCCTTTTATCCTATCTATATCCTATATTTCCCTATCATAGCTCCGTTTCTTCTTTTAGTAAGATATTGACTATGACCAATAACAATTTGTAACCAACAACCTAAACAAAGACAAACATCCATAATCCATTTTTTGGGAATGTGGGCATAGTTTTCTAGGCTATTTCCTGCTGATAGAGGGTACTGGTTTTTTGGAGATCCTGTGAAAATTAAAAATTATGGTCAAGTCCTGGATAGAGTAGAGAGTGACACTGAATTCTCTGAGCCAGTTGCTTTGAAGCTGTTTTTGGGTGTTAGATGATCTAGGCCATGGTGTCACTGCAGACCTTTCAGGGGGTCTTGGCTAGTCAAACCATATTAGCCTGGAAGCAATCCACAGGTTCTCATCTTCTGTGGAAACAAAAGCAGAACCTCTTTTCCAAAGCAATGCATCCTTAGACATAAATTTTGAAGTCAAGGTACCTTTAAAATATATATATTGGCTTAATTCAGTAGCTTTTACAACCAAAAGTCTTTTCTGCAGTTAAAAATCCCAAAGATAATATAATCTAGACTCTGTGTGTGATTTCCATATTTACATGGCTTATTTTTTATATTTTACTGTCTCTTTAAAGGCTTCATTTTTTAAAACTATTTCTTTATATAACTGTCTATATTCATTTTCCCCTCTCTTCCAAGCCTATGTACATTTTTACACACCCTGTAAACTGTTTAGGGTTTATCCCATCTGAAACTATCTTATTGTGAATCTGTTGCTTTAAACTGCAGTGTGACTAGGACTGAAAGGGCTGCTGGCTCCTCCCACCTCAGCTTTCCAACATGGAGGAACTACTACGTTTACCACCAGCTCTGGGGGAACCATGCTCATTGATGACTCTGTAAAGCAGCGGGTCTATGCTTCCATCCAGCAGGTGTAGCCCAACAACCAACAACCTTTCTTTTCTGTCCTTTTTTTTTTTTTTTTTTTTTTTTTTTGTCTGTACTAGCAAAAACTATATCCACCATGCACCATGCTGCGTGACTTGCAGATGCCTCTGTGTACTGTGGCAGGAATCCACAACCATGTTGCTTAGCTCATGGCAGCTGGCAGCCAGCTCCATCTTGTAGGTAGCTGTCGGGAGACGAGTCTGCGCTGCTGTTGTCATGGGGCTGTGAGACTAGGAAGCCTAGTGTGGCTTCGTTTCCATGCGTTCAGAATCTTTAAGCTTTCTTAGGTATATATGGATCAATGCCCAATGGTGAGAGCCAAATGTAGTCAGAAGTTTTCCTGTGTCCCAGCTGGCCAGCGGTTGGGACAAATCTCTCCCATTCACATCCCGCAGCCTTTTATAAAATAATCACACAGAGGCTTAATATTATTTATAACTGCTCATCCATTAGCCCAGGCTTATTACTGATTAGCTCTTACACTTACATTAACCCATTTCTATAAACCTGTACTTTGCCACATAGATGGTGGCTTACCAGTACCTTTACATCTTGCGTCTCATGGCAGTGGCCGGCAGCATCTCCTCTGCTCTCTCTTTTTTCTTCTTCTCTCTTTAGTTAGAATGCCCCGCCTAACCTTATTCTGCCTCACCATTGGCCAAACAGCTTTATTTACAACCAATCAGAGCAACACATATTCACAGTATACAAAATGACATCCCGATCAAATGTATGTGGATTCTTTTTTACACATGGTTGTCTGTATGCCACTTGCATGCTTGGTGCCCATAGAGGCCAAAGAGGGAATCAATTTCCCTTGAAATGGAATTACAGATGTCTATGAACTGTCATGTAGGAGGTGAAAATTGAATCCCATCCTCTGGAAAAGCAGCCAGTGCCCTTAACCACTGAACCATCCCTCCAGCCCCAACTCTTTTAATATATTTTTCTATATTTTTGTTTCATTTTAATCAAATCTTAGTCTATTATTGCTTTTTGGTAAATGTCATTGGATAAGCAGATGTAATTTGCTAAGTTGCTGACATATAAATAACCCAGACAGCCCTTTTATCTCTAAGAGTGTAAGGTGGCAATAAGTGAAAATCACTAGTTATTTCTCTACTTTTACAGAATAGAGAAGATTTATTAATTAGCTTTTTAATTTGAGACCTCATAAGGAACATTAAACTTAATAATACATAATACAATTAGCATTTAGAATAAAAATAAGCCATTTGACTTTTAAAGAAGAGCTTTAAGGTTGTAACAAAGTAGTCTTTAGAGAAGTGGTTCATAACCTGCAGGTCACAACCCCTATGGGGATCAAATGACCCTTTCACAAGGGTTGTATATCAGATATCCTGCATATCAGATATTTACATTATGATTCATAACAGAAGCAAAATTACAGTTATGAAGTAGCAATGAAATAAATTTATGGTTAGAAGTTACTACAAATTGAGGAACTATATTAAAGTGTCACAGCATTGGGAAGGTTGATGGAAATGAGGTGGGGAAAGTGAATAAAGGTTGGAAATTACATCAGAGTTCCTGAATGGCTCATAGATGACTTCAATTTCCCCTCCTAAGTTTTGCTTTCTCTACTTATGATACTGAGTTAGTTATATTTGTTTTTTTCTTTTTTTTTAATTAAGAAATGTTTTTCATTCATATTACACACCAATCAAAGATCCTTCTCTTCCCTCCTCCTGCCACCCCCAGCCTTCCCCCCACCCCACCCCACCCACACTACCCCTCACAAGAAGGCATGGCCTCCCATGGGGAGACATATCCAGTAGAGGCAACTCCAAGCCCTTCCCCCTGCCTCAAGGCTGCACAAGGTATCCCATCATAGGTAGTAGGCTTCAAAAAGCCTGCTCATGCACCAAGGATGGGTTTTAATTCTACCACCAGTAGGCCCCACAAACAGATCAGGCTACACAACTATCTTGCCATGCAGAGGGCCTAGTCCAGTCCCATGAAGGCTCCACAGCCATTGATCCAACTTTCATGAGTTCCTACTAGTTTGGTTTGGTTGTCTCTTCAGGTTTCCCCATCATGATCCTGATGACCTTGCTCCTAGAATCCCTCTTCTCTCTCTCTCTAACTAGACTCCTGGAGCTCTGCCTGGTATTTGGCTATAGATCTCTGCATCTGCCTCCATCAGTCATTGGAGAAAAGCTCTGTGATGACAGTTATGGAATTAATGATCTGGTTACTGGGGTAAGCCAGTTCAGTTCAAGCATCCTCTCCACTATTTCTAATAGTCCAAGCTGGGGTCATCCTTGGGGATTCCTGGCAATTTTCCTAGCACCAGGTTTCTCTCTATCCCCATGATATCTCCCTCAATCATGGGATCTCTCTCATTGCTTTCCCACTCCATCCCTGTTCCAGCTTGAATATTCCATTCCATTATGTCTCATCCGCTATCCCCTACCTTCCATTGCCCAACCCTCACCCCCAGTTCACTCATGTAGATCTCATCTATTTTCACTTCCCAGGGTGATGCATGCATCCCTCTTTGGGTCTTCCTTGTTAGTTAGCTTCTCTGGAGTTGTAGGTTGCTGTCTGGTTATCCTTTGCTTGACGTCTAGTGTCCATTTATGAGTGAGTACATACCATGTTTGTCCTTCTGAGTCTGGGTTACCTCATTCAGGATGATATGTTTTAGTTCCACCCATTTGCCTGCAAATTTCATGATGTCATTGTTTTTCTCAGTTGAGTAGTACTCCACTATGTATATGTATCATATTTTCTTTATCCATTCTTCAGTTGAGGGGCATCTAGGTTGTTTCCAGGATCTGGCTATTAAAAATAATGCTGCTATGAACATAGTTGAACATGTGTCTTTGTGGTATGATTGAGCATTCCTTAGGTATATGCCCAAGAGTAGTATAGCTGGGTCTTGAAGTAGATTGATTCCCAATTTTCTGAGAAACCACCATACTGATTCCCAAAGTGTCTGTACAAGTTTACACTCCCACCAACAGTGGAGGAGTGCTCCCCTTGTTCCACATCCTCTCCAAAATAAGCTGTCTGCAGTGCTTTTGATCTTAGCCATTCTGATAGGTGCAAGATGGTATCTCAGAGTTGTTTTGATTTACCTCTCCCTGATGACTAAGGATGCTGAGCAATTCCTTAAATGGCTTTCTGACATTTGAAATTCTTCCTTTGAGAATTTTCTGTTTAGCTCTATAGCCTTTCTTTTTTAAAAAATTGGATTTATTGTTATTTTGATGTCTAGTTTCTTGAGTTTTTTTTTTTTTTATATATTTTGGAGATCAGCCCCATGTCAGATGTAGGGTTGGTGAAAATCTTTTCCCATTCTGTAGACTGTTGTTTTGTCTTATTTACTGTGTCCTTTGCCTTACAGAAGCTTCTCATTTTCAGGTGGTCCTATTTACTAATTTTTGCTCTCAGTGTCTGTATTACTGGTGCTATATTTAGGAAGTGATCCCCAGTGCTAATGTACTCAAGACTACTTCCTACTTTCACTTCTATCAAATTCAGTGTAACTGGATTTATTTTGAGGTCTTTGATCCACTTGGACTTGAGTTTTATGATGGTGATATATATGGATCTATTTGCAACCTTCTATATGTTGGCATCCAGTTATGACAGCACCACTTGTTGAAGATCCTTTCTTTTTTCCATTGTACAATTGTGGCTTTTTTGTCAAAAATTAGGTGTTCATAGGTCTGTGGGTTAGTGTCAGGGTCTTTAATTCAGTTCCATTGTTCCACATGTTGGTTTTATGCCAGTACCAAGCTGTTTTTATTACTATAGCTCTATAGTAGGGCTTGATGTCAGGTATGATGATACCTCCAGAGATGGCTTTGTTGTATAGGATTCTTTTAGCTATCCTGGGTTTTCTGGTTTTCCAAATGAAGTTGAATATTGTTCTTTCCAGGTCTGTGGAGAATTGTGTTGGGATTTTGATGAGGATTGCATTGAATCTGTAGATTGCTTTTGGTAAGATTGCCATTTTTGCTATGTTAATTCAACCTATCCATGAGCATGGGAGATCTTTCCATTTTCTGATATCTTCAATTACTCTTTCTTCAGGGACTTAAAGTTCTTGTCATATAGGTCTTTCATTTGCTTAGAGTTATCCCAAGGTATTTTATATTATTTGTGGCTATTGTGAAGGGTAATGTTTCTTGTATTACTTTCTCAGCCCATTTATCATTTGTATATAGGAGAGCTACTAGCTACTGATTTATTTATTTATTTATTTTTTTACTGAAGGTGTTTTTCAGCTGTAAGAGTTCCCTGGCAGAACTTTTTGGGTCACTTATGTATACAATCATATCATCTGCAAATAGTGAAAGTTTGACTTCTTCCTTTCCAATTTGTATCCTCTTGATCTCTTTTTGTTGTCTTATTGCTTTAGCTAGAACTTCAAGTACTATATTGAATAAATATGGGGAGAGTGGACAGCCTTAACTTGTTCCTGATTTTAGTGGAATCACTTTGGGTTTCTCTCCATTTGTTGGCTGTTGGCTTGCTGTAAATTGCCTTTATTATGTTTAGGTATGTTCCTTGTATTCCTGATCTCTCCAACACCTTTATCATGATGGGGTGTTGGATTATGCCAAAGGCCTTTTCAGCATCTAATGAAATGATCATGTGTTTTTTTCTTTCAGTTTGTTTATATGGTGTATTACATTGATATGTTGAACCATTCTTGCATCTCTGGGATGAAGTCTACTTGGTCATGGTGAGTAATTTTTTGATTGTTCTGGGAGTAGGTTTGCCAATATTTTATTGAGTATTTTTGCATCAATGTTCATGAGGGAGATTGGTCTATAGTTCTCTTTCTTTGTTGCATCCTTGTTTGGTTTAGGAATCAAGGTAATTGTAGCCTCATAGAAGGAGTTTGGTAAAGTTCCTTCTGTTTCTATTGTGTGGAACAATTTAGAGAGTATTGGTATTAACTCTCCTTGAAAATCTGGTAGAATTCTGTGTAGAAGCCATCTGGTCCTGGTTTGTTTGTTTGGTTGGTTGGTTGGGAGATTTTAATGACTGTTTCTATTTTCTTAGGGGTTAGTTATTGGTATATTTAAATTGTTTATCTGGTCTTGATTTAACTTTAGTATGCTATACCTATCCAGAAAATCATCCATTTCTTTTAGATTTTCCAGTTTTATGGAGTACAGGTTTTTGAAGTATGACTTGATGATTCTCTGGATTTCCTCATTGTCTGTTGTTATGTCTCCCTTTTCATTTCTGATTTTGTTAATTTGGATGCTCTCTCCCTGCCTTTTAGTTAGTTTGGATAAGGGCTTGTCCATCTTGTTGACTTTTTCAAAGAACCAACTCTTTGTTTCATTGATTCTTTGTATTTTATTTTTGTTTCTATTTTATTGATTTCAGCTCTCAATTTGATTTTTTCCTGATGTCCATTCCTTCTGTGTGAGTTTGCTTCTTTTTGTTCTAGAGCGTCAAAGTGTGCTGTTAAGTCACTAGTGTGAGATTTCTCCAACTTCTATATGTGGGCATTTAGTGCTATGAATTTTCTTCTTAGCACTGCTTTCATAGTGTCTTATAAGTTTGGGTATGTAGTACATTAATTTTCATAAATTCTAGGAAGTCTTTAATTTCTTTCTTATTTCTTCCTTGACCCATTGGTGATTCAGTTGAGCATTATTCAGTTTCCATGAGATTGTAGGCTTTCTGTAATTTGTGTTGTTGAAATCTAACTTTAAGCCATGGTGGTCTGATAGAATACAGGAAGTTATTCCAATTTTTTTGTATCTGTTGAGATTTGCTTTGTAATCAAGTATGTGGTCAATTTTAGAGAAGGTTCCATGGTGTGCTGAGAAGAAGGTATATTCTTTTTTGTTAGGGTGGAATGTTCTGTAGATATCTATTTAAGTCCATTTGAGTCATTACATCTGTTAGGTTCCTTATTTCTCTGTTAAGTTTTGAGCTGGCAGATCTGTCCAGTGGTGAAAGTGGGGTGTTGAAGTCTCCCACTATTAATATATGGGGTTTTATGTGTGATTTAAGCTTTAGTAATGTTTCTTTTACATATGTAGGTACCTTGTATTTCAGGCATAAATATTCAGAATTGAAACTTCATCTTGGTGGATCTTTCCTGTGATGGGTATGTAATGTCCTTCTCAATCTCTTTTGATTGATTTTAGTTTGAAGTCTATTTTGTTAGATTTTAGGATAGCTACACCAGCTTGCTTCTGAAGTCCATTTTATTGGAAAGTCTTTTTCCAGCCTTTCACTCTGATGCAGTGTCTGTCTTTGAAGTTGGGTATGTTTCTTGTATACAGCAGAAGGATAGGTCCTGATTGTATCCATTGTGTTAGCCTATGTCTTTTTATAGGTGAATTAAGTCCATTGATATTAAGGGATATTAATGACCAGTAATTGTTAATTACTATTATCTTTTGATGGTAGTGTGTGTTTATTTCTCTTCTATGGGTTTACTGCTGTGGGGTTGTCTATTGTCTGTGTTTTTTTCGATGTATCCCACTTCTTTAGGTTGGAATTTCCCTTCTAGTGCTTTCTGTAGGGCTGGATTTGTAGATGGGTATTATTTAAATCTGGTTTTGCCTTGGAATGTCTTGTTCATTCTGTCTATGGTGATTGAAAGTTTTTCTGGATATATGAGTCTAGGCAGGCATTCATGGTCTCTTAGTGTCTGCATTACATCTGTTCGGGACCTTCTGGCTTTCAAAGTCTCCATTGAGAAATCGGATGTTATTCTGATGGATCTGCCTTTATAAATCACCTGGCATTTTTTCTTTGCTGCTCTTAATATTCTTTTTTTATTCTGTATGCTTAGTGGATAATTATTATATAGTTAGGGGAGTTTGGGGGGGTCTTGTTTATTTGGTGTTCTATAAGCTTCTTGTATCTTCATAGGTATTTCCTTCTTTAAGTTGGGAAAGTTTTCTTCTATGATTTTGTTGAATATATTTTCTGTGCCTTTGAGTTGGTATTCTTCTCCTTCTTTTATCCCTAGTATTCTTAGGTTTGGCCTTTTCATGGTGTCCCAGATTTCCTGGACATTTTGTGTTATGACAATTTTGGCTTTGGTGTTTTCTTTGACTGATGAATCTATTTCCTCTATTGTATCCTCTACACCAGAGACCCTCTCTTCCATCTCTTGTATTCTGTAGGTTATGCTTGCATCTGTGTTTCCTGTTCGTTTATTCAGATTTTCTATTCCCAGCATTCCCTCTGTTTGTGTCTTCTTCATTGTTTCTATTTCCCTTTTCAGGTCTTGAACTGTTTCCTTCACATGTTTAATTGCTTTTTCATGGTTTCTTGGCTTTCTTTAAGGGATTTATTGATTTCTTCTAATTTTTGTCTTTTCCTCAATTTATTTATTGATTTCTTCCAATTTTTGTTTGTCTTTTCCTCAATTTCCTTAAGGGGATTTTTCATTTCCTCTTTAAAGGTCTCTAGCATCTTCATAAAGTTATTTTTAATGTCACTTTCTTCTGCTTCTTCTATATTGTGATGCTCAGGTCTTGCTGTTGTAGAAGGGGTAGGTTCTGGCTATGCCATATTGTTCTTTATTTTGTTGTATGTAGTTTTGCACTGGCATCTAACCATCTCTTGCTCCAATAGGTACAAGAGGTGCCTGTGTCTGAGCATGCTGCTATTGGTTTAACCTGTACTTGCTGTGAATGTGTTTCAGGAGGCCCATCTGGATCAAATCTTATCTCTTGGTCTAATTGGAGCTGACAGATTCTGTATCTCAGGGAACTGCTCTTGGTCCAATCCAAGCTAGCTGATTCTGTGGCTCAGGGAGAAGCTCTTGGTCTTATCAGGGCTCTTGGTCCAGTCAGAGCTGATGGATTCTGTGTATCAGGAAGACTCTCTTGGCCCAATGAGAGCTGGCAGATTCTGTGTCTCAGGAAGTCACTCTTGGTCCAATGAGAGCTGGTGGATTCCATATTCCAGGAAGTCACTGGGGTCACAGGTAGATGGGTATTGGGGTAGGGTATGGGTCTTGTAGATTGCAGGGTCCAATGGGGGGGGGGTTCTGGTGTGGGAGCCTGCCTGCAGGAGTTCTCTCTGTTGGTTGCCAACTGGGCCACAGTTGGGTAGGGGTTCCTGAGGACTGGCTGTGTCACAGGGCCTGGGTCCTAGAGGCAGGACTGTCTAGGTGTGAGAAGTCACTCACTTCTTGGTCCAATGAGAGCTGATGGATTCCATGTCTCAGGAAGTTACTGGGGTAACAGGTAAATGGGTATTGGGGTATGGCATGGATCTTATAGATTGCAGGGTCTGATGTGGGTTTTGGTGTGGTGGGCCTGCCCTCAGAAGTATTCTCTACTGGCTGGCAATGGTGGCAGAGTTGGGCAGGGGTTCCCAGGGACAGGCTGTGTCCAAGTTAGTTAGATTTGTAGGCTCAGTATACAATTTCTATCCATCCTTATGGATTAAAAAAAAAAAACATTTATTCATAAAACTGAAAAACCTAATTTTGCAAAAATTCCTTATCCTTATAAAAAAATCAGAACTGGAAGATTTTCAATGTTGTATAAGGATGCACTGATAAGCTATTAAGTGAGAATAGTAGAACACAAATCATTAAGACCAAAAATTAATAAGTGGAACCTCATGTAACTAAAAGGATTCTAGACAGCAAAGGAAAGTTTCATTAAAATTCAGAGACAGATAACAGATGGAAAAATAACTTTAGTGGCTATGTATCTGACAGGGGATTGATATCTAAAATATACAAAGAACTAAAAAAAACTAATCAATAAAACATAAGTCAATTAAAAGGGGGCCATGGAACTAATGGGGAGCTTTTAAAAATGA
This sequence comes from Peromyscus leucopus, assembly GCF_004664715.2. Taxonomy (NCBI): domain Eukaryota; kingdom Metazoa; phylum Chordata; class Mammalia; order Rodentia; family Cricetidae; genus Peromyscus; species Peromyscus leucopus. Next base: position 29,230,519 of record NC_051065.1, on the reverse strand, counting down.
AATATGAAATACACGTGGCTGAAAAATATTTTTCAAATGTTCAGCTACTTTGAGGTTTCATCTTCTCCCAGTCAAAATGGCTAAGATAAAAAAAAAAAGTGTCAGCAGATGCTGGCATAAGTGTGGGGGAGGGGAACATATATTCACTGCCAGTGAGGTACAAACTAATGCAACCACTATGGCAATCATTGTAGAAGTTTCTCCAAAAACTAAAAATATATCTACCACACAATCAGTTTTATTAATATTGGGCAAATTTAGCCAAGATACCTGCCTATATTCATTGCTGCTTTGGTCACACTAGTCAGGATATGGAAATAGCATAGATGCCCACTGATCAATGTATAATAACAATGTAGTACATTAACACACTGGAATTTTATCCAACTGTTAAAAAATGCAATTATGATATTTTCAGGTAAATGGATAGAAACAGTAATCCTGGGTGAGGTGACACAGATACAGAAAGAAAAAAATTACATTTTTATTTTTTACTTATTTCTGGATGCTATTTTTAATCTTCAGATATGTGGGTTCTATTCGGAATATCCACAGAGGTCAGGAATTTAGTAAGAGGCTATAATGGGGAAGAAAGCCTTCAAAGAAGAGGAAACAGAACACAAAGGCATAAAATGATAAATTATAATCATTGAATAAGAAAGGTTAAATTGGCATGGAGGTTGGGGGAACTGTGTAGAAGGGGATTGTGGGGAAGGGTAGTCATAAAGAAACATAGTACAGCTGGGCGGTGGTGGCGCACGCCTTTAATCCCAGCCAGCCTGGGCTACCAAGTGAGTTCCAGGAAAGGCGCAAAGCTACACAGAGAAACCCTGTCTCGAAAAACCAAAAAAAAAAAAAAAAAAAAAAAAAAAAAAAAGAAAGAAAGAAAAAGAAACATAGTACTAGAGAAACTTTATGAAAAATGCATATACACATACAAAAAGAGGTGTTATAGGGTTACTACATGTGAGGGGGATAATATATGTAGACATCACATGCTAGCATTATAAGAACCTCAATAACCAGGAATGGGTTGCCTCTTTTTAAGTTGTTGACAGTGGGATCACATAGTCCCACCAAACATTACAAGATATTCCCAATACTCTTGGCTTACAGACCTTGATGTTGAGATCCCACTGCTAAAGACATCAAAAACTTTCATCATAATCATGGAGAAATCAACCTAGCACTCACTTTTCAGCTTCACGCTGACAGGTAGCATTCATGGTGCTGGAAGTTCCTAATAATATAACTAGAAAAGTAATCCTCGATCCAAACAAGACGTGGACTCTGTAAGTTACAATAATGACTGGCCAAACATGATATTCCCATTGGTACCATAGTGGCATGAATGGTATTGGAGTAGCCAAGTACTTTCTTATTGGGGCTAAAGTTCACTCATGATATGGAAGCCACACTTTCCACTATTAAACATAGCAAGAACCTGTAGCTAAATAGCCAGAGATCCTAGAGAAGAGCCCAACTCTATTATTCTGCTAAATAGACACCATAACAAAATAATTTAACATACCCATAGACCAGAGCATCTCTGAGCACTCATCAGAGAAGAATCCCCTTGAAGCTCAGGGATCTTTACATAAGAGGGAATAGAAATAGTATAAAAGCTAGAGATCATTGATAACATAAAAGAAACAAGAAATATTGCTTTCCAGACACAACAGGGCAAATGAACATATGAACTCACAATGATTGTAACAGAATGCATAAAACCTGTGCAAGCTCCAATCAGACAGAATCCCAGCATAGATGGGCAAGGTGGACTTGGAATCCTACCTGCTGGGGAGTTACTAGTATTTCACAGCTGCTGGAAGAGGAAGAGTCAGTTTTACTTAACAATGTGACTCTGGTAGGCTGGTCACATGCCAGGGCAGACCTCACTCCCAAAGCTGGTTGAGAAACACAAACTCAGTAGGTAAAGAAGAACAAAATAGAAATCTGAAAATTGGATGAGAAGGGGTGGACAAGACAATAATGGGAGAAGCTGGAGTGAGGATGTTCAAAATACACTGTTGGTAATTCTCAAAGAATTAATAAATTTTTTTGAAGGAACACTAAGTGTTGACTGTGTCATCTTTATTTTTTTATTTTAATTAATTAATTAATGTTTATATTATCAGCTTGGTACAGTATAAATTATTATCCTAATAGTGAAATGTTTCATTGAGTGAGGCTTGCGCAGTAATTGAGTAAAACCAAAACTTATTATAAGCCACAATCATCCTAGGGTTCCCCCCCTGCTATATAGCCTCCCTGGTTCTGTGGGTTGCAGTCTGATTGTTCTTTGCTTTATGTCTAGAATCCACTTATGAGAAAGTACATACCATGTTTGTCCTTCTGGGTTTGGGTTACCTCACTCAGGATGATATTTTCTAGTTCCATCCATTTGCCTGCAAACCTCATGTTGGCATTGTTTTTTTCCTGCTGAGTAGTACTCCATTGTGTATATGTACCACATTTTCTTAATCCATTCTTCAATTGAGGGCCATCTAGGTTGTTTCCAGGTTCTGGCTATTACAAGTAGTACTGCTATGAACATAGTTGAGCATGTATCTTTGTGGTATGATTGAGCATTCCTTAGGTATATGCTCAAGAGTGGTATGGCTGCATCTTGACAATTCCCAATTTTCTGAGAAACTACCATACTGATTTCCACAGTGGTTGTACAAGTTTGCATTCCTACCAACAGAGGAGGAGTGTTCCCTTTGCTCCACATCCTCTCCAACATTGACTCTCATTAGTGTTTTTGATTATAGCCATTCTGACAGGTGTAAGGTGGTATCTCAGAGTCGTTTTGATTTGCATTTCTCTGATGATTAAGGATGTTGAGCATTTCTTTAAAAGTCTTTCAGCCATTTGTGATTCTTCTTTTGTGAATTCTCTGTTTAGCTCTTTAGCCCATTTTAATTGGGTTCTAGCTAGAGCAATAAGACAAAAAGAGATCAAAGGGATACAAATCAGAAAGGAAGAAATCAAACTTTCACTATTTGCAGATGATATGATAGTATACATAAGTGACCCCAAAAATTCTACCAGGGAACTCCTACAGCTGATAAACTCCTTTAGTAAAGTGGCAGGATACAAGATCAACTCAAAAAAATCAGTAGACCTCCTATACACAAATGATAAAAGGGCTGAGAAAGAAGTCAGAGAAACATCACCCTTTACAATAGCCACAGATAATATAAAATACCTTGGGATAACATTAACTAAACAAGTGAAGGACCTTTTTGATAGGAACTTTAAATCTCTAAAGAAAGAAATTGAAGAAGATATCAGAAAATGGAAGGATCTCCCATGCTCAAGGATAGGTAGGATTAACATAGTAAAAATGGCAATCTTACCAAAAAGCAATCTACAGATTCAATGCAATCCCCATCAAAACCCCAACACAATTCTTCACAGACTTGGAAAGAAAAATGTGGTGGTATTGTGTTCCCCAAAATATTGTGTACTCTAATAAATTTATCTGGGGTCAGAGAACAGACAGCCACTAGGAAAAAAAAAAAAAAAAGAGGCCTCCAGTCTGAGGAGACAAGACCAGCTGAGGATCCGGCAAGGTGAGATAGCTGTGGCTTGTTCTGTCTCTCTGATCTACCAGCATTGACCCCAATACCTGGCTCCGGGTTTGATTTTATTAATAAAAACTTTTAAGATTCCTGCTACATCTGGCGCCCAACGTGGGGTGTTATGAATTCATGAAAAAGCTGTTTGCCTGTGGCCTTATGAGCCCCAGCTAAGGCCCAAGCTACACTCGGCCGGTGGTGGTGGTGGCGACGGCGGCGGTGCACGCCAGAAGTATTTGCTGAAGGAGACAGAGGCAGTAGGATCCCGAATTTGAGCCGGCCTAGGAGGCTTGGGAGAAGCTTTGGCCTGGACTGAGCCACAAACAGTGGTGGGACCATGGAAGCAATGGTTACTGCTCCACATTGCCAGCTCCTTCTCATCATGTTGGTGACTGCAGTGATGCTGCTACCTGGAACAAAGGGTTTACTGCTGCTGGTTCAGAGAAGAATTGCCAGGACCATCATGTTACAAGAAAGCATCGGCAAAGGTCAGTTTGGAAAAGTTTGGCAAGACAAATGGTGGGGAGAAATTGTTGTGAAGATTTTCTGTTCTAGGGAAGAATGTTCATGGTTCCGAGAGACAGACATTTATCAGACTATGATTGCTCCAAACCACAGAGGAGGAAAAAAAAAAAAAAGTCTGCAGGAAACCATGACCATTCCTAACAGTGATTTTGAAATCTTCAAAAAATGACAGGATCCTACAACGATGATTCCACATGGACTATGATAAAGCCATTAAGCCGATTAAAACCATGAAAAATCAACTTCGGACTACAAACTGGTCAGGACAATTTCGAGAGGACTAGTTGAGATGATACAGCCTGACAGACTACTTGAACAAGGACTTGAAACAAGCCCTGAACTTTCCTTTTATGCAGAGACTGGACAAATGATACAGGACTTGATGATTAACCCCAAAATTTTCTTTTCAAGATTCCCTAAAGATATCTTCACCCCTAAAAAGCAAAAAGAAAAAGAGAATATAGATATGAGATAGATCATCGAATCTACTCTGAGAAAAAAGATAAAGAAATAATAGGATAAATAGGTGGATCATTGAATCTACACTGAAGAAAAAGGGGAAGATATAAAAATGACAAAAGGTAGACTAATGAATCTATTACGGAAAGAAAAAAGAGAAAATATGGATATGATAAGATAAAAAGAGAGATTATGGAATTTACTTTTAAAAAGGAACTACTTGTTTTAAATAAGATAAGTAATGAAAATTTTTTGGTCTGAGTTTATCAGACGTTACTAGACTGGACATTGTTAATATATATAATGGAGTTTTTATCTGAATCTGTCAAATGTTAATGGACTAGACATCATTAATGTAATTTTTGGCTGTATATATTGTATATACTTATTGGATAGTTTTTTCTTGTGTTAGTTATAAGCTTTTTTAATTTTAGACAAAAAGAGAGGAGATGTGGTGGTATTGTGTTCTCCAAAATATTGTGTACTCTAATAAATTTATCTGGGGTCAGAGAACAGACAGCCACTAGATACAAAGGCTAGAAAATGGTGGCACTCACACCTTTAATCCTAGCATTCCAGAGATAGAAATCCCTCTGGATCTCTGTGAGTTCAAGGCCACATTGGAAATAGCCAAGCATGGTGACATGCCTTTAATCCCAGAAAGCCAGCCTTTAATTCCAGGGAGTGGTGGTAGAAAGCAAAAAGATATATAAGGCGTGAGGGCCAGAAACTAGAAGATTTTGGCTGGTTAAGCATTTGGCTGGTTAAGCATTTGGCCTGGTTAAGCATTCAGGCTTTCGAGCAGTAATTCAGCTGAGACCCATTCCGGATGAGGACTCAGAGGCCTCCAGTCTGAGGAGACAAGACCAGCTGAGGATCCGGCAAGGTGAGATAGCTGTGGCTTGTTCTGTCTCTCTGATCTACCAGCATGGACCCCAATAACTGGCCTCGGGTTTGATTTTATTAATAAGACTCTTTAACATTCATGCTACAGAAAAATACTCAACTTCATATGAAAAAATAATTAATAAAATTACTGTTAAAATATTTGATAAAATAAATACCCAAACTTGAAAGACAATACCTATAAACATACCTAAAGGAATCCACAAAGTTGTTTTAACTTATAGGACCATTTATAACCTTAAAAGTTAAAGTGGAATGGAAGTATGTGATATCACAAAGACAGTAAACACAGCACCATGTCTCCATGTAGACATAGACTTTTGGTGAGTAGCTGGAGACACAGGGCAAGGCTTGAAGGAAAATCCTGACTGGAACGTGGGAAGAGGGGTCTCAGCAAACACCACTGCCAGCAGAGTGTCGATCTGTGCATGAGGTTAACAGGACTCAGTGGCTGGTGTTGGTTCAAACTTCGAGAATCTGACATGAGGCAGTTTATTTCAGGCATATTTAAGCATAGCACAATTTTGGAAAAAGTTTCCTGAAGTTAATGAACTCAATCCTGTATGTACAACAAAGCTTAAGATATGGTTGCATTGAAACTCTTTTCATGCATGGGACCTCTTTTGTAAAGATGGAGCAATAAAGACTGAGAACAAGCTTGAGGTAAGGGTCAAGTCTTAGGGAACCAGATATGGCCTGGCCATACCCATAGCTCAGAGGTCAGTAGGCTGTTAACCACATCCATCCCAGCCTTTCTGGTGGAAAACAAGTTATGCATCTTTCTTTTTTTTTTTTAAATGAAACAACCCTACAAGTTTAACATTCCTGGTTTCCCTTGTGCATATCTGTGAGCACAAAGGCATCTGTGGCCCAAACAGAACTTCATTCATATTTACTAATATTCTGTAACTTGGCATCTGAAGTCACATGGTCTTGTAAAATCTGAAGAAGGATTGCTTCCTGTGAAGTCAAATTGGTGTCTTCAATCCCTTTGTCTGTGCATTCCCACTGGCTTTATTGGCACATGAGTGGCAGATTTCTATTCCTCAGAAGAATAGCTCAGAGGCATAACTATTTTACTTTAAACATTGCCCACATGTGGAACTTCCAACCTCTACCTTGTTTTTTATTATGTGGAAACCATCTGGTAGCTTTCTCTCGACTTCTATCTGCTGTCATAGCACAAACTTCCTGAGAAAAGCGTGGTCATCATTTGTTCCTCTCGTTATACTTCACGCAAAAAAAAACTCAAATCAATCAAACAAACAAAAATATTGATACTGTCAAATTCCTTCTCTGAGATTTGCAAAAATATTCCCTCCTCTAGCTTGCCATGGTCTGCTTAAAATGACAGCTGCTTATGAAACATAAACTACTTGTCACATTTTTATTAAAGTGAAAAACTTATCCCTAAAATGACACGATAGAACAAACATCTCTCTGAGAGTCTCCTAATACAACACAGTTCTTGGTTATTCCAGCCAGCCACCATCTACCCAGAACATTCCTCTATGATATGGCAATACAGTCAGTTGTTTCTTCTTGTGCCCGGTTCTGAGCGAGTGCCGTTTTTGTAGACACCAGTCTATACTCTGAGTGTGGCAACCTGCTGGAGCTGTCAGGCCAGCACACCTTGCAGCGTTAATAACATTTGGCAGTATGAATTTTGCCACCTTTGAGATTTCTGATTTTGGGTACATGACTTAACTTGTATGTCTGAACTTTATCATCTATGGAAAGAGGGAGTAACACTGAGACTGTCCAAGCAGTCTATGAACTGAAATATGAAAAATAGTACAAGGATCACAGTTATTATTTCACTTTCTTGCTCACATTATCTTACTTGTCAGTCTTTCATAAGAAACAAATGTGAATGGAAAGACAATATCAAAAGACATGAAAATAGAATATCAATCTTGTTAGTTTCCTATAAGAAAAAAGAATACAAAGTTAATACTCATCAAAGGAAAAAAATTCCAAACTTTTGTTCTATTATGGTGTCTGTGCATTTGTAATATTAATCAATAATTTAAAGATATATAATGAATATTTAATGGGGTACAGCTGTGGTCAATCACTAATAATTCCCAGTTATGTGTAACTCCAATAAATATTTAATATTGTTAGCCAAAGATGATCAAGGTGTGGACAAAAATAGCATTAGCAAGTAGAGGTACAGTTTATTTCAAGGTAAAAATTTCCCCATATCTAACAGCAGAATTGAGCATTAAAAGTGAAAAGGTAACCAGCTGTAGATGGTTGTTGAACCACTAGAAACATGGTTACATATTATTATCAGACACTCAGTGGTGATGGCTTCAGCTGGATCCAGCCTCTGTGGCTCACAACACACAGCTGTTTTGTCAACCTAGAACTCACTATGGGCTGTGACTCTCTGTGTCCTGAGGCCTTGCCTAGTAAATAAATATGTTTTGCAAATAACATAAAATTCCACTTAAATTCATTTCCCCAGTGTAATGCTTTCTTCTTTCTTGTTTTTATTTTAAAATTTTTCATACAGTATATTTTTATCATATTCTTTCCTCTCCCCAAACTCTCCCTAGATTTCCCTACCTCTCTCCCTCCCCAAATTCCTGTTCTTTCTCTTTCTCTTGGTTAGGGTTAGGATTTTGTGTCCACTTTCCTTTCTCAGTGCAGTGATTTTATCAGATCTAAACCTTTGAAGCATGCCGCCACAGTTTCTGTTTGTTCATGGGTGTATCAGTCCTGTTGTGTCTGTAAAATACTGCTTCCTTAGAGCCATCCATCATCTATAGTTCTTTTGTCTTCTCCTCTTGCATATATTTCACTCAGCATTAAAAGGAGGGTTTTCATAAAGGCATCATCTCATTTCGGGCTGAGTTCTCCAAAGTCTCTCACTCTCTCCACATTGTCCAGTTTGGGGTTTCTATAGTCATTCCATCCTCTGCAATAAGAAGCTTCTCTGATAAGAACTGTATGATGCACTGATCTATGAGTATAGCAACATGGCATTAGGAGTCATTTTATTGCTATGTTCCCTTAGCAGACTAATAGTAGAAGTTTTCCTCTAGGACCCTTTTATCTAGTCTCAGGTTCGTGGTCACTTTAATAGTGTAAGATATGGTTTCATGTCCTAGAGTAAGCCTTAAGTCCATTTTTTTTAAGTGGTTGGTTACTCTCACAACATTTATGCCATCATTGGACCAGCATATGTTACAAGCAGGTCATGATTATATGTTGCAGGGTTTGTACTGGGGTGATATTAATGATTACTTTTTTAATCTCTGGTAACGTGGCAGAGCACCTTCTTGTGTTGCTGGAGGGCTTCTCTCCAGGTTCCCCAAGCCCCGCAGTCCCACAATTCACTTATAAAATAATCACTCAGACGCTTATATCACTTATAAACTGTATGGCCATGGCAGGCTTCTTGCTAACTGTTCTTTTATCTTAAATTAACCCATTTTTATAAATCTATAGCTTGCCACGTGGCTGGTGGCTTACTGGCGTCTCTACATGCTCTTCTCCTGGCGGTGGCTGCAGTCTCTCTCCTCCTTCTTCCTGTTTCCCCAATTCTCCTCTCTCTGTCCCGCCTATACTTCCTGCCTGGTCATTGGCCATCAGTGTTTTATTTACATAGAGTGATATCCACAGCACTTCCCCTTTCTTCTTTTTTTTAAAAAGGAAGGTTTTAACTTTAACATGGTAAAATTACATATAACAAAACAATTACCAAGCAAGAATTATAGTTACAATATTAAAGAAGATGTCCTATCTATCTTATATTTGTGAGTTTAAGGTTTTATAGCTAACTTATCTTTTATCATAACTGAGGAAATTACGACTATCTAGTCTTCAACCACATCAAAGACCTGAGAAGGAACATAATGGTACCTGAGAAATGGTAGATGGATGCAAGCAACTTTCGGGAATCTTGCAAGAGTAGACCAAGACAGCTGGCAGCCTGGACAGTCACCTAATGTTTTTCAGCATTGTTGGTGCATTCAAATTGGCTACAGGCCTAGAGTATCTGACAGACCATTTTTAGAAGCAGGAATTTTAAGAGACCATCTTACCCTGTCTTGGCAGAGTACAGTGGTCGCTTTTCTTGTGTCCCACTTGTCCAGAAAGGACAGCATTGCATTTGTACCGTCAGCCATCAAGGCAAGGGCAGTTCTTTGCCCAGTAGGCCATTTTGTGCCAAAAGACAAACTTCCAAATGGAAATGTCTTAGAAGCCCAACATTCTCTCGGGATCAATTGGTGCAGCCAGGAGCAATTGTGTCTCACGTCAACAGAATTCTAAGTTATTTAAATGCCATATTCTCTAGGTCTATGAAGTGTTTGAAGATTACCTATCTATCTGAAATATATCTATGTATACCTAGAAGACTTAACTAACATGGCTACAAATATGATTATCATAGATGACTAATTATTAATCTATTTTTAATTATCCATTACAATTTTAAATGAGTTACATAAACACAATATCTCAAACAAGAATAGAAATATATATATATATACAGTATAACAAAATCAACCCCAAGTTTGTATCAATAAACTAAAATTTATACCAATGTAAAACATTTTAAACATAAACTAAAATCTATACCAATGTAAAACATTTTAAACATAAACTAAAATCTATACCAATGTAAAACATTTTAAACAAGTTGTTCTTTAAAAGTAGGTTCATTAATCTACCCTTTTATCTTATCATCTCCATATCCTCCTATATATCTATAACATATCCCCCCTTTTTTTTTTTTAGAAAGAGATCACATTTATAATCAACCTGTTTTAAATAAAAATATTGGTTTTTCTCTGTCCCACACCAGAGGGCTCTTCTGATTTGGGACACAAGAATCACTTAACCATTTTTTTTTTTTAAAGCAATATGTCTGGGTTTAGAGGGGGAGTGAGCCAATTCCACCTCTAAAGCCAGCTTGGTATATTTGGGAATTTGGGCGTAGCATCTCTTACTACTTCCTGCTGGAGGGGGGCGCTGTATCTTATGGGGATGCAAAGAAAATTTTAGACCTATGGGGTAGTCCGTGAGGCTGTATTGTGTGAACCAGTTGCCTTGAAACCGATCTGGATGTTGGATCATCTGGGCCATGGTGTCATCGGAGTCCTTTCAGGGGTCTTGGCTGGTGAAACCTGATGTATCTTAATCTGGAACAAGTCCACAGCCTCTGGCTTTCTGTGGAAACAAAAGCAGAACCTCTTTTCCAAAGTAACATATCCTTATATCCAAATTTTGAAGTCAAGGTACCTTTAAAATATACATTTTGGCATAACTCAACAGCTTTTGTAATCAAATGTTTTTCTTTAGTTATGAATATCAAAGAGAACATAATCCAGATTCTCTGTGTCGTAGCCATCTTTATGTGGCTTATGTTTTATATTACCTTGAGCCTTGAGCCTATTGCTTTAAACTGTACCATTGTAAGCCCGAAACGGCGCTGTGGCTGCTGGCTCCGCCCACTTCAGCTTCCCAACATGGCAGTGGTACGTTTTCTGCCAGCTCTGGGAGTCATCAAGTCTCAGAAATAGTGGGTCTAAGCTTTTATCAAAGCAGCGTGTAGCCCAGAAACCTTTTTTTTTTTTTTTTAAATACTAGTAAAGACTAAATCTACCACACAGCTTAATTTGCCGCTGGCAGATGCCTCATTTCCGCCATACTGCGGTCAAACGCACATGCCAGGAACCTGCCAGTGTCCAAACTTGCGTTTTGCCACATCTAGCTGCCCGTATGAGACAAGAAGCAGGAGCCTGGTTTTGGCTCTGTTTAGAATTGGTTATTAAATATTGTCAGGTTTAAGGTGGAAACTCGAGCCGTTGGGCGCCATTTGTTGCTGGAGGGCTTCTCTCCAGGTTCCCCAAGCCCCGCAGTCCCACAATCCACTTATAAAATAATCACTCAGACACTTATATCACTTATAAACTGTATGGCCATGGCAGGCTTCTTGCTAACTGTTCTTTTATCTTAAATTAACCCATTTTTATAAATCTATAGCTTGCCACGTGGCTGGTGGCTTACTGGCGTCTCTACATGCTCTTCTCCTGGCGGTGGCTGCAGTCTCTCTCCTCCTTCTTCCTGTTTCCCCAATTCTCCTCTCTCTGTCCCGCCTATACTTCCTGCCTGGTCATTGGCCATCAGTGTTTTATTTACATAGAGTGATATCCACAGCATTCTTGTACCATGAATAGTAGCCAGTAGGGATGAAGCTTTTGCTTGGGAATCAACTTGATTTCTCCATGTTTGATGACTTAAGTTGTATCTTCAGCAACAGGGCATTATTGTCAGGTTATGGAGAGTAACCAACACCCTTAGCCATAGCCTGTGATATTTAGGATGTCTGTGGGATTTCTTTGGCTGACATATAACCAGTTCCTGGCACTAGAAGGTGTGCTTGGTGTCATTATCTTCACCTATTAGATGGTGACTCCACTTAATTCCTTCCTTTTATAGGTGTGTTTTAGAAAGCTTCTATAGTAGCAGTGTAAGGCTTCCATGTGGCTTTTCAAAGGGTCCTTTTACTTGTGCCTTTTCATATTCCTGCATTTATCCTACCCTCTGATCTCTATCCTCAGTTAATCCTCTTAATCTAACATCCCTTTATCTCTTTATAGCATTACATACCACCTAACTTTGACCCTACCTTGTCCCTTATTAGTGACCTTACTGAAAGACAGATGTTAGGCCTGGCTTCTGACACACCTTACCTTGAATTATGCTCCAATTGTCTTCCTTCCAACCTCATTTCTGTGCATCCGATTTTTAACCTGGTACCAATCATGGTTACAAATTGGATGAAATAGTACCAAGTCCCATGAGCCACATATCTATTTATTATGTTCATGTGAATAAGGTCATTTGTTTGAATTTATACTTTAATGGAGGTGTTATAAACCAATGATTAATGTTTTAATTCTGTTATGAATTCAGATTCAAGTGAATCATATAATCTCACAAATTTGAGATTTTGTAATTAATGGAAATGACAGCCTTCTACATTACTGTTTTAGGGTTAGCCATTCTATGGAATAAAAGTTGAGATTCACATTCCCTTCAAAAGAGTCATACCCTTGTATCTTAGTCAGAATATAATCAGAAAGAAAGACACAGGGACATTCTATTCACAAAAGTTTAGTATGAATACAGCTGAGTTGGTTAACAATCTTGGCTAGACCACTTCAGTAGAAATCTTCAAACTTATACTTATTCAAGAAATGTAAGCTGTTGGTTAAAAGGATACATATTTAAAAAATTAAGACATTGTTTTAACATAATACATATTTGTCCTATCTATTATATTCTCTTAGAGAAACATAGACTGTTTCTATCGAGTATTTTATCAGAACTTTGTAAGTTCACATACTGCCAATGTAACACATCTCTGGGATTTTCTTTTTAAGTAACAAGTGAGCAAGTCTTTCTTTTGGATTCAACTATGTAGCTTTCTTGTATTGAATACCCCCTCCCAATGAATAAAGGAACTCTACATTATCAACTATCTTATTTTCCAGGCCATTTGCTACAACCCCTTTACATGCTGTTCTCAGGTAAACCTTTACAATAGTTCATTGGTCCCAAATCTTAAATATTTCTTCTTCACAGTTTACTACAGCATCACCACTCTCAGAAGTCAGAAACTAGACATATAAAGTCTCACCAACATTCCTAAAATTGAGATAAACAGAGACAAAAACAATGAACAAGGGAAAATATTCAGGGCTTCAAACTCACATAGAGAACTACAGGCAACCAAGGAGTGCTGAGACAAGAGAAATCATCTTCCCTGGAGAAGAACCCACCAACTGGTTATCTTATACCAAATGGTCAGGCCTGAAGCCTTGAAAACCTTCATTCAAGTAACTTTATTATACAGATAAAAAAGGTTGTATTTATGTAGTTAGGAACACAAACATACATATACATACAGGTGTGTGTGTGTGTGTGTGTGTGTGTGTGTGTGTGCGTGTGTGTGAATTAATGAAAATGAGGCCATAAATTTGAAAGAGAACAAAGAACAAGCAGGGATAAATGGAAGGGTTTGAAGGAAATAAAGGGAAGGGAAAATGATGTACTTGCATAATCCCTCCCCAAAATAAAAAAGAATCTTTTAAAAACAGAAAGCAAACAAAAATATTTGTACAGCCAATATTTTGGCCAAGGGGTAGAGCTGAGAAAAATTTTACATTGCTTCTGTTACATATGTCACATTCATAATGAGTTAGGCATAATTTATAGTTTGAATTTGTCTTTCCTTGATGGTAAATTTGATATTCTGAGAAATCATATATGTAGAATTATAGGTTGTTATTGTTTTTATAGCATTCAAGCCTACACATACTTCAAGAACATTTCACTTAGAGAAATTAACTTTTAAAGTCTTTACCAAACATAACAATTTTATGTCAGCAATTCACTTGCATCACTCATATATCATTCTTTTTCATTACTAGTTTAACAAAATGGTAAAATAGAGTTTTCAACAACTGTTGTGGTTGGTAGACTTGTGATGTTTTCAAAAATCCCTGTCTTCTGGAAATCATCCCATTGTATAAGTCCGTGGTCTTGAATGTGGGTTACCAAGTGTCCACCTTCTAATCAATTATGATAAAGGATATGGGATGTCACTTATGTGTTAGTAGGCATATAAACTAACCTTTATTCTTGATCTCTGACTCTACTGCTTTGGAATATACAACTCTTTTTTTAAACTATTTACACAAAAGCTGACAGGCTTTCATGAAGCAAGCCACAGTATTTAGGAGACCAATTCAGGAGTAAGCCAAGGGTGACCTCCAACCAAGAATCAGATAAAGATGAAAGACTTCATTTCAATGCACTCAATAAAGCAAATTTTCTCCAGTCAAAAAAATCTTAAGCCCATAATTCCTCTTTTGAGGAAGCTTAACCCTATCTAATTCCTCAGTCACAAAATGGTGAGAGACTCAGAAGAGGAACAGAAGGCTAAGGTGTACCCAGACACTTAATGCACTAAAACAATAATGCAACAAAGTGTGTTGCTTTAAATCTCTAACGTCATGGTGATGTGCTGCATGACAATGAAATAGGAGACTCATTAGGTCATTTGCCAGTTTTAAATCAGATGATTTGGTTTTTGCTGTGAGGTTGCTAACATTCCTTGCATAGTCTTGATATTAATAACTTATCAGAATAGTTTGGACAATCTAATCTTCAGCTGTTCCAAAGGTTGTCTCTGTATTCTGATAGTCATTTATTTTTTCCATGAATTAGGTTTTAGTTTGAAAATGTTTTAAGTTGTAACTGTTTTTATATATGCTCTTAGAATCTGCAAAGAAAACTTAGTCCACAACAATTGCCTAACACATTTCCTTTTAGTAGTTTTCTTCTAGTAGTTTTATGGGTTGTATCTTACATTTGTTTTAATTCATTATTTACTTGTCAACTGTTAATAGAGTAGAAAGAAAAATAGTTTCATTCTTTACATATAGATATGCAGTTTTCACATCAACATTTGTGAGAGATTATTCTCTTTCCAATGTATTTTCTTTGTACCTTTGTAGCAAGAGCAGTTGTCTATCAGTACAAATGATCAAAAGGCTTGTGATAAATTCTTATCATCATTAACAATCATATAAGTATATATCAAGACCATAATAATATATAATTTCTATTCAATAAGACTGGTTATTATCAGAGGGCAGAAAAGATCTGGGCATGATGGCACATGTTCATAATCCTAGTTCCCAGAAAGCAGAAGGAAATAAATCATTTATTCAAGACCATCCTGGGCTTCAAAGAGAGACTTTGTCTCAAACAACTGATGGCTAAGCTAGTAACTCAATATACAGTACTTGCCTGGAATGTACAATAAAATGTTTATATGAAATAATGCATATTAGTACAGTCATTATGGAAAACAGTCTAAAAGTTATAATAAAAATAATAAAACTACTTTGTGATCCAGAATTCCAATATTAAGTGTATACGCAAAGAAAAGGGACCTAGTATGTGGAAGAGGCATTGTATTCTGGCATTTATTGTCAAAGTATGCAATCAACACAGTAGATGATCGTATAAAACCACACAATGAAATATTCCAAAGTGATAAAAGAATAAACTCTTACATTCAGCAACAAGCATGCTCATAGAGGAAAGTTAGTTCATCAAGTGAATTAGCCTATCACAGAAAGACAAACATAATACCTATCTTCTCATTTATGTACAGGAGTTAAAAAGGATTATATCACCGAAATACAGTAGGATTTTGTTCTCAGAGATTGGAATGAATAGAGAATGGAAGGTGGTTGGTTAATGAATACAAAATTGTACTTAAATGGGGAGAAATAAATTCTAATCCTCTATAGAACAATAAGAATACTCTAGCTAACAAAAAGTTAATGTGTATTGAAAATAAGCACAGGAGAAAAACTGAATATTCTAAAGCAAAGAACTAGTTTTGGAGGTGATAGATTTGCCACGTACACTGAATAGGTCATCACACACTGAAAACATGCACTGAAATATCACAGTGCACCTCAGGAATATGTATAGTTGCATTGCATCAATTAAAAACTCCAATAATTTTTAATAAAAAGTTTTAGAAAAGTATACCTAAATAACTCCAAGCAACTCAACTAATGAGAACAGAGTAACCAGAGATACCATGAAATAACTCATTATTATGATCTACCCAAAGTATTGTGCCAGTATTCATATATATGTATATATTAATTTTACATCATATACCCCCAATTCTACTCACCTTCCATTCCCTCCACATCTGATATCTAGTCCTCAGCTCTGTAGCATCCTCCCAAAGAACCACACACACACAAATTAATTTAAAACAAAACAAAACAAATCACCTCACTCCTTCATCTTTCATGTCTTTCCAGCACCTCTGCGTTCAATCTTGTGGCATCCAGAGCTGGAGTGTGTCACACAGTATATCCTTTTGTCCAGTCCACCTCATGCACAAATATTTATTTCAGTGAGTCATTGGTCTGGTTCAAGGCATCTGGCCTCCAGCACACCATCGTCACTGGACCCTCACTGAAACTCCTCTTAGATATATAGCTATTGTTCTGTATGACCAGTCCTTTTACATACTCCAGCAGGTCATAGATGGGGTAGATGTTAAGGTGGTCCAACCCAAGGCTGAGGATGTGGGTCTGGATGGTAGTTGGATGGACATTCCTAGCCACTGGTACTGCCCCCTCAGGTGAGGGGCAGAGCCAACTCTCCTAGGTCCATGCCAGTTGGGCCAGTTCTCCCATGTCCATAGTGAAGGGTGAGACCATTTCTCCTAAGTTGGGGGCCAGCTCTCCCATGAGGAGGAGAGGCCAGCTCTCAGGCTGTAGTGTCTAGAGAGGGACAAGCTAAGCACAGCCCTCAGATTTCAACACAGCATGATTCCAATGGCTCCCTGTGGTGACACAGGCCATGGACATCAACTCAGACCCCAGCTGCTGCAGGAACACAGGCCCAGACTTGGCCCTTGGCAGCAGCTCGGCCTGGACCTCACCATGGGCCTACTGGCAGTGCAGATCACCCAGATCAGTATGGTCCTGGTGGCAGCATGTCCCTTGGACATCAATGTGGTCTCATGTGGCTGACCAGACCCTAGGCATCTGCCCAGCCTTTGGTTATAATAGGAGCCATGGTCATCAACTCAGACCCTGGATACTGTAAGGCCATGGACACAGACATGGCCCTTGGCAGCAGCCTGGGCCCAGATAACACCATAGCCATGAGTGGCATGCAGGCCACTTGGATTGGCGTGGCTCTGGTAGTGGCCTGGCCCTTGGACAGCAGCATGACCACAAATTGTGACCTAGATCATGGGGATCTGTGTGGTCTTTGGTGGCAACATGGGCCACGGACATCAACACAGATCCCAGCTGTGATAGGACCATACACCCAGACATGGTCCTCAGCAGCAGCCTAGGCCCAGATGTCACCATTATGCCAGGTAGCAGCACAGGGCACTTAGATTGGCAGGGCCTCAGTGGCAGTATGGTCCTCGGACACCAGTGTGGCCAAGGTAGAGGCCCAGCACCCTGGCATCAGCATGGACTTTGATGATATCAAGAGCCACAGATATCAACACAGACCCTGACTGCTATAGGGCCACAAACCCAGACAAAGCCCTCAGCTTTAGCCCAGGCCTGGACATTACCATATCACCTTGTGGCAATGCAGGCCACTTAGATCTGTATGGCCTGGCTGTAGCATGACCTTAGATGCCCACCTGGTCTTAGGCAACAGCCCAGTCCCCGGGTATCTGCACAGCCTTCATTGGTTATTGCAGTTATGGACACCAACACAGACTGTGGCTGCATAGGGCAAAGAACTCAGACATGGCCCTTGGCCGCAGCTTAGGCTCGGATATCATCCTAGCCCTGGGTGGCAAAACAGGCCACTCAAATCAGCATGGCCCTAGTACAGTCCTCAGACACCAACATGGCCATGCCACTTATGGCCAGGGTGACATCTAAGCCTGGGCTGCTGCCAAGGGCCAGGTCTGGTTCTGTGGTCTTACTGCAACTGGGATTCATGTTGACATCCATGACCCCCATTGCCACCAAAGACCACAAGTTTGCCAAGGGTCTGGGCTACCACCCATGGCCACGTTCACGTCTGAGGGTTGTGCCAGTATTTTTATATGGACAATGACTGATCTGCATTCTTGTTAGCCAGTGAGAAATGAAAAAACAATTGTCAAGTTTTGCATAGAATTGGATTGCTTATATAATGTCTAATATTTAACACAGTCATAGAAGAAACAGGCTGTGGGGCATAGAAGAAGAAAGTCAAGGGAAGAGTGAAACTCTCATACAGTGTTGGCAAGTAAGAAAATTATTATAGTCACTGTGGAAAATAGTCTGGAAGTTCCTCCCAAACTAAGAACTGCTTGCTCTCATACTTTGTTGTTGGAAGATAATAAAATTAAATGAATATGAATTTTTTTCTAAAAGTAAATTTTTATCTTGTCATTGATACAATAATCTTTGGTCTTGTGCCAGTGCATGACACATTCTGGGTACTCAAAGAATAAGTATCAGTGAGTGAAATGATGAAAAATAAAACAGCCTCATCAGGGAGAGTGATTGCTTTGGGTACTTCTGATGAGGACAGTGGAAACCTCCAGGGGAAGCTGATGCTTGCATTGGGACATGGCATGTAGCCAATCTCTTTAAGAATAAAGGGGAAAAGGGAGTGTTGAAGCAAGAAATCAGCAAGCACATCATGCCTTGAGGACTGTGGGTGCAGCTCTTGGCTTGGTCATAGTTCATGTATAATGAAAGCAAATTGGTTGTACAACCATTGGATCAATGCTACTCAAAGCTGCTATACTTCCTGAGGAGTCTTTCAGGGTAAATAGAAATGGCCTTTATAATGTACAAATACCTTTACTTTATGACAATAACAGAATATACAGTTAATGTCCATTATGGGCTCAAACATTCTCTAATGAACAAAGTCACTAGCATTTTTGTAAACTGATCATTCATTAATGATGCACCTTAATGCAAGTGAAATTTTATTGTGGTTAATTCATTTCTCTTTCCAGCATAATAAAATATTTTCACATTTGTCTCTTCATTGTAGTATCTATAGGAATAATTTTGTTTTGTTTTGTTTTTTGAGACAGGGTTTCTCTGTGTAGCCCTGGCTATCCTGTAACTCCCTCTGAAAACCAGGCTGGGCTTGAACTCACCCAGAGTTCAAGAGGCTTGTGCCTCTGCCTCCTGAAGGCTGGAATTAAGGTGTGTACCATAACCACCCAGCATTTTTTTTTAACTTAGAGGCAAATAGGAAGTGTGAACTGGCCAAGTTTAGCACTGTAGCTTTTACTGTGTAAAGTGTAAAGTCACAGAATGATTACTACAGAAATATTTGCATCTGCAGTATATTCTCTTAGGCAAATTTAAGGAACCTCTCCAAATAAGTCATCTAACACTCCTGATATTCACTATACTTCTACATAATCCAACCGTTAAGATGTAGCTGGAAGTTTTTCCAGTCCCACCCCGCCCTGTGGTCCCGCAGACACTTATAAAATAATCACTCTGAAGCTTATATTAATTACAAACTGTAAGAGCTATGGCTTCGGCTTCTGGCTAGCTAACTCTTTCATCTTAAATTAACCAACTCCTATTAATCAACATGTAGTCACATGGCTGTGGTGTTACCAGTCTACTGCCATCTTATTGCTCCTTTGGCAGTGGCTGGTGTCTCTCCTGACTCCACCCTCCTTCTCTCAGCTTGGATTTCCCACCTGGCTGTAAGCTTTCTTGCCATAGGCCAAACCAGCATTATTTACTATCCAATGGGAGCCACACATATTCACAGCACACAGAAAGACATCCCACAACACTAAATGTATGACATATGATATACAATGAATATATAACTTAACTTCTAATCCATTCATTTATTATACTATACGGGGGGGGGGATTAGTTAGAGCTTAAGTCTCAGATGGGATTATTTGAATCTGTTCTACATAGTATATTGAAATAAAATTTGAGAGAAATCTGGAGCGCACTATAAAAGGCAGCAGATGCCTAGAGCTCTGGCCAGGTGTCACCAAAATGGTGATTATCTGTTTGGTATGGAATGCCAATGAGCAAAAATACATAAAGAAGTTCCCTTTGACCTTTTCATAAAAATAAGCAACATTTTTACAAAGGAAAACAAAAAAGGAAGCTGGGGACCTGAGAGGCTAGAAAATGGCTTGTTTGAAATCTTTAACTCGGCTTACATCTCCAGCTCTCAATCAACAGAGGTAACCCCAAAATTTTGAGATTATAATATAATTACAACTCTTTTAGCCCTCCAAACCATTCTGTATACCCTTCCTCACTCTCCTTTAAATTCACAGCCTCCTTTTTCACTAATTGTTATTACACATATGTAATATATACATATGTATATATTAGAGTGCTTTTCCCTGGGAGAGTCCACCTTACCCACTGCCAGCTTTCCTCAGTTGCCTATATATCTTTATGTGGGGTCAAGGCACCATGGACTTTCCCCATCCACTTTGGAATATCCATTTTAACTTAATGGGATGCACTGTTTGTTTTGCCTCTGAAGGTTTTTCTACCATTTTCATTCACTTGTTTATCTCATTTTACCAATATTAGAGCAAACCATGCCTGCTCCATTTCTTAGACCCCTATTGCCAGGGTCTCTGCCAACAGATGCTTACTAAGTCTTCAGGGCATGTTTCACATATGCTTAGAAGCAATAATCTCACAATTCCACGGTTCTTTCACTTAACCCAGGTGTAGCTGATGTTTTCCTGGTCCTGCCTGGCCCAGACAAATCTCTCTCATCTGCCAATCCCGCATTTGCTTGGACCCAATCAAACATATAGAGACATATTATTTATAAACTGTATGACCTAAAGGCTCAGGCATCTAGCTAGCTGTTCTTATATCTTAAATTAACCTATTTCTATTAATCTATAAGTTGATACATGGCTCGTGGCTTACGGGTATCTTAACACGTTGCTTCTCATCATGGCAGCTGGCAGCGTCTCCTGCCTCAGCCTTCCACTTCCCAGAATTCTCCTCCTTCTTTGTCCAGCCTTCCTGCCTGGCTACTAGCCAATCAGTGGTTTCTTCTTTTAATTTAATTTAATTTTATTTTATAATACAATTCAGTTCTACATATCAGCCACGGATTCCCTTGTTCTCCCCCCTCCCGTCCCCCTCTCCTTCCCCCCAGCCTACCCCCATTCCCACCTCCTCCAGGGCAAAGCCTCCCCCAAGGACTGAGATCAACCTGGTAGACTCAGTCCAGGAAGGTCCAGTCCCCTCCTCCCAGGCTGAGCCAAGCAACCCTTCATAAGCCCCAGGTTTCAAACAGCCAACTCATGCAATGAGCACAGGACCTGGTCCCACTGCCTGGATGCCTCCCAAACAGATCAAGCCAATCAACTCTCTCACCTATTTAGAGGGCCTGATCCAATTGGGGGCCCCTCAGCCTTTGGTTTATAGTTCATGTGTTTCCATTCGTTTGGCTATTTGTCCCTGTGCTTTATCCAACCTTGGTCTCAACAATTCTTGCTCATATAAACCCTCCTCTTTCTCGATAATTGGATTCCTGGAGCTCCACCCGGGGCCTAACCATGAATATCTGCATCCAGTTCCCTAAGTCATTGGACGGGGTTTCTAGCTTGACAGTTAGGGTGTTTGGCCATCCCATCACCAGAGTAGGTTAGTTCGGGCTGTCTCTTGACCATTGCCAGGAGTCTATTGTGGGGGTATCTTTGTGGATTTCTGTGGGCCTCTCTAGCACTTTGCTTCTTCCTTTTCTCATGTGGTCTACATTTACCATGGTCTCCTATTCCTTGTTCTCCCTCTCTGTTCTTGATCCAGCTGGGATCTCCTGCTCCCCCAAGCTCTCTTTTCCTCGACCCTCACCCTTCATTACCCCCACTCATGTCAAGGCTGTTCATGTAGATCTCACCCATTTCTCTGTTACTGGGTGATCCCCGTGTCTCAATGACTACTTGAATAAGGACTTGAGATAAAACCTGAACTTTGGCATTATACACAGACTAGAAAATGAAGGATAGAGTTACCTTTCCTAGAATTTGACAATTAACCTAAAATTTTTCTTTCAGGATAAAGATAACTTCGCCCATACCCAGCAGGAAGCACTTTTAAGAATACAACGCCCACATTCCCAAAGAGGTGGTGTGGGGCAGGTGGGTTTTTTTTTTGTTTGGTTTTTTGTTTGTTTGTTTGTTTGTTTTTGTCTTTTTAATGGGTTTTGGGTCTGGGATAATTTTCATTGCTTAGGGGATTTGGTTACAAGTTGTCAAGGATTAGGAAAAAGGCTAAGCAAAGGAGATTAGATTTAAGGTTTTTTTTTTTTTTTTTTGAAAGGAAGAAAGAAAGAAAGAAAGAAAAGAAGAAAAAGACAATTACTAGTTTTAAATACTTTACATTGGATTGCATTGTTTTATATTGTATACAAATTAGAAATTGATATTGTTAGAAAATGCTATATGTATATTTCTAATTGTATTTATACCATTCATTTAACAAAGTAATGCAATTTTCTGATCCTTGAATGTTATTATTACCAACTATTAGGATATAAAGAAATGAAAGTTAGTAGTTAGACATTACAATAGAACTTGTAGTCATATTAGATATGTTTTAAAAATTGAGCATATATGTTTTAGATAGACAGGTCATCTTCAAACCCTTCAGAGATCTACAGAATATGGCGTGTAAAATGTTTTAATAACTTAGAAATTTTTCTTTTTTGAGACATGTTGGCTCCTGGCAGTACCAATTTACTTCAGAGAAAATATGGGCATTGAAGAAACTGCATATGGAGTTAACTTTCATTGTGGCAAAAGTTAGCCACTGGACAACAAAGTATCCTCGAATCAACAGGACAAAATGGACAGACAGAATACAAGACAAAGGACTATTAATTCTTGCCAAAACAAGTGTGGATATGGCTTTATCAAAAGTCATCTTTTGAGGCCAGGACAATATGGCACCATCCCTGAAGTGGCCTTCGCAATCCGGAAAAGGTGCAGTGCCCTTTTCTTTGAAGGCAGCTGAACAGGCAGTGGGCTGATGGCTTCTGATGTGCAATGGAACAGCAGCTGAAACAGTTATTCTTGAAGAGTAACTAAGCTCATGCCTCTCATTAGTAGACTGGCATTTGATAGAGCAATGTGGAGAAGAACGGGATGCTGAGATGAAGCCATATGTACACAGCCAAGAAGAATGGACAGCTGAATTCAAAAACCATCAACAATTTCCAGAATTTACAATCCTGAATCATGACATGACACTAGTGGAATTCAGGTATTTCTGGTACATGGACTGCTCTCAACTAATGTGAGGTTGAACTATTGACCTTGTGTACATCCTACTTCACAAATGAGTCTGTCAGATACGCTAAGCCTATAGGCTGAAGATGATGCCCCATCACTGTGGAGAAACCTCAGGTGACTGTCCAGGCAGCTGGCTGATTCTGTCAACTCACAGATTTTTTTGGAAGTTGCTTGCATGCACTTCCTGTTTTTATTTTTGTTATTTCCTTCTTGGGTTTCTGAGGGAGTTGAAGATTAGTTAGGTATAGTTGAAGATTAGTTAGTTATAGTTGAAGATTAATTAGGATAGAAAGTGATTTAGATACATTTTGGACTTACCAAAATAGGATAGATAATGAAATTATTTTCTCTGAATTTGTCAAATACAAATGGACTAGACATTGTTTAGGTATTTATTACTTGTATATATTGTATATAGTTATTGTACTTTTGTATATAGTTTTTCTTTTGTTAGTTATAACCTTTTGCTTTTTTTCTTTTTATTAAAATAGAAAAGGGGAAATATGGTGGTATTTAATTTGTACTGAAATGTGATTTTAATTGTATGTTAATAAATAAAGTTTCCCAGGGGTCAGAGCTATTACAGCCACAGAAAGAGCGTGGCGGTGGTGGCGGCGCATGCCTTGAATCCCAGCACTTGGTAGACAGAGCTAGTAAGTCTCTGTGTGTTCAAGCATACAGCCAGCTTTGGAGACATACGCCTTTAAGAACTGGAGGGCTGTACTTACAGGCAGTGACAAGGCCGTCATGTGTTTGGGTTTACAACCAATGAGAAGGCAGAACAGAAAGACTATGTAAAGACAAACACACAGAAAGTAGGTCTCTTTCGGAGAGACAGGACCACCGCAGGAGAAAGGGTAAGGTGTTAGCTCTGAGCTCTGACCTCTTGGCTTTCTCTTTTATATTGGTATTGTGTTTCTTATTTAATAAGACAATTGGTTACATCTACATTCTTGGGGTCCTGTTTTCCAAGTAGCCTCCCTGGTGATGTGAGTAGCAGTCCAGTCATCCTTCTTCCACATCTAGTATCCTCCTATGAGTGAGTACATACCATATTTGTCTTTCTGAGTCTGGGTTACCTCTCTCAGGATGATTTTTTCTAGATCCATCCATTTGCCTGCAAACCGTATGATGTCATTGTTTTTCTCTGCTGAGTAGTATTCCATTGTGTATATGTACCCTATTTTATTTATCCATTCTTCAGTTGAAGTGTATCTAGGTTGATTCCAGGGTTCTGGCTATAACACACAATGCTGATATGAACATAGCTGAACAAGTGCTCTTGTGGTATGATTGAGCATTCTTTGGGTATATGCCCAAGAGTGGTATAGCTGGATCTTGGGGGAGATTGATTCCCAATTTTCTAAGAAAGTGCCATATTGATTTTCAAAGTGGTTGTACAAGCTTGCATTCCCACCAGCAGTGGAGGAGAGTTCCCCTAATTCCACATCCTCTCCAGCATAAGCTGTCTTCAGTGTTTTTGATCTTAGCCATTCTGACAGGCATAAGGTGGTATCTCAGAGTTGTTTTGATTTGCATTTCCCTGATGATTAGGGATGTTGAGCAATTCCTTAAATGTCTTTCAGCCATTTGAGTTTCCTCTGTTGAGAATTCTCTGTTTAGTTCTATAGGCCATTTCTTAATTGGACTGCTGAGCATTTTGATGTCTAATTTCTTGAGTTCCTTATATATTCTGGATATCAGTCCTCTGTCAGGTGTGGGGCTGGTGAAGACCTTTTCCCACTCTGTAGGCTGTTGCTTTGCCTTGTTGACCATATCCTTTGCTCTACAAAAGCTTCTCAGTTTCAGGAGGTCCCATTGATTGATTGTTTCTCTCAGTGTCTGTGCTACTGGTGTTATATTTAGGAAGTGATCTCCTATGCCAATGCGTTCAAGAATACTTCCTACTTTTTCTTCTAGCAGGTTCAGAGTAGCTGGATTTATGTTGAAGTCCTTGATCCACTTGGACTTAAGTTTTGTGCATGGTGATAGATATGGATCTATTTGCAGCCTTTTACATGTTGATATCCAGTTACGTCAGCACTTTTGTTGAACATGCTTTCTTTTTTCCATTGTACACCTTTGGCTTCTTTGTCAAAAATTATATGTTCATAGGTGTGCGGATTAATGTCAAGGTCTTCAATTCGATTCCAGTTGTGCGCATGTCAGTTTTTATGCCAGTAACAAGCTGTTTTTATTACTGTAGCTCTATAGTAGAGCTTAAGTCGGGGATCGTGATGCCTCCAGAGGTTGTTTTATTGTACAGGATTCTTTTGGCTATCCTGGGTTTTTTGTTTTTCCATATGAAGTTGAGTATTATTCTTTCCAGGTCTGTGAAGAATTGTGTTGGTATTTTGATTGGGATTGCATTGAATCTGTAGATTGTTTTTGGTAAAGCTGCCATTTTTTCCATGTTAATCCTGCCTATCCATGAGCATGGGATATCTTTCCATTTTCTGACATCTTCTTCCATTTCTTTTTTCAGGGACTTAAAGTTCTTGTCATATAGGTCCTTCACTTGCTTGGTTAGTGCTACCCCAAGGTATTTTATGTCATTTGTGATTATTGTAAACGGTTATCTCTGATTTCCTTCTCAGCCTCTTTGTCCATTGTATATAGGAGGGCTACTGATATTTTTTAGTTGATCTTGTATCCTGCTATGTTGCTGAAGGTGTTTATAAGCTGTATCAGTTCCTTGGTTGAATCTTTGGGGTCACTCAAGTATACTATCATGTCATCTGCAAATAGGGAAAGCTTGACTTCTTCCTTTCCAATTTGTATCCCCTGGATCTCCTTATGCTGCCTTATTGCTCTGGCTAGAACTTCAAGTACTATATTGAATAAGTATGGAGAGAGCAGACAGTCTTGCCTCGTTCTGATTTTAGTGGAATTGCTTTGAGTTTCTCTCCATTTAATTTGATGTTGGCTGTTGGCTTGCTATAAATTGCCTTTATTATGTTTAAGTATGTTCCCTGTATTCCTGATCGCTCCAAGACCTTTATCATGAAGGGGTGTTGGATTTTGTCAAATGCCTTTTCTGCATCTAGTGAGATGATCATCTGGTTTTTTTCTTTGAGCTTGTTTATATGGTGTATTACATTGACGAACTTTCATATGTTGAACGACCCTTGCATCCCTGGGATGAAGCCTACTTGGTCATGGTGGATAATTGTTTTGATGTTTTCTTGGAGTCTGTTTGCCAGTATTTTATTGAGTATTTTTGCATCAATGTTCATGAGGGAGATCGATCTGTAGTTCTCTTTCTTTTTTGTATTCTTGTTTAGTTTAGGAATCAAGGTAATTGTAGCCTCATAGAAGGAGTTTGGTAATGTTCCTTCTGTTTCTACTATGTGGAACAATTTAGAGAGTATTGGTATTAACTCTTCTTTGAAGATCTGGTAGAATTCTGCACTGAAACCATCTGGTCCTGGGCTTTTATTTGCTTGGGAGACTTTTAATGACTGTTTCTATTTCCTTAGGGGTTTTTGGACTATTTAAATAGTTTATCTGGTCTTGATTTAACTTAGGTATGTGGTACCTATCCAGAAAATTATCCATTTTGTTTAGGTTTTCCAGTGTTGTGGAGTAGAGGTTTTTGAAGTATGACCTGATGATTCTCTGGATTTCCTCATTGTGTGTTGTTATGTCCCCCTTTTCATTTCTGATTTTGTTGATTTGGATGTTCTCTCTCTCTGTCTTTTGGTTAGTTTGGATAAGGGTTTGTCTATCTTGTTGATTTTCTCAAAGAACCAACTCCTTGTTTCATTAATTTTTTTTATTGTTCTCTTTGTTTCTATTTTATTGATTTCAGCTTTCACTTTGATAATTTCCTGGTGTCTGTTCTTCCTGGGAGACTTTTCTTCTTCTTGTTCTAGAGCTTTCATGTGTGCTGTTAAGTCACTAGTGTGAGATTTCTCCAACTTCTTTATGTGGGCATTTAATGCTATGAATTTCCCTCTTAACACTGCTTTCATAGTGTCCCATAAGTTTGGGTATGTGGTGTCCTTATTTTCATTGATCTCTAGAAAGTTTTTAATTTCTTTCTTTATTTTTTCCTTAACCCATTGGTGATTCAGTTGAGCATTATTCAGTTTCCATGAGATTGTAGGTTTTCTGTAGTTTTTGTTGTTGTTGAAATCTAACTTTAAACCGTGGTGGTCTGATAGAACACAGGAGGTTATTCCAATTGTTTTGTATCTGTGGAGATTTGCTTTGTGGCCAAGTATGTGGTCGATTTTAGAGAAGGTTCCATGGGGTGCTGAGTAGAAGGTATATTCTTTTTTGGTAGGATGGAATGTTCTGTAGATATCAATTAAGTCTATTTGAGTCATAACATCAGTTAAGTCCTTTATTTCTCTGTTAAGTTTCGATTTGGGAGATCTGTCCAGTGGTGAAAGTGGGGTGTTGAAGTCTCCCACTATTAATGTGTGGGGTTTTATATGTGGTTTAAGCTTTAGTAATGTTTCTTTTACGTATGTGGGTGCCCTTGTGTTTGGGGCATAAATGTTCAGAATTGAAACTTCATCTTGGTGGATCTTTCCTGTGATGACAATGTAATGCCCTTCTTGATCTCTTTTGATTGATTTTAGTTTGAAGTCTATTTTGCTAGATATCAGGGTGGCTACACCCTCTTGTTTCTTAAGACTGTTTGATTGGAAAGCCTTTTCCTAGCCTTTTATTCTTAGGTAGTGTCTATCTTTGAATTTGAGATGTGTTTCTTGTATGCAGCAGAAAGATGAGTCCTGCTTTCGTATCCATTTTGTAAGCCTATGTCTTTTTATAGGTGAATTAAGTCCATTGATATTTAGGGATATTAATGACCAGTGATTGTTCATTCCTGTTATTTTTTGGTGGTAGTGTGTGTGTGTACTTCTCTTCTTTGGGGTTTATTGCTGTGGTTTTACCTATTGCCTGTGTTTTTGAGGGTGTATCTGACTTCCTTAGGTTGGAATTTTCCTTCTAGTGCTTTCTGTAGGGCTGGTTTTGTGGATAAGTATTGTTTAAATCTGGCTTTGTCTTGGAATGTCTTGTTCACTCCGTCTATGATGACTGAAAGTTTTGCTGGGTATATTAGTCTAGGCTGGCATCTATGGTTTCTTAGTGTCTGAATTGCATCTGTTCAGGTCCTTCTGGCTTTCAAAGTCTCCATTGAGAAATTGGGTGTTATTCTGAGCCTTTATAAGTCACTTGGCCTTTTTCCTTAGCTGCTCTTAATATTCTTTCTTTATTCTATACGTTTAGTTGTTTAATTATTATGTGGCGAGGGGACTTTTTTGGGGGTCTAGTCTGTTTGGTGTTCAATAGGCTTCTTGTATCTTCATAGGCATTTCCTTCTTTAAGTTGGGAAAGTTTTCTTCTATGATCTTGTTGAATATATTTTCTGTGCTTTTGAGTTAGTATTCTTCTCTGCTGTGGGATGGTCTGTATGTCAAATTGCTCTGAGTGGTCAATAAATAAAACATTGATTAGCCAGTGGCCAGGAAGGTAGGACTAGCAGAGAGGAGAATTGAAGGAATAGGAAGGCAGAGAGTCACTGCCAGCCGCCACCATGACAAGAAGCATGTGAAGACACCGGTACGCCATGAGTCATGTGGCAAGTTATAGATTTATAGAAATGGATTAATTTACGGTAGAAGAACAATTAGCAAGAAGCCTGCCATGGCCGTACAGTTTGTAAGCAATATAAGTCTCTGTGTTTATTTGGCTGGGTCTGAGTGGTTGTGGGACTGGCGGGTGACAAAAATTTGTCCTGACTGTGGGCAAGACAGGAAAACTCTAGCTACACTTCTCCTTCTTCTATCCCTATTATTTGTAGGTTTGGTCTTTTCATGGTGTCCCAAATTTCTTGGACATTTTGGTTCATGACTTTATTGACTTTAGTGTTTTCTTTGACTGATGAATTATTTCTTCTACCGTATCTTCAATGCCAGAGATCTTCTCTTCCATCTCTTGTATTCTGTTGGTTATAACTGCATCTGAAGTTCCCAATTGTTTACTCAGATTTTCTATTTCCAGCATTCCCTCTGTTTTTGTCTTCTTCATTTTTTCTATTTCCCTTTTAAGTCTTGGACTGTTTCCTTCATTTGTTTCATTGCTTTTTCATGATTTTCTTTCAGTACTTTATTGTTTTCTTCCAGGACTTTATTGTTTTCTTCTACTTTATTTGTCCTTTCCTCTAGTTTTTTATAGCGTTTTTCCCGTTTTTTGTCTTTTCCTCTACATGAGCCTCTATCTTGTTCATGATGTTATTCATAAGGCTGTTTTCTTCTGCTTCTTCCAATTTTTGATGTTCAGGTCTAGATGTTGTAAGAGGGCTAGGTTCTGGTGATGCTGTATTACTCTTCATTTTGTTGTATGTACTTCTGCCTTGATGTCTGCCCATCTCTGTAGTTCGTTCTTGGTCTTATCAGTGCACTTGATTCAGACAGAGCTGACAGATTCAGGAAGTCTCTCTCTCTTGTCCAGATGGGAGCTCTCTTGTCCAGAAGGGAAGTCCAGGGCAGGATGGGAGCTCTTGTCCAGGAGGGAAGTCCGGGGCAGGGTTGGAGCTGAGGGCCAGTCTCTAAGTCTCAGGAAGTGTCTGGGGTCTCTGGTGGATGGGCGTGGGGGCAGGGTGTGGAGATTGCAGGGTCTGCCTGGGTTCTTGGAGAAGGGGAGCCTTCCCGGTAGTGCTAGAAGGGAACCTGCCTGGTGGCCAGAACCTGGGGCCAAGTTGGGCAGGTCTTCCCGGGAGTGGCTGGTGCCCAGGGATGGGGTCTAGGCTGAGCACAATCACCTCCCTTAGCCCAGAAGGGAAGTCCGGCCCCAATCAGTGTTTTATTTCTCAATCAATCAATCATCCAGAGCACCCAGGTTTTCGTGGGAGGCTTCAAATGCCCCTAAAGTGACTCTATTTTCTTCAAAGTTGCCATCATTCCCTTTGATGTTCTGACGTTACCATAAAGATTAGAGTCCCATGTAGTCTATAGAAAGTATTAATGATGGATTGACTGCTGCATATGCTGCTGCTACTGCTGCTGTCTCTCCTACTACAATTATTCAATAATTCCTAAAGCTATTTGTTCAATTTTATACATTTTTCCTTTCATATAAAACTCTAAAATAATTGTCCAGGAGTTTAAAAAACCATAGCTATAAGAGTTAAATTTGGGGCTGGGGAAAAAAGAGTTTAATTTATACTGTAAATAAAGTTTATCTCTTGGACTTGAACATATATTTTAGATAATTCAAACTTCATAATTAATAATAATCTATTATGAGATTTCTCATTCTGTGATAATATCCTAGTCATAAACTGTGGAAAAATAAAATACAAGAATACATAGTCAACTATTTGGATATTAAATTGATATAAAGTTCACCCTCCTCTTCAAAGGCTAAAGAAAGTTCAAGAAATCAGGGCATTTATTTTCTGTGCTGAGGTAGGTTTAGAAGTAGCAAAGCAGTGATGCATGGTCTGATTGTAAGAATGACACTGCTGACCCTTTAAGGTTGAGTCATATTACCACAGTGTTTTCTATTCATAATGAGTATTTTTTTTCTCTATTTTACTCATTTTATTATATATTGATTTAATAGATTATATCACAGGTCCTCAAATGCACTGAAATCAACTGATGCTTTCAATAGAAAGCAAACAAACTCTATCCTTAAATCACATTAAAACAGTGATTTAAGTGCACATATTATGTAATTAAACAAAGTTATAGCATTTATTTATTTGATATAGCAAGTGCATTTCTCAGTATGACAGTGAAGGGTGCTACCAACTGAAGATCTATGTCAATAAGCAATATGCTATTTCTTTTCAAGTTTGTGGATAATGGAGAATATAGAAATCATAGATAAAATTGACAGGTGTAGTGGTCATGATAGGCTGACTAGTATTTTTCCTTTGAGTCACATTCTCAGTTCCAACACAGTCTAATGCAATCCATATTACTCTACAGAGAAAGGCATTTTACCTTAAGGCAGAGAACTGAGTAGAAACCCTTTCAATGGGCAGATGTGTATAAAGATGACTGTAATTAGACACAGTAGGCACCCTGCTCCCTCTCCTTACTCACTGCCCAGAATAGTAAGCACCTTCTCTGCAGTGTGATGCAGTAGGAAAAGGAGCTGTCAGATCCTGGGAATGTTTCCTTATCAAAAAAAAAAAAAAAAAAAAAAAAAAAACCTTCTCACTTCCTTTGAAAATATGGGATGCGGAGAATATGTTCTTACCTACAACATGGCCCATCAATTTCCCATTACTATAGCACCTTATTACAGTAAGTAATTTGCAACAAATATGAGATGGTTTGACAATACTGTTGAGACTGGGAGGTTCAAGAAGATGTCACCTACACTGACCAACATCAAGTGAGGAAACTTCTTGCTGCACTAGAACATGGCAGATGTGTCTCCTGGGCAGAGGACTAGGCAAGGTTCCTTCCCCTCTTCTCACAAATCCACTAATTCCATGATAGGAATTCTAGCCACAGATTTCTAGTCCTAACTGCCTTCCAAATAGCCAACTCCAAACACCATTGAGGAAATTTACAGATACAGTTTGCAATATATTAACATTGAGGAAACATTTCCAGACCACAATAAAGGCTAAACAAAAGATTGTACCTTCTTTCTGTAGGTTCTGAATTTAAATGACTACCTGACTTTTATTTCTTTACATGTTTTATTTGATCACTTTAACATCTTTTTTATCGTGGATATCTGTATGTATGTATGTTTGTGTGTGCAGGTAACATTTATGGAGTCACTGGCAGAATTATAGATAGAAATTAAACATTTTGATAAGATTAGATAAGAAGTAGTGATTACAAATCCATATGAACAATACAAAAGTGGTCTAGGCTTGCCTGGTTGTCCAATGAGCTCCATGCATTTGCCTGTCTCCTCCACCCCAGCACCAGGATACGAACTTTTACCACCAAGTTCAGCCTTTTCTTTCTCTTTCTTTCTTTCTTTCTTTCTTTCTTTCTTTCTTTCTTTCTTTCTTTCTTTCTTCCTTCCTTCCTTCCTTCCTTCCTTCCTTCCTTTCCTTCCTTCCTTCCTTCCTTCCTTCCTTCCTTCCTTCCTTCCTTCCTTCCTTCCTTCTTTCTTTTTGTGACAGGGTCTCACTAGGTAACCTTGGGTGACCTACAAATCACTATGTAGGACAGGAACTCATGGGGATCCTCTTGCATCTGTTCCCCAAGTGTCTACATCTATTGGCATCATACCCATCAGAATATTTACTAGGAAAAATTAGAAACCTTAAATCTTTATTTTATGTCATATATATCTCAAAATGTGCTTTAAAATTAATAAATCTTTCTCTGTCTTAAACTAAAGTTAGTAGATGTTGTTTTTTTGTGTGTTTTTGTTGGTTTTGTTTTTGTTGGTTTGTTTTTTATTTTCCTATCTGCTACTTTTACTTTCTGTGTTTATCTTTGTTTTGTGGTACTGACTGAAGATCAAATCTCAAGCTTTACACATTCAAAGTTTCCACCCTGCGTTGATCAGCACCTGCAGTGTCTAAGTCAATACTTTTGAAAGTAAGTGTTGACAACTTTATTTCACTTCTGATCCTGAGAAGATGAGTAAGGATAAAAACTGCTTGTCCTTTTCAAATTTTCACTTAAATTATGTTATCCATTTAATTATTTGTCCACAGACCGTCCATAAATGCCAAAAATCCTCAAGCAGTAAGATATACATATCTTATATATCTCTATATATGAGAGAGAGAGAGAGAGAGAGAGAGAGAGAGAGAGAGAGAATGAGAGAGAGAGAGTGAACATGAGAGAAAGAAAGAGGGAGCAAAAACAAGGAGAGTTAAAGGACTGTTTATTCAGGAATGATTTCCTTGTCTCACAATTATTGAGATATAGAAAGATAAGAAGAGCTATCATAAGATTATTAATCTAACTTGACATATGGACATATGTTCCTCCAGATAGACTTAAATTAACCCCACTTACTCAAGAGAATTAAGGAAATTAAAGTGATACATGACTCATTACTCTTTTGCCAACAACAGTTTTATAAAATAAGTGTAGTTTGTATGATTCAAATGTTTTTGTCAAAACTTTATAGCTGTAAAAATGTCATTCATATACGCTAAGAAGCAACATTATTCTTTATTCCCAACCTAATCAAAAACCTTTTAATTGAAAAGTAAAACTCTTCTTTTGTGTGTGTGGTAATATCTGAACTTTTCATTTATTCTGGAATCAGTTTTTAAAACAGCATGTCCCAATGGATTATAATGTAAATATTAATGTGACATCTAGATGAATAGTTATTAACTAGAGTTCAAACATTAGCATTATAGGCAGACATCTTTTCCCTATTTTTTACCATAATAACTAAAGAAGACAAACTAATTTCTACGCCAGCTTGTAAATGTATATTATCTCTGGAATCAGACTCTTTTGTCATCCTGATGACGAAGTTACAAAGATATGAATAATAAATGTCCTAAATATGTCTATGAAAGACTGGAAATAGGATAGACTTCAATCCTTGTTACCTGGACCTACATGTTCTACCTATTGCAAGCACAGTACCATTAATCCATGAAAATTACTAAACACCATATCACCAGATTTAACAAATCTTCCCAGTATTTCACCATGCCTAATGTTCTGAATAATGCAGATACGGTTATAGGAACTTGCCA
Source organism: Peromyscus leucopus (assembly GCF_004664715.2). Lineage (NCBI taxonomy): Eukaryota > Metazoa > Chordata > Mammalia > Rodentia > Cricetidae > Peromyscus > Peromyscus leucopus. The sequence continues at coordinate 29,196,525 of NC_051065.1, read as the reverse complement.
GACCTTCATTGTAAAGTGACACACTGGATCTAAAGTGAGATATGTCAGACTCTTAAGGATAAGGTAAAGCATTCAATGTCTAAGCCTTCTCATAGTGGTCCTAACTGAAATAACAAAAAGAAAAGAAAACTCATATGCATGCCTACATTATGTGCCATTCACATGAAGTCAATTATCTGCTCCCTCTAAAATGCACTGAAGAGGTTTGAGAAAACCACCTTACTACACAGGATTGGCTAATATTTCAATAGATAAATTCTAGTCTCTGTTGAATGATCAAACATTCATTTGTAGGAATACTTTTGTATGTGACCTTTGCGATAAGAAACCCAGGCCCAAGTTTCTACCCTGAAACATCGTCACTACATTTGAAGTTCTACAGTAGTCACTGATGCAAACAAAATCAGGCTGGACAGCTCTTCACATCCAGTTGTTTTTTGTTTTGTTTTGTTTTATTCAGGACCAGCTCTATACTGAATACTGTGTTATAGGTATTGCAGAAGTTATACAAATGTAGAGGTCTGTTAAGATGGTTCAGTGAATAAGAGCACATCTTGTGAAAGGATAAGGACCTAAGTTTAGATCCTGAGAACCTACATAAAAAGCCAGGCATGGCCACATACCTGTAACCTTAATGCTATAAGGGACAGAGACAGGATTACTGCTGGTGAGCATGATCATCTAAAACAGCAAGCTCCAGATTCAATGAGAGAACCTACCTCCAAGGAATGAAGCAGAGAGTAACAGAGACATGGAGACCAAAGTAGGTAGAGCTCCCAAGGAGAGCCAGAGAGCAAGGGGATAGAGAGCCATGGTATTCTTCAAAGGACTTCATCTGATTATTCAGCTAAAAACTGGTCAGCTCATGTGGATAAGTGAACTAGATGAGTCAGATACATAACAAGTAACCACATAAAAACATTACAAAACCAGGATGCAAGGGAGGGGAACAATCCAGAAACAGACCTCATTCACTAGCCAGACCAAATTATTGACATGGGGGAAAATACACAGGAATGTCTTGTTTTAGTGGTAGTGATAATTAAGTCTATAATACACACTACTGTGTGCTTCTTTAAAAACTCTGAAATACAAGACCCAGACACATCAAACTACTTTGAAATAGCAGAGTGATATCCCAGAAGAAACTCAAGAATCAGATGAACACTCAAAACTAAAGGATGACAATCATACCCAATTAACAAACTGGAAAAATGTACAATGTCTTGTCCACAATAAAAATTATAAGGCTTACAAATAAGCAAGAAACTATACTTCATAATGAAAACAAAAATCAATCAACTGACATCAAGCTAGGATGGGAAAAAAATTTAGACAATTTGAAAATCGATAACTTTTCCTGCATAAATCAGACAGCTAAGGTCATAGGACAAACCACCACCCTAATCTGGAGAGAGTTGCATCTGCACATATACTATTATAAAATCTATTGGGGAGGGGAGGAAATGTATAGAATATAAATACCAAGAAAGGTAACTAAAACTGTCAGATCAAGCTTGAAGTATGAAGATATGAAATAATTAAATCTTGTTTGTACTTTATAAATATAAAATGTTATCACGCTATTTCTCATTAACTTTTAATAAATTAATGCAATGTATCACAATACACCAGGTTCTTTATAAGCTGAAGAATATGATAAAACATGTATGGCTTGACTTTAATAAATATGTGTATATTTTTGGAATTCTGTTAATGCCTTTGGGGATTACTAAAATAAGAACAAAGACAAAAAATTTTTAAAAACTGCAATAGGTCTTTTTCTTCAAATGTGATTTTTAAAAACTGTATTTTTATATTTAATATAAAAGGAGGTGTGGATAGACAAGAATTAATCAGTCTGACAATTAACATAAATGCTAAGCTCTGTCCCTAGGAATTCAAATATATGTGATCTTAGACAACTGAACATTGAGTAAATTTATATTAATGTATTTTCATATAATTCATAAAATGTCTTTGTTCTATTATATACTGATCTGACATGAAATTACACTTTACTTGTGTTTTACTGATTGCAGTCAGAACACCACCCCCACAGCTGCCTAGTTCTACCTGAAAGTCAACATCACTAGTGAAAGTCACACTTACAAATTAATGCTGCTATATTTAAATATGCCTAAACATCTGCTTTCCGCAGTCTCTGTCTGCCATCTTTGCTCTCTCTGCAGTAGATAACCGTCTGAGGAGAGCAGAGCAGAATTGCTAATTGAAACTTCATTTCTTCTGTTATCCCATTCCACCAATTCTCTGGTGACTAAACCATGCTTTAATTTAAAAATATGTACAATGGAGAAAGCTGTGTTTTAAAGAATATGTCGGGACCTAAGGAGGAAGCTCAGTGAATTCAAATGCTAAAAAATGCTGTGTACTCAAGCCTTACAGTTGTAGTTTGATCCTCTAAACCCCTATGGAAAAGAAATGACTCAGGGTGAGGGGGAGCTAGGGAGGAAAAGGGAGAAGGCGAGCTGGGTGTGGTGGGATTTGCTGGATTCTCGGCTCTTCTATGGTGAGATAGGAGGCAGAGATAAGGGAGTCCTCAGAAAGCTAGCAGGCCAGCCAGACTAGAGTAGCAACTGGCGCAGAAACAAGAGTCTGCATCAATGAGGTAAAAGGCAGCTGAGTCCCTTAAGTTGTTCTCAGACCTCCACACGCATGCTTGTATTCACACGTGTGCATATGCACAATAAATATGTAAATAAGTAGATATTTCTGAAAAATATTATGTGCATGTGTCCATGTGTGTATATATCAGTGGTCAGCGTGTGTCTGTGTGTGTGTGCATGGTATACATACATGTGTACTCAGGCACACCAACTTTGTGCATTTACATGGAAGAGAGAGAACATCAAATGTCCTTTTCGATCACTCTGCACATCATTTTTCTGAGTCAGAATCTGTCACTGAAACTCATGTTAGGCCAGTAGTCAGCTATCCTCGGGCCTCAATATACTACATTACTCAAGCTACGTGCACAGCCACACCCAGTTTTTTACTTGGGTGGTAGGACCCAAACTCACGTCCTCATTCCTATTCAAAAGGCACTCTTACTCACCAAGCCATCTCTCCAGCCCTAAATTCATTTGTTTGTTTATGTACAGTACTAGACATTGAGCTTACAGCCTCAGACTTGTGGGCAAGTACTCTACAAACAAACTATACCCTTCTCTACTGTCCATTCAAAACCCTGGGGCGATATTTATAATGAGGATTCAGTGGAGATGAGAAATATGCTCAGACCTGCTATTAAATGGGGAAAAATATTAGGAACACAGTTGCTTCCCAGACAATATTAAGATCAACTCTAGAAAGGAATACAGTGATTTAGTAATAAATAAATGACACGGACATTGAAAAGTCAATCTACCCAGGCATTTTAGTGATATGAAACAATATAAAATCATGTCTTAAGAAGTATCTCAGGTGACACTGGGATTGTGGGAATATTTTACCTGTGAGTTTTTTCAAAATTGTGGAAATCAGAGGTTAGATTCAAAAGAAACCTTAATTTGCTCAAAAGTATGAAAATCCAAATGACAGTTATTAAGAGTGAGAAGCATCTAAATAAGGCTGCTGCATGAAGCGCTAGATCAGCGGTGCTTAGCACTTGCTTAGCGACATAAGGAAGTAGCTGTACAATAGAGACCTTGACATCACAATATTGTACTAAATTTGTCCTAAAGCAGGTCTTCGTCATCAAAGATGAGTTAGGTACCACCCTCTACAAAGTTAAAAACTATTGAAGCTTGCTTAAGACTCACAGTTTAAGATAGCCAGTTTAGAGACAAATTCTTTGAATATAGTTTCACTAAACATTTCAAAAGGAAGCATGTTTTAAATGAGAACATGAGTGGTATGCAGCTTGCCTCTGCCTAGTTGATTCTGTAACTGATGGGTTAGCTTAGTCAAGTAGCTTTTGCTCAGGAACAGAAAGCGATATCATTTGCCTCCAGAAACACATCTTTAGCATTCTGACCAGAGATAACTCTCAGCATCATGTGATGCATCTCGTGATAGCAAAGATGGATGGTTTTGATTTCCATGTGTTTTCTCCCAACAGAATCTACTGGACTGTTAAGGGAATGTCTTTGCTTCTACAACTTTATCACTAAAGTGACTAAATTCTCTCTGGGTCTCATAAAGAACACCCTTTTCTCTCATCCCCTTTTCTTAAGCAAAAACTAAAATATAGTGGAATGTGTTGGAAATAAGATGTGCTGTCAGCTATAATCCAAGATAAACATAAGAAGATTTGGGGATTTTAGTTCCTTTCTTTTCTGTTTAATGAAAGACAAAGCAATAAAGCATTTTGTTGTTTCTGTGAGATCCAGTGTTTAGCTGACCATCTGCAAAAGGAGACATTTTCCCAGTCCATTGTTATTTTACAGACTGTGTTTGTCAGCATTAACTGGAGAGATGATGGCTCAGTGGGTAAGAGCACTTCTTCTACAAGAGGGGAGACATGCGGACCTGAGTTTACATCCTCAGCACCCACCGACAAAGGTGGGCAGAGATGCATGTGCCTAAACACTCTGCTGGAGCAGAGACGGGCAAATCCTTACAGCTCACTGGAGAGCCAGCCTAGCCAAAATCAGGAACTTACATTTGGTGAAAGAACCCTTCTCAAGGCAGTAAGGCAGAGAGCAATAGAGGAGGCCTCCACATGTCTATTCATGGGTGTGCACTCATGTGCATGCCACACCACATACACATGTGTGCATGTGTGCTCACACATTAGTAAAATAAAATAATTTTACTGGCATGGTGGCACATGCCTTTAATCTCAGCACGCAGGAGGCAGAGGCACGCATATCTCTGTGAGTTTGAGGCCAGCCTGGCCTGCAAAGTGAGTTCCAGGGAAGCCAAGCCTGTTACACAGAGAAACCCTATCTTAAAACCAACAACAACACCCCCCCCAAAAAAAAGAAAAAGGAAAAGAAAATGTTGTAGATAGACAGATAATAAATAAAACAATGAAAGTAAACTACATAGTATATTAAAAAGCAATGTGTATTACGGAAAGAATTTTTAAAAACCTGATAGGAAAATTTTGGATTCTAATTTTATAAAATGTGGTCAGGAAAGATCCAATAAGAAGCAACATTAAGACCAGAAGTATTGGATTTTATCCTAGGTCTCTGGGCTATCTATCCAGTCTCTGGTTCTCGGTTACCCAAGCAATGTCAGGTATGGGTTCTTTCTCATGGAGTGGGCCTTAAGTCAAATCAGACATTGGTTAGCTATTCCCATAAGATATGTGCCACCATTGTCCTAGCATATTTTGTAGACAGAACAGATTGTAGGTCACAGGTTTTGTGGCTGGGTTGGTTCCATGTTTCTCTTTTGGTAGCCTGCAGAGTAACTTCCCACACCAAAAGGACTAGAACATGGAGGGGAGGGCTCCATACAGGCAGCTAAACTTCTCCAGGCTCCACAAGTTGTGTGGGTGTGGTTGTCACAACAGGGCCCTGCTGTCAGTTTTCAGAGAGCAACCCCCTGTCTTGGCAACTTCCTGGGTTGTTCATAGATTTCCATGGGACCCCCATGGACAACAACTAAATTGAATTCAACCAGTCTTGGGAATGGAAGCCTCCTTTGGTGACAGCAGACGGCCAGTTGAGATTCACTATGCCCCATTACTAGGCGTCCTCATTAGGATCACCTTCACACATTCCAGGAAATTTCCTCTGCACTAGATTTCCACGCACCTCCAAAATGACTCCCAGTTCCAGCCCAGTTTGAGCCATTGTCCCTCTCACTCTCTCCCTCCATCCCATCCCCCCATCTCCCCTCCCATCTCCCTTCCCCCTTCCTCCCATAAAATCCATTCTATTTCTCCCTCCCAAGGCGATCCATGCATTTCCCCTAGCCCACTCCTCTTTGCCTAACCTCTCCAGATCTAAAGATTGTAGCTTGCTTATCATATACTTAATGGCTAATAAACACTTATAAGCAATACATAACATATTTATCTTTCTGGGTCTGAGTTACCTCATTTGAGATGATTTTTTTTTTCTAGTTCCATCCATTTGTTGGCAGATTTCATGATGTCATTATTTTTAACATCTGAATAATACTCCATTGTATAAGTGTACCACATTTTCTTTATCCATTTTTTGGTTGAAGGACATCGAGTTTGTTTCTTGTTTCTGGTTATTATGAATAAAGCTGCAATGAACATGTTTGAGAAAGTGTCCCTGTGGTAGAATGGAGCAAGCATCCTTTGGGAATATGCCCAAAGTGGTATAGCTACGTCTTGAGGTAAATCGATTCCCAACTTTATGAGTAACTGCTCTATTGATTTCTAAAGTGGCTGTACAAGTTTACACTCCCACCAGCAATGGAGGAGTGTTCCCCTTGTTCCCATTCTCTCTAGCCTAAGCTGTCATTTATGTTTTTTATCTTAACCATTCAAACAAGTGTAAGATAGAATCTCAAAGTAGTTTTCATTTATATTTCCCTAATGGCTAAGGATGTTGAACATTTCTTTAAGTATTTCATAAGAATTTGAGTTCTCTCTATGGAAAATTCTCTGTTTAAATCTACACTCCATTTTTAATTAGATTATTTGGTTTTGGGATATCTAATTTCTCAACTTCATTTATGTTTGGGATATTAGTTCTCTATGGGATATGGAGTTGGTAAAATTCTTTCCTCATTCTGTACGCTGTCTCTTTATCTGATTGATGATGTTTTTTGCCTTACAGAAGCTTTTCAGTCTCATGAGGTCTCACCTACTAATTGTTGATAGCCTGAGCTATCAGTGTCCTATTCAGAAAGTCATCACCTATGCCAATGTGTCTTTAAAAAAGTATCAATAAAATGAATCTTGGACTACTGATGATATTCTGCTATACTCATAGAACAGTGCCTTATCCACTCATCAGAGAGGATTTCTTCAGCAGCAGATGGGAAAAGAAGCAGAGAGCCACAGCCAGAAATTACAAGGAGAAAGTCTAAATGGGAGATCTTCATCAAATCCCTTGTCTCAGAACTTAGGGAATTGCACAGAGGAGGAGACAGAAAGATTGTAAGAGCCATAGGGGATGGAGGACACCAGGAGAACTAGGCCCTCTGAATCAACTAATCAAGGTGCATGTGAGCTCACAGAGACTGAAGCAGCAAGCACAGAACTACAGGGGTCTGTGCCAGGTCCTCTGAGTATATATTATAGCTATTAGCTTTGTATTTTTAAAGAGACTCCTGACTGTGAGAACAAGTGGGTCTCTGACTCTTGTGCCTGTATGGATAAGAATTTGTCATTGAAGTTAAATGGTGGCAGACATGAACAAGGAATACTACAGGGCCTCGATCCCTCTATGAATCTTGTGAGTGATGAGTGTATGGAGATGGCACCTAGTGGGCATCAGAATAACATTGGAATGTTGGTCACACAAGGAAATGGCATCATCATGTTTGAAGACTTGCAAAGAGTCTGAACAATGGCTGTTCAGCACAGGAGTCCACATCTCTCCCCAAAGGGTCTATTTGACTGTGGGGTGGAATTGGGTTATGAACATTTTCATATGAAACATATTGCTATATAAACCTTTGTGATACTCAAAAAAAAACCTTTCAACCTGAAAAAAGGTAGCTATAAAAATTATAGTGAAATTATATACATATATATGTATATATATATATATATATCAGTGATTCGCTTGTTTATATATAAACATACACACATATATATATGCACTTTCAATCTTCTATTTAACATTACAATAGAAGTCATTTTCAAGCCAGGCAGTGGTGATGCACGCCTTTAATCCCATCACTCGGGAGGCAGAGCCAGGCAGATCTTTGTGAGTTTGAGGCCAGCCTGGTCTACAGAGTGAGATCCAGGAAAGACACAAAGCTACACAGAGAAACCCTGTCTCGAAAAAAAAAAAAAAAAAAAAAAAGAACAAACAAAAAAAAGAAGTCATTTTCAGTAAAATGACAAACCTAAGTTTTTTTTTTAAGTGAAGAGTCAAAGAAACACATAGACATGTCTTCATTTATTGTTCACATTATAATATATTTTGGAAGTTAAGAAACTAACAAAAGGTTATTGGAGCCAGTAATATATTTTACTAGTACATTGATATACAAGAAAAATATCTAAAAGTTTAAAATGCTTCAACAGCCTAGCAACAAACAGTTAGAATAAAAAAAAAAAATTAAAAAGCACCTTAAAGTTTAAAATTTGTATCATAAAACTTCATAATTTTTACCTATTAATCTGTGAATTTTAAAATTCATGGAAATATGATATAAATAATTTTGGAGTAAAATTTAATAAAATGGAATATAGTTAGCCACATAATAAATAATAAATAGAAATGGAAATAGTTCAGACATAACAGACTATGGGGCTGATATATATGGATAGTTAATTGAAGTGAATCATGAGATTGAACACACATCCAAACTCTAAACCATATGTATGTAATAAATTGATTTTAACAATAAATTAATTAAGAAAAATAGTCTTGGAGAAATTTAAATGCTCGTGTCAGAAAAATATAACCTAGAGCCTACAGCATACCATATGCAAAATGAACCTGATCAGAGCCCAAAGCACCACAAAAAGATTTTGAAGTAAGCAAAGACATCAGAAAACAGCAAAGTCATTCAAAGGGGAAATGGAATAAATTTTAATTCATGAAAATTAAATTTGTAGTGTTTTAAAGATATCACTAAAATAAAAAATAAGAATAAATGAATACAAACACTGAAAGAAAATTCTCAATATTCTTAATTCATAATGTTCAGCAAAGAATTGTACCAAGACTAGATTATAAAGTTCTTCCAAGTCATCACTCACTATGAGAAGTTGTATAGCATAAGTTGTCAAAAATTAAAATTTTCACAAAATTGGATATAGAAAAGGACAGTAAGTACACCAAAAGGTTTTCTATATTGTTGCATATAAACAAAGTGAGATTCATTTGCTTGGTCAAATTTAAGATGACTCATGTTGAGTTTTGGTGAGGATCTGGAGCAACTAGAACTGTCATCCTTTATTTTAAGGAATGAAAATATGGTAAAAACAAATGATAGAAACAAAAGGACAGCAACAAAAGCAAACCATCTTCCAAACCCATCTGACAGTTTCCCCAGAGCTAGGAAAATACTTTCATAGCAACTAGTCATTCCCCTTATAGATATTCAATCAATAGAAATGAAAATACTTGTCTACAAAAATGTTATGCACCAAATAATCACAGATGGTTTACTCATTATAGCCCAAACTGTGAAATCCTAAATGGCTATTAATAGGTGAACACATGAACAAGTTGTAGTAAAATCATTCAATGGAACATTACTAGCTTTAAAAATTAAAGAACTAATGATAGTTAACAAATGAATCTCAACATGCTGGCAGATAAGCCAGACAAAAAGAATATATACTGTATGATTTACTTGTATTAACTTTCAGAATACAATTTATACACACACACATTATTGTGGCCTACGTCATTTTAGAAAATTTAAAAGCTATCAGTGATTGCCTGTGACTAGATATGGAAGAGGGTTTCCTGGAATACACATGAGTTAACTTTTGATTGAGTTTACACAGATGTACAGGTAAAGTACATAGGAGGAAAATAACAAAACTTTGTACTAATGATCTTCAGTAGATAAGCCCTCATTCTATAAATTAAATAACGTTCAATATACTCTGAAATATTTTTCCTTATCAAATAAAATAGAAACATAGGTAATTATTGAAAGCTAATAAAATAGCAAATTCTTGAATTAACACATCTAGAATATATACATTAGGTACATATGTACATATATATATATATATAAGATTGGCAGATACATATTTTATAATGTGAAGGGCCATATACTACACTTGAACTTCACTTGTTTATATCAATCTTTCAAGCAAATGTACTGGGAGTTTAATTTCTAATCTAATTAGACAATACAGGGATGTATATCACTATAGTAGGTCTATTCAGGAACAATCAAAGCCAGGAAAATTAACAAAACTGGGGGTTACTGTAAGTGTTACACCTCTGAGGGGAAAGGTATTCTGGCAGTTGGGAGCCAAGAAATACCACAAAGTCACACCACACAAAAACACTCACACAAGAGATTTATTGGGAAAGATGCAAGAGGGTGGTTGCCTCTGCTCAGCAGAGAAGCATGAAAGAACTGTATAGAGGAGGCAGGCTTTATATAGGAGGTTTCTTGGGAGCTTTCCAGGGTGGCCTCGGATTGGTGGGATTTTGTGGTCTGATCTTGGGTCAAGCTCAGGAATTGATGGAATTCAAGCTCAGGAATTAGAGAGATTCTATGCCCTGATCTTGGGCTTTTTTTCCTCTGTGGGAAAGAGCTTGGCCTCCTGTGTCTCCAGGGGCTGTTAGACTGTGGGAGGGGCCTGGCCACTTGCATGCCTCAAGAGGCTTACAGCTACCACAATTTTCCATTTAAGACCTACAGTTTGTACCTGCAAACAGATGTTTGCATAAATTAAAAGATACTCAAAAATCAAATTTACGATAGAAAAAGAAGGATTTTTCCTTTCTGAATAGATGTGGTCCACTAACTACTACATTAGAGTTTGCTTCAGTCTTTCATTTGTGTGTGTGTGTGTGTGTGTGTGTGTGTGTGTGTGTGTGTGTGTGCACGTGTGCATACATGTGTATGATATGTGTATGTGGGAAGGATGTGAATGCAGAGACTGTGTGTCTTCCTTTATCATTTACCACCTTACTACCCTGAGACTGGGTCTCTCACCCAGTAGTCATTTTTCCACCTTCCAGTGCTGGGGTCACAGGCACAGGGAACCATTTCCAGCTTCTTTTTCTGCATTCTGGGAGTTCAAAGTCAGGTCCTCAAGCTTTCATAGCAGGCCGCTGGGGATGCTATGAATGTGTTGTTCTGACTGATTGATTAACAAACCTCTGATTGGCCAGTAGCCAGGCAGAAAGTATAGGTGGGACAAGTAGAGAGGAGAATTTTGGGAAGAGGAAGGTTGAGTCAGGAATCACCAATCAGACACAGAGGAGGCGAGATGTAAAAGTACCAGTAAGCCACAAGCTACATGGCAACTTATAGATTAATAGAAATTGGTTAATTTAAGATGTAAGAGCTAGTCAATAGTTAGCCTGAGCTAATGGCCAAGCAATTTTAATTAATATGAGCTTCTGAGTGATTATTTTATAAGTGAGCTGTAGAATTGCAGGAGCCCGAGTGGGACTGGAGAAAACTCCAGCTACAAATGGTGCCCAACAACTCGAGTTTCCATATAAAACCTGAGAATATTTAATAAGCAACTCTAAATGAAGCCAAAAACAGCTTCCTAGTTGTGTCTCATGCCAGCAGCAAGACATTGCGACATACGGGCTTGAGTTATACCACCTCACACAGAGGTATCTCCAAGCTGTCTAATATGCTGCACGGTGGGTTTAGCCTTTGCTAGGACAAACAAACAAACAAACAAAAAAGAGGTTTTGAGCTACACACTGCTTGGATAGAAACATAGACCCACTGCCTCCCAGAGTCAGCAGACAGCATGGCTCCCAGCGCTGGCGGTGAATTATTTCCACCATGTTGGGCAGAGCTAACAGCCAAGACTTCTGCTTCAGTACTAGCAGCTACAGTTTAAAGCAATAGGTTCACAAAAAGACAGAATCAGATGGAATAATTTACAATGTATGTAAAAATGTACATAGGCTTGAAAGAGTAAAAACAAATATATACAGTTATATGCAGTTATATAAAGAAATAGATAGTTTTTAAAAATAAAGTCTTTAAAGAGACAGTAAAGGTAATATAAAAATAAGCCATTTAAAGACATATTACACAGAGAATCTGGATTGTGTTGTCTTTGATATTTTTAACTGCAGAGACATTTGATTGTAAAGGCAAATGAGTTAAACCAATATGTATATTTTAAAGGTACCTTGACTTCGAAATTTGGATGTGAGGATATGCTGCTTTGGAAAGGAGGCTCTGCTTTTGTTTCCACAGAAAGCAAGAAGCAATGGATTTGTTCCAGATTAAGATACATCAGATTTGACCAGCCAAGACCCCCTTAAAGGTCTCCAATGAAACCATGGCCCAGATGATCCAATATCCAGAATGGTTTCAAGGCAACTGGCTCAGACAATGCAGCCTCACAGACTACTCCATAATCCTAAAATTTTCTTTATGTCCTCATAAGAATATAGCCCCCTCATTCAACAGGAAGTAGTATGAGAAGCTATGCCCAAATTCCCAAAATATTGTTTATGAATGTTTATTTTTGTTTAAATCAGGTTGATTATAAATGCAATATATTTTTAAAAAAGGGGATATGATATATATATATATATATATATATATATATATATATATATATATATATGATAGGATGGAAGGGTAGATTATTGAATCTACTTTTAAAGAGCAACTTGTTTAAAATGTTTTACAGTGCTATGGATTTTAGTTTATTGATACAAGTTTAAACTTAATTTTCTTATACTGTGTATATATTTCTACTCTCATTTGAGGTATTATGTTTATGTAACTCATTTAGATTGCAATGGATAATTAAAAATACAGATTAATAATTAGTCTCCTATGATAGTCAAACTTATAGCCATGTTAGTTAAGTTTTCTAGGTATACATAGATATATTTCAGATATATAGGTAATCTTTAAACACTTCAAAGACCTGCAGAATATGGCATTTAAAATGTTCTAAAAATTTAGACTTTCTGGACACTGAGACATGTCTGCTCCTGGCAGCACCAATTTACTTCAGAGAGGAGGATGGGCATCAAAGACACTCATATGGAGTTTATCTTCTTCTTGGCAAAAAAATAGCCATTTGCGCAAGAAACTGTTCTTGCCTGGATTGCTTAAAAAAATGTATTGACTGGTGTAGATGTAACCAACCATCTTATTAAATAAGAAACACAGAACCAATGCAAAGAAGAAAACCAAGAGATCAGAGCTAAGAGCCTTACCCTTTGCTGCAGCTAGCCTCTTAAGCCAAGAGACCTCTCCGAAAGGGACCTACTTCCTGTGTGTTTGTCTTTATATAGTCTTTCTGTTCTGTCTTCTCATTGGTTGTAAACCCAAACACATGACTGTCTCATTACTGCCTATATGCACAGCCCTCCAGGTCTTGTATGGTATTGAGATTAAATGCATGTGTCTCCAATGCTGGCTTTATCCTTGAACACACAGAGATCTACCTAGTTCTTCTACCAAGTGCTGGGATTAAACGCATGTGCCATGAATGCCCAGCTCTACTATGGCTTACTATTAGCTCTGACCCCCAGGCAACTTTATTTATTAACATACAAATAAAATCACATTTCAGTACAAATAAAATACCACCATAGACTGGACATGCAGAACCCATAGGAAGGTGACCACTGAACTTTGTTTGGCAAAATGGTCCTTCAGGTTCCTGCTACACAGAGAAAACTGCCAGACATTCTACAGGATACAGAGAGAAGTAACTGAGAGACTCTAGGCCTGTGGGCTGAAAACAGATGCCCCGATTTTACAAAGAAACTTTGGATGACTGTCCAGGCTGCCAGCTATCTCTGTCTATTCTCACAAGACTCTCAAAAGTTGTTTGCATCCTTCTCCCATTTCTCAGGTAATATTATATCCTTCTAAGGTCTTTGATGTAGTTGAAGACTAGGTAGTCATAATGTCCTTAGTTATGATAAAAGATAAGTTAGATATGGAACCTTAGACCCACAAATATAGAATAGAGAGAATATCTTCTTTAATTTTGCCAAATGCTAATAGACTACATATTATAACTATAATTATTGCTTGATAATTGTTTTGTTATATGTAATTTTACTATGTTAAAGTTAAAACCTCCCCTTTTGAAAAAAAAAAGAAAAGGGGAAACACTGGGGATGCTATAAATGTGTTACTCTGAATGGTTGATAAATAAAATGCTGATTGGCCAGTAGCCAGGCAGGAAGTATAGGCAGGACAAGCAGAGAGGAGAATTCTGCGAAGAGGGAGGCTGAGTCAGGAGTCGCCAGGCAGACACAGAGGAAGTGAGATGTAAAAGTTCTGGTAAGTCACAAGCTACATGGCAACTTATAGATTAATAGAAATGGGTTAATTTAAGATGTAAGAGCTAGTCAATAGTTAGCCTGAGCTAATGGCCAAGCAATTTTAATTAATATGAGCTTCTGAGTGATTATTTTATAAGTGGGCTACGCTGCAGGGGCCTGAGCTGGACTCGAGAAAACTCCAACTACAGCAGGCACCAGCACTGTTGTTTTCTGGGCCATCTCCATAGCTCCTTGTTTTATATGGTGTAATTAGTTCACTTCCAATACTTTAGTTATCAAAGTAATTTGATTTGAAACAGGATGTCAGTATGTAGCTCTGGCTGGCTTGCAACTTGCTATATAAGATAGGTTGGCCTCAAACTTGTTGAGACCTGATGGCCCCCTCTACCTCTTCAGTGCTGAGATTAAAGGTGAGGACCAGAAAGCCTTACAATCAAATTAATTTAGTACAAGTATATAATATCACAGCATAGAAAAATTTTAAATCTTCACTTTGTTCCAGATAATGAAATTCCATGATCTCCATAAGTGAAGGCTAAGAGTACATAAGAATATACAAGGGAGCAGACAAAGGAAGCTATTGTGTGACGAGCTTCCTGGGGAGACATGGACAAATGTTTACTCACTCCAGATAGGGAATCAAACACACAAACTAGATTACAGATATTACCAAAGTCCAACTTGGTAAACTAATGAGTTTCGTTGGGATTGCATAAGGAATATGGACAAGAATATTCTTTTCCTTTTTCTTCTTTTCTCATACATTGGATGTGGATCACAGCCACCACCACCACCCCCACACTCATCTCCCCTCTCCCTCAGATCCACTCCTCCTCCAGTTCCCTTCAAAAATATAACAAGCATCTTGGGGATATCATCTGAACATGGCATAACAAGTTACAGTAAGACTAGACAAAACCCCCATACCAAGGCTGGTTGAGGCAAGCAAGTAGGAAGAAAAGGGTCTCGGGTTTCATACAGGCATAGAAATGATTTCAAAAACAGCTGTATTACAAAGCCCAATTCAGCATGAGTGACAACCCACAGGAAATGCTCAACACTGAACACAGCCTGCAGGCAATCGGAAGCTCAACAGATGGGAGTGTATCCTTTCCAGGTGGGTCAGTTGGCCTGAGCCTCTTCCAGGCAGCTTAGCAGGACTTTGTTGCTTCTAGGCAGTTCAGTCTGGTCTATGCTTATTTTGGTCTCCTTGGCTGGACTTTCCTTCTGCTAGGCTGCTCGAAGCTTCTTCCAGGCCACAGGGCTTGTCTGAATGTGACTCTCAGCAGTCTTTACTGTTTATATACTCTTGTAGATGGAGAGGCCGAGTGAATTTAGTCAATTTTAGGGATTTCCTGGAGTAACTTTTAGTTGTTTCCTGCCTTTTTAAAGAAACTTCCCTGAAGTGTTTCACCTCCTCTTAAGACATCTACTATTTCACCTCCCTGAAGACATCCTGTCTCAGGAAGTTTCCCTCCAAGATGGAAGGTTTGAATCTTGGAAGAAACTAGAATAAACAGAACAGGCCTTAGCCAATGCTTCCCTGTCTTCCACCTCGAGACAACATGAGTACTGCCACTCTCACATTTTTTCCTTTCATAGCAGAGCACTAGGTCCTGTGTAGAGAGATTGAGATGAACAACCTGCTGCGCCTGTCAACAAGGAACTTGGCATATGGACAAGCTATATGTGAGCCTGCAAGAGATGATTGCACAGACAAAGCATTGCAGCTTCCTACCATTGTAGGTTAGAACCCAGGAGTAACTGAGAAGCTCAGTGAGTTTTTCTTCTTGTACTTTCGACAGTTCTTCATTGGAGGTATTCTTTCATCCACAGCCTTTCCTGTCATTGAGGCAAGGGAAAATGGATGAAAGTTTCTCCTATTAATTTCATCCTTTCCAGACTATTTTGACATCTTTCCTCTGAACTATGAGATTACATACTTTCCTATAATACCAAAAGAAGTTTTAAAAGGCAAATGACTCCACTAATAATCTATTGAAACAATTCATGTTTTCCCCCAAATTAGACTCTACCCAGTGTATACAGGGATCTCACTGCAAAATGCTGTGTTAATTCATCAACATACTAAAAACTCTTATGCCAAGAAACTAACTTAAAGGGCTGGGAAGATGGTTCATGGTTACGAGCACTGGCTGCTCTTTCAGAGAACCTGAGTTCCATTTTCCAATGTGTGTACACAGTGGTTCACAACTGACTATAACTCCAGTTCCAGGGGAATCTTACACCCACTTAAAGCAGTAGTGGGCACCAAGCATGAATTTGATGCACAGATATACAGGCAGGCAAAACAGTAACACATACAAAATAAAAGTAAATAAATCTTTTTTTAAAAGAAAAAACTGACTTAAATTCACTGCCAACTCCATATATTAAAAAAAAAAGAAAAAATTCCTGTTTTGAGGATATTCATGGTTTCCAGTAAATATTAAATATGTAGGTGGGTAACAAATACTTGCTATTTTACAAATAGTGAATATTATTCCTTGTAACATATGTTAAGTATTCACACTACAAAAACTGCTTTAATCTCCAGTTGTTGTTTTTGAAACACAGTACTTTTAGTGTGCAAATACATTAATTACAAAGAAAAACATGTATTTTGTTTTGTTTACCCCAAAATAGCATTGCTGGCACACAGTCTATGTAAGCATTCAGTTTTGGCTTGGCCTATTAGACAATGCAAGGACAATTGGTGCTATTTGGGCACGAAACTAAACAAACCTAGATCCTAGGTTCAATAAAAAGAATGGCAGGGTACTTCTTCCTGCTAATCCACAGGGCAAAGCAGTACTGCACAGCAGTATTTTCTTGTGGCTCAGGAATTCTGGGAAAGGTGCCACATGAACAGTACTGGTGTACATTGCCACATCTGTTTCCTGCACAGCAGATGACTCATGGATCACATCTTATCCCAAGATGGCTGATAGGCAAGAAAACCCACTATGCTCTGCCAATATATGGTGGAGGTGCATTGTGCCTATAATATTGCACCAAGAATTCTTGTTCCTGGTTTGGCCAATGTCACTCAAGAGTAGATTCTAAGGGGAAAGGGCCATTCCTGTTAATATCTTTTTGATGGCAATGTTTTGCCACATTAACCTAACCCAAGGAAATAAAGTGTAGATTTTTGTTCTGAAAAGGTTTCCAAATTTTGTTGTATATCCTAATCAGCTGAGGACCCTTAAGGATGCTGATGCTTTTCAGGCTTTCCTAAATCTATTCACTTAATGTATGAGGGAAGAGCTGGATGGTTGCATTTTTTAAAAGTGGCTCTGGTTATAAGGCAGAACCAACATTTAATAGTACTCTCCTAGGTAGATATCCCACACTATGTCAGCCTTTCTTCTCAACTATCAGTTACCTGATCAAATTCCTCAATGGATCCCTAGACTCTTGGTCAAGATTTTAAATATACAAATACTTGCTTTTTTCTTGTAGAAATTGATAATTATCTGCTTTACACATAACCTTTCTAACTATGATATGCTCAAGTTTTGATATTTGGTTTCTATTGTCCTCAGAATCCATTAATTCTGGGTAAGTCTTATCATTTTCTCTGCTCAGATCAACAATTTTATACATTCAAATATCTACTCTCCAGTTTTCCAAACTGTGGGTTAGCTGAATTATCTAAATAAGGGTCCCTATTAGATTGCAGTATGAGGAAGACACCAGCCCATTGAGTGCAACAGCTTGTTCTGATTGTACCAAGCTGTACTCTACAAGGCATCAAAGCAACCCATGCCCTGTTTCCTCAGAGCAGCAAAGCTGTGGCAATCAATCAGCTTCTTGTCAGGTGTTCATTGGAAAACACATGTCTCCAAGCCTTTGCTCAAGCTGCATCCTTTCTTTAGAATAAACTTCTATCATCTGGACTTCAGACTTTTACACACAGGTTCATATGCCAGGGTTCCACTGTAATCTCACATCCACAAAGAAACCTGTTCCGAGTTACTTTTCCCATCCCACCCTTTGACTGCTCATTAGACAGACAGTGTTTCTAATCTAGACACCAGACCACATTCTCTTATGTTCTCTTCTGGAAGTAACACATCACTCAAAGATAGAAAGCATATGATATGTTAATATTCCAAGTCACCATCACAGCACTTGATACTTTGGTTGCCTGAAATAGTTTAACCTAATAGTTAAATTAGCTCCTTCATGATAAAAAGTGTAGAATTGTGTTCTGATACAGTTACAAATTCCAGCTCTTTTTTTGTAGGACATTTATATACTCTGCCTAATCTCAAATGATTTTACTCATAAGAAACATTTTGCCATTATCATAGAGGTTCTATGGCTGTAATAAAACACCATGACTGAAAACAACTTGGGGAAGAAATGGTTCATTCAATCTTGCAACTCTCAAATCAAAATCCATCACTGAAGGAAGTCAGGGCAGGAACTCAAGACAGAAACCTGGAGGTGGTGGCCATGGTGGAGTTCTTCCTACTGACTTGCTCTTCCTGGCTTGCTCAGTTTGCCTTCTTATACAACTTAGGACCCTCTACCCAATGTTTCACTAACCACACTGAGCTGGACATTCCCCCATCAATCATAAATTAAAAAGAAAAATGTCCCACAAGCTTTTCCATAGGCCAGTCTGCTGGGGCCATTTTCTCAACTGAGATTTCCTCTTCCCAAATGACATTAGCTTGTTTAACATTGACATAAAACTAACTAGTGTAGCCAAATGTCACTTAACAATGTTCAATCTCAAATGGACATGTATCACATTTTCTGTCATGAGAATTTATGGGAGAAGACAAAGAACATAAATGTAACATGGGGACTGTTGGGGATGCAAAGAGGAAACAAGGGAGGGAAAAAAAGGGTCCTAGAAAGGATGAATGTGAGCAAATTATATACAAGCAGCAAAATGGCATAAGGTTTCCTCTTACTTTGTTCAGTATTCACATAGAAACTAGAAGACACCTTTAGGAGATACTGTGAGGATCTAAGACAATGGTATGTATTAATCACCTCTCACAGCACATTCTCCTCTTAGCCTTGCCTCTGGTAAACTAGTACCAGTAGAGTTTAGTGTCACAGTCACTTACGTTTTCCAAAACCCTTCTCCAGGTGATAACATTAATAATGCTGTCTCTCTTAGCCAAACATCACTCAGGTGCTCACTTAGGTTAAATACCTTAAGAAACAATTTGAAATTTTTTTAAAAAAAAATACTTTGAGAAAAGCAACTTAAGGAGGTAAAGTTTGTTTGACTCAAAATTCCATGGTGCAGTCAACCATGGCTAGGAAGTCAAGAAGTCATGAATGAACTTGAACCAGCCAGTCACATTACAGCCACAGTCAACAGTAAAGAGCAGTGAATTGGTGCATATGTGTTTAAGCTCAATTGGACTTGTCTACCCTTACACGGTTCCTAATTCCCTGCCTAGGGACTTATGCTGCCCACAGTAGGCAGGTCTTTCTACCTCAATTAAGATTATCAACTTAATCCCCCATATACATGCCCAGGGGGTAATTTAATTTAGATAATGGCTGAATAAGAGTCCTTTCCTTGAGGATTCCACACTGTATCAGGCTGACATTAAACATGTCAACAATCCTATTCCTTATCATGCAATCCTATTAATATCACTATTAAATAATGCTGGTATTCAGTTTTTAAACTGTGAATTGTGGTCTCTCATCTGCCTTCCTTGGCTGTCATGAAAGTAGGTGAATATACAAACAGCTGCTCAGATTGGTTTCTGAATGAGATAAGTGTTGGCCCATCTTATTCAGCTATTATTCACTCTTCTACCCTCCATATTAGATTTAAAAAATAGACATAATCCTATAGATTCCTAGAAAAATTATTTAAATTAGGAAGACTTGCTGATTAGTTTGAACTGTCATCTTGACACAATGTAGAATCCCTTGGGAAGGGAATCTGAATTAAACAATTATGTAAATTAGGTCGGTTCATAGTCATGTCTGTGAAAGACTGTCCTAATTGCTAATTACTATAGAAAGACCAATTCCAGTGTAGGAAGCACCATTCCCTGGACTGGGGCCTGAACTATATCAGTGAAAAGAGCAAGCAAACAAGAATATGTTTATTCTCTTTGAGCTAACTATGTATGTGAAATGACAATTCTTGACTTCCCCAAAATGATGCTCTGTCAGTTGGAATTATATGCCAAGGAAACCCTTTCTTCCCAGGTATAGCTTTTGGTCTGGATGTTTTGTTACAGAGATGAAATTAGAACAACAATTAGTATCGTAAATCACAAGCAAGTAGCACATTCCAGCACCTTTGCCAGACTCAGAGTAAAAGCAGCCCCAGAAAGCTATTGGGCTGAAAGAACATACCTAGGTTTACTACTACAACCTAGAAGAGACTCCTGCTATCACAAGGGAGGATTAAGAAGAGCTTGGCAGACTGAGACTGTGGCAGCCCAGTGCCATGACTAAGGGATAGCTAAAAGAAAGGGAAAGACAGAGGGATGTAGCAGAACAGTAGACAATAATCAAATACAGAACAGAAACACAACTAACAATTGCTGTGGGATGTTCTGTATGGCAAATGTGTTGCTCTGATTGGTCAATAAATAAAACACTGATTGGCCCGTGGCTAGGCAGGAAGTATAGGCAGGACTAACAGAGAGGAGAAAAGAAAGAACAGGAAGGCAGAAAGAGTCACTGCCAGCCACCACCAGGACAAGCAGCATGTGAAGATGCCGGTAAGCCACGAGCCACATGGCAAGGTATAGATTTATGGAAATGGATTAATTTAAGCTATAAGAACAGTTAGCAAGAAGCCTGCCACGGCCATACAGTTTGTAAGCAATATCAGTCTCTGTGTTTACTTGGTTGGGTCTGAGGGGCTGTAGGACTGGCGGGTGACAAAGATTCATCCTGACTGTGGGCCAGGCAGGAAAACTCTAGCTACAAACAATTCTCTAAATGGACTCAAAACCCACTCAAGAAGGAAATACCTGGTACTGGAAATCTGAAGAGTATATAGGGCTAGTAGAGCACCTACAACTGACACTTTACTAAGGATAGATAATCTAACTACATTCTGAATATTTTTCCTTATAGTCAAAGATAGGTGTGGTTCTCACCCCTCCTCAAGGAACTCTCTCCTTTCAGCAAACAGAGACCATTACAGAAAACCACAGTTAAATCAAAATGCATAGATGTGGAGGGCAGTCCCAAAAAATCCATTTACATTACTACTCTAGCACCTAAAGCTCAGAGATTATTTCAGATGGGGTGGGAAGATGTGAGAGCCAGGGGATGGATCAAGGTGTTTGCTAAGAGAGTGTGTCTCCTAGTATTATCAGAAGCCACACCCATAAAGTCTCACCAACTTGACTGCCTAAGAGAATTAACAAGGATGACAATAGACATGCCAACATGGGTGGTGGAGGTGGCAGGGGAATCCCTGTAGGTCTCAATGACACACAAACAACTAAAGAAAACTAAAGACTTCTGAGGGTAGGAGAAACATTCTTCCTCTAGAAAGAACAAAACGGACTTTAAACCAAAGCTATTTGGAAGGGATTAGGAGGGGGGAAATTCTGGTATGGTTAGGGAGGGGTTCCTAAGGTTCTACCTGTAACTGAGGAAACATTGGTATTTGATGGCTCCAGGAGGAGGTAGAGTCATTTTTATTTCAAAATGTGCCCACTGGTAGGCTTCTCAATGCCCAGTGGATACCCTGTTGCCTGTGTGCATATCAGCAGCACTAATTGGACTCACTGGGATTAAAAACAAATAAATAAATTATGAACTCTGAAGAGAAATATAATGGAGCACCCTAGGTATAGTTGGGGAATAAGGAGTAGATATGGTCAGGAAACATTGTGTACATGTGTGAATTTTTCAATAAATAAATAAAAACAATTTTAAGAAAACTCAAAACAATGTTTTTTTTTAGATTGTTGCATCCCAAGATAATGTAAAAAAATCTAAATGAATTATGAGAGGTAATATAATGCACAACTGAAATCCAATAGAGAAATCAACAATTTTAAAAAGAAGCAACCAGTCTTGGAAGTAAGATTTTCAATAATTCTAATTTAGAAAGTCATTACCAATAGACTAGAAACAGTTTGTTTGGGCCTTGAAGACAAAGCATACAAATGAGAATATTCCAATATTCATTAAGAAACACAACTTCTACACTTATGGCTTAGGGAGTATCACATTGGAATGGACACAAAGATTGTAAGAACAAAGGACCAGGAAGTCAGATGCAAAATCATGCCTTCCACATGTGACAGGGAAACTATGTTTATGAAAACTCAATAACTTGACTACTTAAGTAAGACTCAGACAAAGACAGCATCAGTTGACTTGCCTAGAAGGTGGGTGGAGGAATCTCTTAGAGCTCAACTCTAGATGAAGAGCTTCAGGCTGTTAAAGACTATGGAAAGAGGGAGAGTTGGTCTTCTCCAGGGATGAACCCTTATGTAGTTATTCAATACTAAGAGGTTAGCCCTAAAAAGTACATACGTGTGTGTGTGTGTGTGTGTGTATAAGCAATACTAAATTAACTGAGTAAGTTGAATTATATAATTATTCATAAATATACACACATACATATATATACATACATATATATACACAGATATATGTAGCTATAATAATTAAACAATATGAGGCCATGAATTTGAAAGACAGTAAGAGAGGGAGGCAAAGGAATGGTTAAAGAAAGAGAAAGAGAAGTGAATTATGTAATTAAATTTTAGTTAAATAAAATATTTTAAAATAAAAAGAATGCATGAATAAAAATGCAGTTAAAAGACAAAGTTCACATATTGGTGCACAAGGTGCCAATGCACAGATTAAATATAGATTGATATTTTTAAAAAACAAATTTCTCTAGTGAAATATTAGCATTATCTCAAATTTTGAGAAAATTATTGCCATCCTTTTATTCTAGTCATTTTGAACATCAAATAGATGTAATAAATTACCCAAGAAAGAAAACCTTCCCCATGCCTTATAATATTTAAAATGCCAAGAATATAAATAGAAAAAAGATATTGAAAGCTGTAAAACAGAAATGCCAACTTATTTATAAAGCAAAAACTATTAGAACAATAGCAAAGTTTACCAACAAAAGTTCTGAAAGCAATGAATGTATGAAACAAGTTTTTCCAAGTTCTGAAAGAAAATGTCTGCCAACCAAGAGTGGTGTTTCCAGAAAAGTTATCCTTCTGACTCAAAGGAGAAAAATACATTCTAAGAAAAACAAGATAAACTAACTTAAAATTCCAGAACCCCCTAAAATTGATCTAATACAAAGAAGAGGACAATGTATTGGTTAGATTTTTATTGTCAACTTGACACATCTAGACTCAACTGAGAAGAGGGAGCCTCAAGGGAAATTGCATGATCATGTTGGACTGCAACATGTCTGTAAGAGATTGATTGATTGATGGTTGATTTGGAAGGGCCCAGCCTACTACAGATGGCACCATCCCTCGGCAGGTAAGCATAGACTGAAAGGTAAATGAGTATCAGGCAGAGAGTAATCCAGTAGGCAATGTTCTTCTGTGGTTTCTGCTTGAGTTCTCACCATAACCTCGCTTAGTGATGCACTGTGACCTGGACATGTAACGCAAATAAAATTTTTTCTCTCCACATTTCTTAGTCAGAATGTATTGTCACAGCAACAGGAATCTTACTGGGCACGAGATAAACACAACTACGAGGGTATAGGAGTAAATAGATGCTATGAGAAGAACAGATGAGCAAATGAAAGTTAATAAATCAATAAATGATTGCAGCCCCAGTGGCAGGCCAGCAGGCAAGATTCCTGCAGGCCGGCCTGCCCTCTAACCCCCATCAGACCCTGTAATCGACAAGCCCCATACTATACCCCAAAACCCACACATCCCCTGAGACCTCAGCAGCTCCCTGATGTAGCAGGAATCTTAAAAGTTCTTATTAATAAAATCAAACCCGAGGCCAGTTATTGGGGTCCATGCTGGTAGATCAGAGAGACAGAATAAGCCACAGCTATCTCACCTCACCGGATCCTCAGCTGGTCTTGTCTCCTCAGACTGGAGGCCTCTGAGTCCTCATGCGGAATGGGTCTCAGCTGAATTACTGCTCAAAAGCCTGAATGCTTAACCAGCCAAATTCTTAACCAGCCAAATGCTTAACCAGCCAAAAATCTCTAGTTTCTGGCCCTCACGCCTTATATATCTTTTTGCTTTCTACCACCACTCCCTGGAATTAAAGGCTGGCTTTCTGGGATTAAAGGCATGTCACCATGCTTGGCTGTTTCCAATGTGGCCTTGAACTCACAGAGATCCAGAGGGATTTCTATCTCTGGAATGCTAGGATTAAAGGTGTGAGTGTCACCATTTTCTAGCCTTTGTATCTAGTGGTTGTCTGTTCTCTGACACCAGATAAATTTATTAGAATACACAATACCACCACACCCTGAGACAAAGACTTTGTCAACTCTGAGTGGACCAAGAGGTAATTGTTCTCTCCAAGGGTCAACACAGTCTGTAGGCCCTAGGCACCGAGGCACAAACCATGTCCCCACACCACCCATTGCAGCCCCAGGGGCATGCCAACAGGCAAGACTCCTGCAGGCAGGCTTGCCTACATCTACCCCTCATGGAACCCTGTAATCTACAAGCCTCATTCCATCCCCCAAACCAATCTACCCCCTGAGACATCAGAGGCTCCCTGAGACAAAGACTCCACCATTGCTGAATGGACCAAGAGTGACTCCCTGAGACACAGACACCAATTACACCAATAAGAGGATGAGATGAGTAGATGCCAGTGCAAGAATATATCCAATAACATAAAGAACAATATGGCACCACAAGAACCTAGCAACTCTACAACAGCAAGACCTGAACAACCCAACACAGAGAAGGTAGAAAAACATGGCCTTAAAAATGAGTTTATGAAGATGACAGGGGCCTTTAAAGAGGAAATGAAAAATTCCCTTAAGTAAATCAAGGAAAAGACAAACAAGGGAAGAAATCAATAAATCCCTTAAAGAAAGTCAAGAAAAAGCAATCAAATAGGTGAAGGAAACAGTTCAAGACTTGAAAATTGAAATAAAGGCAATAAAGAAGACACAAAGCAAGGGAATGCTGGAAATGGAAAATCTGAGTAAACAAACAGGAAATACGGATGCAAGCATAACCAACAGAATTCAAGAAATGGAAGAGATAATTTCTGGCATTGAAGATACCATAGAGGAAATAGATTCGTCAATCAAAGAAAACATTAAACACAACAAAATCAAAGCCATAACACAAAATATCCAGGAAATCTGGGATACCATGAAAAGACCAAACCTAAGAATAATAGGGATAGAAGAAGGAAAAGAATACCAGCTCAAAGGCACAGAAAATATATTCCACAAAATCATATAAGAAAACTTTCCAACCCAAAGAAGGAAATGCCTATGAAGATACAAGTAGCTTACAGAACATCAAACAGAATTGACCCCCCAAAAAAGTCCCCTTGCCACATAATAATCAAACCTCTAAACACACAGAATAAAGAAAGAATATTAAGAGCTGCAAAGGAAAAAGGCCAAGTGACTAATAAAGGCAAACCCATCAGAATAATACCCAACTTCTCAATGGAAACTCTGAAAACCAGAAGGTCCTGGACAGATGTTATGCAGACACTAAGAGACTATGGATACCATTCAAGACTATTATACCTAGCAAAGCTTTCAATCACCATAGACAGAGTAAACAAGATATTCTATGACAAATCCAGCCCTACCGAAAGCACTAGAAGGAAAAATCCAACCTAAGGAAGTTAGATGCACCCACAAAAACACAGGCAATAGAAAATCCCACACTAACAAATCCCAAAAAGGGGAAACACACACACACACTACCACCACTTCCATCATTACTACCACCAAAAAATTACAGGAATTAACAATCACTGGTTATTAATATCCTTTAATATCAATGAACTAAATTTGCCTATAAAAAGATACAGACTAACAGAATGGATACAAAAACAGGATTCATCCCTCTGTTACACATAAGAAATACACCTCAACTTCAAAGACAGATACTACCTCAGAGTAAAGGGTTGGGAAAAGAATTTCAACCAAATGGACTTAAGAAGCAAGCTGGGATAGTTATCCCAATATCTAACAAAATAGACTTCAAACTAAAATTAACCAAAACAGATTGAGAAAGACATTACACATTCATCACAGGAAAAAATCCATCAAAATGAAGTCTCAAGTCTGAACATACATGCCTCAAATACAAGGGTACTCACACATGTAAAAGAAACATTACTAAAGCTTAAATCATACATCAAACCCTACACATTAATAGTAGGAGGGTAGTAGGAGGTTTCAACATCCCACTCTCACCAATGGACAGGTTCACCAGACAGAAACTTAACAGAGAAATAAAGGAACTAACAGATGTTATGACTCAAATGGACTTAATAGATATCTACAGAATATTTCACCCTAACAGAAAAGAATATACTTTCTTCTCAGCACTTCATGGATCCTTCTCTAGAATGGACTAGATACTCAATCACAAAGCAAATCTCAAGAGATACAAAAAAAATTGGAATAACTTCCTGTATTTTATTGGACCACCACGGCTTAAAGTTAGAATTCAACAACAACACAAATTACAGAAAGCCCACAATCTCATGGAAATTGAATAATGCTCAATTGAATCACCACCAGGTCAAAGAAGAAATAAAAAAAAGAAATTAAAGATTTCCTAGAATTCAATGAAAATGAATGTACAACATACCCAAACTTGTGGAACACTATGAAAGCAGTACTAATAGGAAAGTTCGTAGCCCTAAATGCTTACATAAAGAATTTGGAGAAATCTCACACTAGTGACTTAACAGCACACCTGGAAGCTCTAGAATAAAAAGAGGCAAATGCACTCAGGAGGAGTAGATGCCAGTAAATAATCAGATTGAGTGCTGAAATCAATAAAATAGAAACAAAGAGAACAATACAAAGAATCAATGAAACAAAGAGTTGGTTCTTTGAAAAAAATCAACAAGATAGGCAAGCCCTTATCCAAACTAACAAAAAGACAGAGAGAGCTTCCAAATTAACAAAATCAGAAATGAAAAGGGAGACATAACAACAGACAATGAGGAAATTCAGAGAATCATCAGGTCATACTTCAAAAACCTTTACTCCACAAAACTGGAAAATCTAAAAGAAATGGACGATTTTCTAGATAAGTACCACATACCCAAATTAAGACCAGATAAACAATTTAAATAGACCTATAATCCCTATGGAAATAGAAGCAGTCATTAACTGTCTCCCAACCAAAAAAAAGCCCAGGGCTAGATGGTTTCAGCTCAGAATTCTACCAGAATTTCAAAGAAGAGTTAATACTGCTCAAACTGTTTCACACAATAGAAACAGAAAGAACATTACTAAACTCTTTCTTTGAAGCTACAGTTACCCTGATACCAAAACCACACAAAGATGCAACAAAGAAAGAGAATTACAGACCAATTTCCCTCATGAACATTGATGCAAAAATATTAAAAAAAAAAAAATACTGGCAAACTGAATCCAAGAACACATCAAAAAATCATCCACCATGATCAAGTAGGCTTCATCCCCGAGATGCAAGGATGGTTCAACATATGAAAATCTGTCAATGTAATCCATCATATAAACAATTAAAGAAAAAAACCACATGATCATCTCATTAGATACTGAAAAAGCCTTTGACAAAATCCAACACCTCTTCATAATAAAGGTCTTGGAGAGATCAGGAATACAAGGAACATATCTAAACATAATAAAGGAAATTTACTGCAAGTCAACAGCCAACATCAAATTAAATGGAGAGAAGTTTAAAGTGATTCCACTAAAATCAGGAACAAGACAAGGCTGTCCACTCTCCCTTTATATACTCAATGTAGTACTTGAAGTTCTAGTTAGAGTAAGAAGACAACAAAAGCAGATCAAGGGGATACAAATTAGAAAGGAAGAAGTCAAACTTTCACTATTTGCAGATGATATGATAGTATACATAAGTGACCCCAAAAATTCTACCAGTGATTTCCTACAGCTGATAAATACCTTCAGTAATGTGGTAAGATACAAGATTAACTAAAAAAAAAAAAAAAAAAATCAGCCCTCCCATATACAAATAATAAATGGGCCGAGAAGGAAATCAGAGAAACATCACTCTTTACAATTGCCATGAATAACATAAAATATCTTGGGGTAACTAACCAAACAAGTGAAAGACTTGTATGACAGGAACTTTAAGTCCTTGAAGAAAGAAATTGAAGAAGATATCAGAAAATGGAAAGATCTCCCATACTTATGAATAGGTAGAACCAACGTAATAAAAATGGCAATCTTACCAAAAAGCAATCTACAGATTCAGTGCAATCCCCATCAAAATCCCAACACAATTCTCCACAGACCTGTAAAGTACAATACTCAACTTCATATGAAAAAACAAAAAACCCAGGATAACTAAAACAATCCTTTATAATAAAGCAACTTCTGGAGGCACCACCATCCCTGGCTTCAAGCTCTATTATAGAACAATAGTAATAAAAACAGCTATGTATTAGCATAAAAACTGACATGTGGATCAATGGAATCAAATTGAAGACACTGACATTAATCCACATACCTATGAACACCTGATTTTTTACAAAGAGGCCAAAATTATACAATGGAAAAAAAGAAAGCATCCTCAACAAATGGTACTGGCATAACTGGATGTCACGTAGAAGATTGCAAATAGATCCATATCTATTACCATGTACAAAACTGAAGTCTGTAGCTAGAGTTTTCCTGCCTTGGCCACAGTCAGGACAAATCTTTGTCACCCGCCAGTCCCACAGCCGCTCAGACCCAACCAAGTAAACACAGAGACTTATATTGCATACAAACTGTATGGCCGTGGCAGGCTTCTTGCTAACTGTTCTTATATCTTAAATTAACCCATTTTTATAAATTTATACCTTGCCACATGGCTGGTGGCTTACTGGCGTCTTTACATGCTGCTTGTCCTGGCGGTGGCTGCAGTGTCTCTCCCCCCTTCTTCCTGTTTCCCCAATTCTCCTCTCTCTTTGTCCCACCTATACTTCCTGCCTGGTCACTGGCCATCAGTGTTTTATTTATATAGAGTGATATACACAGCACTTCCCCTTTTCTTCTTTTTTTAAAAAGGAAGGTTTTAACTTTAACATGGTAAAATTACATAAAACAAAACAATTATTGAGCAAGAATTGCAGTTACAATATTAAAGAAGATGTCCTATCTATCTTATATTTGTGAGTTTAAGGTTTTATATCTAACTTATCTTTTATCATAACTGAGGAAATTACAACTATCTAGTATTCAACCATATCAAAGACCTGAGAAGGAACATAATGGTACCTGAGAAATGGTAGACGGATGCAAGCAACTTTCGGGAATCTTGCAAGAGTAGACAGAGACACCTGGCAGCCTGGACAGTCACCTAATGTTTCTCAGCATTGTTGGTGCATTCAAAGTGGCTACAGGCCTAGAGTATATGACAGACCAATTTTATAAGCAGGAATTCTGAAAGACCATCTTACCCTGTCTTGGCAGAGTACAGTGGTCGCTTTCCTTGTGTCCCACTTGTCCAGAAAGGACAGCATTGTATTCGTACTGTCAGCAGTCAAGGCAAGGGCAGTTCTTTGCCCAGTAGGTCATTTTGTGCCAAGAAGACAAACTTCCAAATGGAAATGTCTTAGAAGCCCAACATTCTCTCGGGATCAAATTGGTGCAGCCAGGAGCAATTGTGTCTCATGTCAACAGAATTCTAAGTTATTTAAATGCCATATTCTCTAGGTCTATGAAGTGTTTGAAGATTGCCTATCTGAAATATATCTATGTATACCTAGAAGACTTAACTAACATGGCTACAAATATGATTATCATAGATGACTAATTATTAATCTATTTCTTAATTATCCATTACAATTTTAAATGAGTTACATAAACATAATACCTCAAACAAGAATATATATATATATATATATATATATATATATATATATATATATATACAGTATAACAAAATTAACTTTAAGTTTGTATCAATAAACTAAAATTTATACCAATGTAAAACATTTTAAACATAAACTAAAATCTATACCAATGTAAAACATTTTAAACAAGTTGTTCTTTAAAAGTAGGTTCATTAATCTACCCTTTTATCTTATCATCTCTATATCCTATATATCTACATCATATTCCCTTTTCTTTTTTAGAAAGAGATCACATTTATAATCAACCTGTTTTAAATAAAAATATTGGTTTTCTCTGTCCCACACCAGAGGGCTCTTCTGATTTGGGACACAAGAATCTCTTAACCACTTTTTTTAAAACAATATGTCTGGGTTTAGAGGGGGAGTGAGCCAATTCCACCTCCAAAGCCAGCTTGGTATATTTGGGAATTTGGGCATAGCATCTCTTACTGCTAGAGAGGGGCGCTGTGTCTTATGGGGACACAAAGAAAATTTTAGGCCTATGGGGTAGTCCGTCAGGCTGTATTGTGTGAATCAGTTGCCTTGAAACCACTCTGGATGTTGGATCATCTGGGCCATGGTGTCATCGGAGACCTTTCAGGGGGTCTTGGCTGGTCAAACCTGATGTATCTTAATCTGGAACAAATCCACAGCCTCTGGCTTTCTGTGGAAACAAAAGCAGAACCTCTTTTCCAAAGCAACATATCCTTAAATCCAAATTTTGAAGTCAAGGTACCTTTAAAATATACGTTTTGGCATAACTCAACAGTTTTTGCAATCAAATGTTTTTCTTCAGTTACGAATATCAAAGACAACATAATCCATATTCTCTGTGTGGTAGCCATCTTTACATGGCTTATCTTTTATATTACCTTGAGCCTATTGCTTTAAACTGCACCATTCTAAGACTGAAAAGGCGCTGTGGCTGCTGGCTCTGCCCACTTCAGCTTCCCAACATGGCAGTGGTACGTTTTCCGCCAGCTCTGGGAGTCATCAAGTCTCAGAAATAGTGGGTCTAAGCTTTTATCAAAGCAGCGTGTAGCCCAGAAACCTTTTTTTTTTTTTTTAAATACTAGTAAAGACTAAATCTACCACACAGCTTAATGTGCCGCTGGCAGATGCCTCATTTCCGCCATACTGTTGGTCAAACGCACATGCCAGGAACCCGCCAGTGTTCAAACCTGCGTTTTGCGGCGTCTAGCTGCCTATATGAGACAACAAGCAGGAACCTGGTTTTGGCTCTGTTTAGAATTGGTTATTAAATATTTTCAGGTTTAAGGTGGAAACTCGAGCCCTTGGGCGCCATTTGTAGCTAGAGTTTTCCTGCCTTGGCCACAGTCAGGACAAATCTTTGTCACCCGCCAGTTCCACAGCTGCTCAGACCCAACCAAGTAAACACAGAGACTTATACTGCATACAAACTGTATGGCCGTGGCAGGCTTCTTGCTAACTGTTCTTATATCTTAAATTAACCCATTTTTATAAATCTATACCTTGCCACATGGCTGGTGGCTTACCGGTGTCTTTATATGCTGCTTGTCCTGGCGGTGGCTGCAGTGTCTCTCCCCCTTCTTCCTGTTTCCCCAATTCTCCTCTCTCTTTGTCCCGCCTATACTTCCTGTCTGGTCACTGGCCATCAGTGTTTTATTTATATAGAGTGATATCCACAGCAGAAGTCCAAGTTGATCAAAGACATCAACATAAATCCAGTTACACTGAATTTAATAGAAGAGAAAGTAGGAAATAGCCTAGAAAGCACTGGCACAGGAGACCACTTTTTTTTTTTTTTTTTTTGGTTTTTCGAGACAGGGTTTCTCTGTGTAGCTTTGCGCCTTTCCTGGGACTCACTTGGTAGCCCAGGCTGGCCTCGAACTCACAGAGATCCACCTGCCTCTGCCTCCTGAGTGCTGGGATTAAAGGCGTGCACCACCACCGCCCGGCTAAGAGACCACTTTTTAATATAACACCAGTAGCACAGACACTGAGAGTAACAATTAATAAATAGGACCTCTTGAAACTGACAAGATTCTGAAAGGCAAAGGACACAGTAAACAAAATGAAAGCCTACTGAATGGGAAAAGATCTTCACCAACCCCACATCTGACAGAAGCTGATCTCCAAAATATATAAAGTAATCAAGAAACTAGATATCAAAATACCAAGCTATGGTGATATTTTATTTGTACTGAAATGTGATTTTATTTGTATGTTAATAAATAAAGTTGCCTGGGGGTCAGAGCTAATAGCAAGCCATAGCAGAAGCCAGGTGGTGGTGGTGCTTGCCTTTAATCCAGATCACATGACAGACAGATCTCTGTGTGTTCAAGGATACAGCCAGTATAGAGACACATGCCTTTAATCTCAATACCAACCATAGAAGACCTGGATGTCTGTATAGACAGGCATTGATGAGGAGGTCATATGGTTGGGTTTTCAACCAATGAGAAGGCAGAACAGAAAGGCAATAAAAAGACAGATACACAGGAAGTAGCTCTCTTTCAAAGGGGAAGGACAACAGTGGCAGTGAAGGGTAAGAAAGGTTTTTTAGTATCAGCTCTTAGCTACTGCTCTGACCTTTTGGGCTTTTAACTCTGCATCTGGCTCTGTGTTTCTTATTTAATAAGACGGTTACATCTACACCAAGCAATCCAATTAAAAAAATGGGCTACAGATCTAAACAGAGAATTCTCAAAAGAAGAATCTCGAATGCCCAAAAGACATTTAAGGAATTGCTCAACATCTTTAGTCATTAGAGAAATGCAAATCAAAACAACTGAGATACCATCTTACACCTGTCAGAAAGGCTAAGATCAAAAACACTGAGGACAGCTTATGTTGGAGAAGATGTGGAGCAAGGGGAACACTCCTCCACTGTTGGTGGGAGTGTAAACTTGTACAGACACTTTGGAAATGAGTATGGTAACTTCTCAGAAAATTGAGAATCAATCTACCTCAAGACCCAATGATACTACACTTGGGCATATACCCAAGGGATACTCAATCATACCACAAGGACACTTGCTCAACTATGTTCATAGAAGCATTATTCCTAATTGCCAGAACCTGGAAACAACCTAGATGCCCCTCAACTGAAGAATGGATAAAGAAAATGTGGTACATATACATAATGGATTATTACTCAGCTGTAAAAAACAATGACATCATGAAATTTGCAGACAAATGGATGGTATGGTAACCCAGACTCAGAAAGACAAACATGGTATGTATTCACTCATAAGTGGATACTAGATGTAAAGCAAAGAATAATCAGACTACAACTCACAGCTCCAGAGAAGCTAGGAAACAAGGAGGACCCTAAGAGAGATGCATGGATCACCTTGGGAAGGTGAAAAAGAGGAGATCTCCATGAGTAAATTGGGGATGATGAAAAGTAATAGAGGGGAGGAGATTGGGTATGAGAACATGAAGGAATGGGACGGTAGAGCTCAGGGAGGGATAGAATGGGAGAGCAATGAAAGAGTTATCTCAATAGAGGGAGACATTATGGGGAGAGGGAGAAACCTGGTGCTAGGGAAATTTCCAAGCAACCACAAAGATGACCCCAGACTACTAGCAATAGTGGAGAGGATGCCTGAACTGGCCTACTCCAGTAATCAAATTGGTGAATACCCTGTTATCGTAGAGCCTTCATCTGGTAACTGATAGAAGCAGATGCAGAGATCCACAACCAAGCACCAGGCTGAGCTCTGGGAGTCCAGTGGAAGAGAGGGAAGAGCATTATATGAGCAAGAGGGTCAAGATCATAATGGGGAAACCTACAGAAACTACTGAACCAAGTTCATAGGAATTCACGAACTTTAGACCAACAGCTATGGAACCTGCATGGGACTGAACTAGGCCCTCTGCATACAGGAGACAGTTGTGTAGCTGGGTCTGTTTGAGGGGCCCTGGCAATGGGATCAGGATCCATCCCTGGTACATGAGCTGGCTTTCTGGTTCCCATTTCCTAAGAACACCTTGCTCAGCCTTGATACAGTGGGAAGGGGCTTGGTCCTGCCTCAACTGAATGTATTAAGCTTTGCTGACTCCCCATTTGCCTTACCCTTTTGGAGGAGATGATTGAGGGTGGGTCGGGGTGAGGTAGATTGAGAGAGGTATTCATCAGAGGGATGAAAGGAGGATCTGTGGTTGATATGTAAAATGAATAAAAAAATTTCTTAAGTAACAAAAGAAAGCAATAAGCATTAAAGACAGCAAAATGACTGACTTTAGTTTATATTTTCAATCATAACCCTGAATGTAAATGGCCTTAATTCTCCATGTGAAAAGCACAGCCTGGCTAATTAGATTAAAAGCAAGATACATTTCATTTCTGAATGCAAGAAACACACCTGTGTAGCTAAGACATGAAGTCTGAATATGAAAAGCTGAAAAATGACAATCTAAGCAAACATAATCCAGAAACAAGCAAGAAGAGCTACACTTACGACCAATGAGTAAATTTGATAGAAAATGAGAGGTGCCAGTGTGTACTGATGAAGTGAACAACACATAGAGAAGATAACACTAATCTACTGCACACAACAAACACTGCCTGAAATAGAAAGATAAATAGGCCACACTACAAAAGCAGGGGTGACCTACATACTCTCTCTTGCCATAGATATGCCATGTACTCACAAGATAAAACAAACAAAGGAGGTTCAGTTTACTATACCACAGGTTGAATAGACATAATAAGCAGAATGTCCCATCCAATAACCAGGATATGCATATGTCACAAAGCAAGTCTTAGAAAATACCCCCAAATGAAATAGTTTGTAGCATGTCAGATCACAAAGAACAAAACTAGAAAAAAATCACAGGGTACACTTCCAAAAATATAAAAATATGGAACATAAACAGTATGCTTCGTAGTGATTATTGTGTCACTTATAAATCAAGGCATACATTTGAAAACATGAAGATGAATGAGGCATGGTATATCTGAATCCAATACATCAATTCAGCTCTTACAGGAGAATTTACAGCTATGATAGTCAACATTCAAAACTAATCACAGACTAGGGCTGTCACTCAGTGCTACGCTGCTTGCCTTACAAGTACAAGACCCTGGATTCAACACTCAGCAACTAAAAATAAATTTAAGAGTGCTGAGAGAAATAACCTAATAGCAGCTTTTGAAGTTTACAAAAAGCTGGAATAAACCAAGCCCAGAGTCATTGAAAGGTAAGATATAATAAACATTGGAGATGAAATCATTACAGTAAAATCTAAAAGAATGTGACAAACAAAAACATAATTCTTTGAAAATATTTATAAGAATGTTAGATCTTTAGACAGACGAACCAAGAGAAAGAGAGAGAATATTCACAAGAATAGACTAGCAGATGAAAGGCAGGTATCACAACAAGCTTTTAAACCTGATGACTATGCTTGACAGAAGAGCAGGAGAAGAAACCAGCATGTATAATCAGTGGCACTCTGTATACGAATAACAAACCTACCAAGAATACATCAGTAAACGTGTTCCATTCATAACAAACAAATAAACAAAAACCTAGGAATAAACCCAATCAAAAGCTGGGTGTGGTGCCACCACCGACAATCTCAGCACATATGGCTCCAGACAGAAGTTAGGAGATCAATGTGCCAGTAAGGTGGCTCAGCGTTTCGGGAAAGACGCTTGCTGCTGAGCCTGAGACCCTGAGTTCAATTCCAGGACTCGTAATTTGGAAGGAGAGAACTAGTTTCTGCAAGTTGTCATCTGACCTGCACACATGTGCCATTGCATGCTCATGCCAACACCACACATGCTTCCCCACACATGTCCACCACACGTCCCCCTACATGCCACACCATACATGTGCACAAAGTTAATAAATGTAGTTTTATAAAACTGTTTCAATGAAGGGTTCTAAGTCAACTGTATAATCATATTGGAAAAAAAACAAGTGTGGTCACAGATGCTTGTGACCCAGTTTATTAAGCTAAAAAGCAGCAATGTTTTCATTGATGGCATAAAACTAACAATTTATTTAAAATAGACAACTCTGGACAATATTAACACTAAAAAAGTCTTAGAGAAATATGTGAAAAACAAGTAGATAGCAAAGGTAGATTGGAAGCAAAAAATTGTCATATATACCTAAAAAAGGCTTACATTTGTGTGTGTGTGTGTGTGTGTGTGTGTGTTAAGCATGTGTGTTTACAACAAAAATAGTCCAGTGGGCAAAAATTATGAACACTAATTTCACCAAAGATGAGATACAGACAACACAATTACATAATGAGTATGGTATTATTAATTAGAAAAAAGAAAATTAAACCACCGACTATTATTTACTGTACAGCAAAATGTACTAAAACTAAAAATAGCAATGAAAAGTTTCTGACAAGCACATGGATTTATCGTTATCTTTAATGCATCTCCATGCATTTATTATAATTTATCATAATTTTTCATAAAAGCCCAAAATTAACTCCTAAGTATTTGCCAAGGAAAACAAAAGCTTCATACACACACACACACACACACACACACATACATACACACAAACACACTCTGTACACATACATACACATCATACACACTACATACACATATACATCACATATACACACTACATTCTTACACTACACACAAATATACACTATGTACTCACTACACACTCACATACACATTATACACACACACACTCTACATACACACTAAACATACACTACACACTAAACACAAACTACACACACACTACGTACACACTATATTCATACACTACACACACAAATACACACATGCATACTACACACACTACATAAAAACTTACACACACACATACACATGACACACACATACACATTAAACACACATACAAACTACATATACACACACACTACAAACACACTACATTCATACACTACACACGTACTTCACATACATACATGCCATACACACACTACACATGCACAGTATATATACCACACACACTACACACATACATGTGCAATACACAACACTACAAATACATACTACACAACACACACACTACACAATACATATACATACTACACACGTGCATAAGCACTATTGTGGTGATATATTGTGTCCCCCAATAAACTTATGTGGTGGTCAGAGAGCAGAACAGTCACTATATTAAACATAGAAGTCAGATGGTGGTAGCACACACCTTTAATCCCAGGAAGTGATGGCAGGAAGCAGAAAGGTATATAAGGCCTGAGGACCAGGAATTAGAGGCTTTTAGAGCACTTTAGCTGAGATCCATTCAGATGAGGACTCAGAGGTTTCCAGTTCATGAAAACAGGATCAGCTGAGGAATTGGCGAGATGAGGAAGCTGTGGCTTGTTTTGTTTCTCTGATCTTTCAGCGTTCACCCCTGATCTTGTTCTATCTTTTTTTTTTCATTAATAAGACATTTTAAGATTCATCTTACATTAGGCACAAGATGTAAGACAAATTGCTAAATGGTCTTATTAATAAAAAAAAAAAAAACCCAGAGCCAGATATTGGGGTAAAAACTGAGAGATCAGGGAATAGGATAAGCCACAGCTAACCTCACCTCACTAACTCTGCAGCCTTCAGAGAGAGCTACTTCCTGTGTCCTCATACCTATATGCCTTTCTGTCCCTGCCCTCTCACTTTCTCTCTCCACCCAGCTACATCACTTCCTGTCTGTCTGTAAAGACCTCCAGACCTCTATGGTTAGTGCTGGGATTAAAGGCATGTGTCACCACTGCCTGACTTCTATGTTTAATCTAGTGGCTTGTTCTGTTCTCTGACCCCAAATAAGTTTTATTAAGGTACAAAATATATTGGGGGACACAATATATCACCACATACTATGTGCACACTACACACACAAATACATACTACATTCATACACTACATACATAAACACACACATACATATACACTAGACACATACTACATGCACATCTACACACACATACACACTACATGTATACCTACACACACCTACACACCACACACATACCACATTCATACAAATATACAGTACACACACCACTCTACACACTACACACACACTACATGCATACCTACACACATAAACAAACTACACATATACACATATAAACCACACACACAACCACACACTTACTACACACACATTGCACACACATACATACTATATACACATACACATTAAACACACACTAACACATACCAGACACACACACTACACACACATACATACTACACATTCACACTACACAACATAACACAATACACACACATACACACAACACACACTACACATACAGAAACACTATACACACCTATGCAAACACATATACACACATTACACACACACTACACAGACATATATACACTACACACACACACCACATACACTGAGTCCCTCTCCCAGAAACCAGCAACTGTCATGCACCTTTATCTGCCCAGCCCTCTCACCACCCCTTAATGAACTTCCAGTCCATACAGTAGCGTGGATTAATAGCAAGTACGTCATACTGAGTGTATGAAGTTTGTCTCCAGAAGATGCACTGTGTGTGCTGCGGTCATGTGACACACAGGACAAGACCTTGGCGTGGAGACACAGCATAGAATGAGGTCCTGAGTTCAGCATCCAACAACAAAGCAAAGGGAGAAAAGGGAGGAGGGAGAGGGGAGGGGGAGGAGGAAGATGGGGAAGGAGGGAGGGGGGAGGAGGAGGGAGCAGGAGACTTAATCTAGGCCTAGTGCTGGCTGTGGGAGAGGTGTCTGTGGCAAATGTGTCAAGGTGCTGATGGGGCCACAGGTCCTCTATCTTGATTGTAGGGACCACGTGATCATATTGGTTTATCAAATTCATCAATCTGCACACATAGAAAAGGGAATTATACAATGTGCAAATTATGCTTTAATATATCTAATTTTGAAATAATACATTGGATATTACATTGTGATAACAGTCTGGTCACAAATATTTTCTCTTCCACACACAGTGTAGATGTGAACTGTCCCTTGGAAACATATCAAGAGACTCTACTTCAGAACAGCATCGGAGCTGAAGCATCTACAGCTACTAATTTTCTCTGCTTCAGCTCTCGGCACCTCAGAGGGCACTAAATAAATAGTCATTGCTGACTTGATTATTCTCTACAGTTCCTGCCACATGGAGTTTGGGAAACACTGACTGGAAAGGGGAGTCACAAACTATAATTTCTGAGAGAACAGAAAATCCCCCAGCTGTATCTCACAGCGCAACCTACAAATTTAAGCTCCGTCAAGAGGAAACAGAAAAAGAATCAGAGAACTGCGATTCCTCATCTCTGTTCTGCAACTCTTCCTCATTGATAATTCATGTTCCCTCTCTGTTTAGTCTTTCACACAAGCACGCGCGTGTACACACACACACCGCAGTACTACATACACTAAAATTCTAGGTTTGACATATTCCCAAGGAAACATAAATATCTCAAAAATGCATTTAATGGCTTAAGCTTTACCTATGTTTCAATTACATGGAAATCGCATGGTCTGAAATGCTGAATTACAGTTATGCTCCCTTTATAAGAAAACTGACAGTTTTTCTCATCTTTATATTATTATCAAATGTGCACTAGACTCAGAAAACATATACAAAGTTATCTAGATATTGAGGAGCTCATGAAGCTAACTTACTGATATATAGATTTTATTTCAAAGCACCTTACAAAGGAATGCTTGTGACTCAAAGCTGACTGTTCTCTGCTCTTGGAATTATATTTGTAAACTACCAAAGCTTTCAGTTGTCAAACACATAACACTCAGATACAGGTAGCTCAAGCTCACATTTAGAGGAGAGTGACTCACCTTGTGCTAACTATAAAATAAATTTTCTGGCAGATAATAGTTAAAAGAGTAATTAAATTATAAAACAAATAACCCACTCAATCCCACGGAGGATAAGGCACAGTCATATCAAAGCGGTTACAGTCCCTCATTTTTACATCCTCATCTGAATGAGAGAAGACACAGCTCTGTCACAGATACATACAAAAATACAAATTCCAAAAAAAAAGCCAATGAAAAGATGCTTCATTTGGATTTCAAATTTATTCAAGGATTCATTCAGAAGATTCGATCCATCAACTTAGATGCCTCTTGATGTCTTTTATCTTTTCTGAGAACTCCAGGTCAAAGAATCAGGAACTAACCACTAGCATTAAGTAATGACACTGTATGATATTTCACACGTGTTTTTGAAACAGTGGAGAAATACACTGTGTTTCATATAGGTCAATATGTATTATTTACATTATCTGAAGCAGTACCTTGCCTCTCTATATTGAGAAGAAAATGAGCCAAATTATAATTTACATAGAAGTTTGAGAGTTGTGTGCTTTATATCAAGCAATTAGTTACGATCAAGTTTTATTCTTAAAAAATATGCCTATTGTTCAGATTTCTAACTTTTGATTTTTTTTTAGTATAAAGCCATCTTGTTGGGGTTAGTATAAATAGCAGTTATGTACTGTACACTCAGAAAAGCTACAAGAAAGATTGTTAATTTCTTTCAGCACGAAAACATATAAAGTATATTTGAGAAAACATAAATTTGTATATATTCTTACTCCAATACAAACATACACAATTCGTACATATATCAAAATGTCAGTGGTACTCTATTAAATGAACCATTTTTACACATAACTTTTTAAAAAAGAAAAGTATCTTCGCTACAAAATATTCTCAACTTTCTAAAACTGTATCTGAACTGAGTTATAAGTTCAGTGTCAAAACATCTGCTCATGAAAGACTTAAACTCAGTTCTACTCACAAAGATCTTTCCTAATCCATCCCCCATCATCATCCTCATTACTCAGAAGTCACTTTTATTTCTCTTGGGTGGTCCCTGTATTGTTGTGACATTATATAGTAATTGTAAGATATCCTGTCATTTTTATGAAAATTAAAAGAGCAAAATAACACTAATCTTAATGAAAGCATGCTGAATAGGCCAGTTCAAAAAAGGTCTTTCAAATGTCTTCCTGTAAATACTTTTTTAAAATAATATATCATCTTGTTTATAAGAATTTTAAATTTACTGAAAAATTAGAAATGAGAAAAAAATTACTTTTAATTGCACTATCCAAAGTAACCACTCTTGACACGTTGGTGCATAGCCCTTGATCTATTTCTACACAAGGCAAATATATTATAAATTAGGTCATACTGTCTGCATTATTTTTTTATCTCTTTCACCTTCTAATATATTGAGCATATCTTCCTCTGTTTACAGTTATAAATAGAAAGGGGGATGGAGAGGGAGAGGGAGAGGGGCACTGGAGAAACTAGTCATTGGTAAGTTTTAGGCCTCCTGAAGGCCTCTCCACCCTTTGCAACAAACCTAATCAGACCAAATCAGGAAAAGCCCAGGTTTAAGGGGTAAAGCACTCCCGGGTGATTCCCTGGCCCTGCAAGAGTAGACAGAGATGTGAGATTGGAAGAACCACAAGTTTGTTTTCTGGAATGCTGCTTATATATCCCCTGTGGGAGTCGTCCTGAGCCTCTCTGGGGAGGAGCTGCCTTTGGCAGGCTTTGAAAAGGCAAGTTTAGGGAAAGAGATGGGGAAGGGGGCCCGAGGTGGATCTTCCACCAAACTCCTTCCGAACATTCCAGACTCTTTGGGTATAGGGCTCCTGGGGTGCCAGGGCTTGAGGTGGAGCTCCCACCCAAACAGCCATGACTCAGCTGCTCCCTTACAAAGACCTAAAGCAACAAATGGTGCCCAGCTGCTTTTTCCCCCCCTCTCTCTTTTTCCAGAAAACAAAGGGGTTTATTTTGGCTTCTGGTTACAGAGGGATAGAGTCCTCTGTGGCAGGGGAGCGTGGTAACACAGTGTCAGGCCAGCCTGGCAGTCACTTGCACATAGGAAGCAGAAAGTGAAATCAGAAAATAAAGCCAAGGCATAAAACCTCAAAGCTCACCCGAGGAACATACTCACCCCGCAAGGCTCTGTCTCCTAAAGGTCTCATCACCTCCCCCAAACAGCGCCACCAACTGGAGATCAAGTATTAATACATTAGCCTAAAGGGGACATAGCTCATTCAAACTACCACAGTATGAGGGGAGGGGATCCAAGAAGCGGCCTCCCAGTTTCTCAGGTTAGCAGTAAGTATTTTATCTCACTAGGAATCTACTTCTTGTCTGCCCTGCCTTCTTATCCATGCTTCATGGGCACTATTTTGTCTGGTGGAACATACAGGCATCATGCTATCATCTGGAGGGTGCAAAGGTCAGCTCACTGAAGTGTATATACACTGACCAGCATTGTTTGTAATTTTTCATTTTTTTTCTTCTCTAATATATTACATCCCAACTGTACTTTTTCCTCCCTCTCTCCCCTCTGCCTAATCGCTCTCCCTACCTCCCTTCTTACCCTAGATCCACCCTCCTCTGCCTCTCTTCAGAAAAGAGCAGGGCTCCCAAGGATATCAACCAAACAGCCTAACAAGCCACAGTAAGACCAGGCACATGCCATCACATCAAGGCTGAAGGAGATAACCCAGTAGGAGGAATAAGGACATACACGCATTTAAAAGAGTCAGAGACAGCCCCCACTCCCACTTTTAGGAGTCCCACAAGAAGACCAAGCTACACAACATAACACATATGAAGAGGACCTAGGTCAGACCCCTACGGGCTCCCTGATCTCGGTGAGCCCCCGTGAGTCCCAGTCAGTTCAATCTGTGGGCCGTGTTCTTGTGGTGTCCCTGACCCCTGTGGTTGCTCCATTCCTTCTTCCTTCTCCTCTGCAAGACTCCATGAGCTCCACCTAATGTTTGGCTGTAGGACTCTGCATCTGCTCCCATCATTTGCTCAATGAAGTCTCTCTGGTCTCTTTGGTGATGATTCTGCTAGGCTCTGGTCCCAGAACACTCTGCAGTCAGGATAAACGGCAGGTCAAAGGTTTTGTGGCTGAGTTGGTGTCCCAATCCCTCCACTTGAGGCCTTGCCTGGTTACCTAAGAAGGCCAGTTCAGGCTTGGTATCCGTCATTAATAGGAGTCTTTGCTAGCTTTACTCTCCTAGATTCCATGGAGTTTTCATTGCACTAGGTTTTTACCTCACCCTCAAAGTGTCCCCAATTCCAGTCATTTCTCCCAGTACCTCCCACACACACATCCACCTGATCCCTCTTGTTCTCAACCCTACCTGCACTCAGTTCACTCATGAAATCTATTCTATTTCCCCTTCTCAGGAAGAACCTTGCCTCCACCCCTTGTTACTTAGCCTCTCTGGGTCTGTGGATTGTAGCATGGCTATCCTTTACTTTACAGCTAACTTGTAAATGAGTATATAACATATTCATCTTTCTGGGTCTGGGTTATCTCACTCAGGATGATTTTTTTTCTAGTTCCATCCATTTGTCTGCAATTTTCATGATGTTATTGTTTATCTTTATAACTGAGTAGTACTCCATTGTGTAAATGTATCACATTTTCTTTATCCATTCTTCAGTTGATGGACATTTAGGTTGTTCCCGGTTTCTGACTAGTATAAGTAAAGCTGCTATAAATATGGTTGAGCAAATGTTCTTGTGGTAGGATGGAACTTCATTTGGGTATACACCCAGAAGTAGTATAGCTGGGTCTTGAGTAGATCAATTCCCAATGCACCGCTGCTTTTCGAGGATGATAATAACAGAACACTGAAAACCAGCACAAGAAAAACTGGCACAATAACATAAGGAAATATTACAGCCTGCCACTTTTCCCAGGTGGGAAGCGAGCACAGAGGAGTCTTCCTTCTGCAGGGTTTAACATGAAAGAGAGGAAGGC
This sequence comes from Peromyscus leucopus, assembly GCF_004664715.2. Lineage (NCBI taxonomy): Eukaryota > Metazoa > Chordata > Mammalia > Rodentia > Cricetidae > Peromyscus > Peromyscus leucopus. Next base: position 29,152,682 of record NC_051065.1, on the reverse strand, counting down.
AGTAAACTCTATCACTGTGGATACCTAGTAGAAAATTTCAACATCCTCAAGATTTGCAGCCTACCAATATGAGTAACTTAAAATCTAGAGCATGATTACATTGAATACTTCATACTATCTCCAAGCAATTAGGCAGGGCATTGCACCATCCTAAGAAGAGTCTGAATTTAGAGTTCTCTGGGAGTCTTCATTGCACTGACCCAACAGGAATCTACCTTGTTAACAAAACTTGGCTAGATAGAGTTACTCTGACTCAAACTCACCCCACATTATAGGGGAATTGTTATCTCATGGGCAGCATGGATAGCATTATTGGAGAGAACCAGAAGGTCAGGGTGCCAATCCTTTGAGATTAACATAATCCTGTCTGGATTTCCACTAATGTCAGAACTAAAAGAACTCACCCATGCAGTTCACATCATCCCTCCCTCAAGCACAACACAAAGCTATCTGTTGCAGCCCAGGAAAAGAACTCCATGGTTCAAGTCCAGGCCTGCATACAGGAGCATGTTGGGGCAGTACTGATCAGTGTGGTGGTTCCAACAATTGCCTTGCTTTTTGTGTGTACTTTAAAGATGTCCAAAGAAAACTATGCCCAGTGTTGACAGTATGTACTCTCTTGCTTCACTGCCATTTTAACTGAAAGTCTTTCGGGGAAAGCCTTAGTTGTGACAACAGTGACAGGCTCTGTGGACTGATTCACTCCTAAGTAAATATACCCACAGTGGAAGCAGACAGGAACATCACAATGCATGATCTCACCAAACCTATGCAGTTGCATCACTGGACACACCCACACCTCGTTCAATCATGTATTCTGCAAGGACTGTCTGATTTCCACAGATGCAGTGCATCAGTTTCTGCCTCCATTTGTGAAACATCGGAACTAACACGACAGCCACTTTGAAGAAGTGCTTCAGTCTGTCCACTCACTACTACTGAGGCAGTCAGTACTTCAAATAACAGAACCAGCATTACCAATGCCCAGGGAAACTGCAGTCACCCAATAGGGGCTATCACTTCTGCTGTAAACATTAGCCACACTATTGCACCATATTCTCTCTTCAATTTATAGTATAACTGTCTGAACTGCAGGTTTCTTAATTCTTGTAAAACTGCAAAGATTGTGGACCTCACCAATTCTGACACAATATGTACTATGCTTAACTGATCAAAGACAAAGAGGATACATTTCAGTGCAACACTGGGGATGTATTTAGCATTCCAGTAGAAAATGAATTCAGACCTATCTTCAGGAGAAAGCTACTTACTATGAAGGCAATCCCTAAAAGTGGTAGAGATGCCTAACGTGTGCATCTCTCATTGGGAGAATATAAGAAATAAAAGCAAAGAAAGCAATGATACGACCAAAGATAATGACTCTTGAGCAACTGGTTCCACAGAAGTCAGGATGGATGGAGTACCTGCTAATGAATTCCAAATAATGATTTTAATAATCTCAGTGAGATTAAAGAGACTATAAATAAATGATTAAATGAAATTAGAAAGACAGTAGGATACAAATAAATTCATTGAATATTCAAACTTTATTTTGGAAAACAACAACAAAAATTTGGGAAATAAAATGCTCAATGTATTAATCAAACTTTCATCTGTAATTAATACCTGATGGAAACAGGTAAGGGAGAAAGGACTTCCTTGGGCTTATGATTTCACAAATTTCAGCCTATGGTAGCAGGAAGGGCATGGCAGATCAAAGCAATCCACACCAGCTTGGGTGGGAAACAGCAGTGGGTGCTCCTTTCTCTTTCATTCAGTTTAGCATCTTAGCTACAGAAGTGATGCCTCTCACATTCACCCGTTACTAAACCCTTTTGGAAATGTGCTTATTAATACACCCAGAGGTAAATCTGAATCTGCCAGATAATTCTAAATCAAGTCAAACTGACAATGAAGATTATCCATGGCATTCCACAGACAAATCAAAAATTAATTTGAAAGTTTGAACAGACTAGATCAAACAGAAGAAAGAGTATTCAAATATTCAAGACTGCCCTTTGAATATCACATTAACAGAGAAATAAAAAACAAAAACGAATAAAGGGATTATTCAAGGTCTTTAGGACACTATGCAATAATAAATAATTCATATCAATGGAAAATCCTACCATGAGGATATAAAGGGGAAGGACATTGAAAATCAACTGTGTGAAATAATATCATAAAGCTATTATTTAAAAGTATACTATTACAGACAAAGACATTTGTGTACAGTAGTCATTTAGAATGCCAAATAGACGTGACTAGAAGGGGCCCTCATGAGAATGTATTATAGTTAAACTGTCAAAACCTGAGCATACAAAGGTAAACTTTAATGTTTAAAAGAAAAAAAAAGTGTGAAGTTACATATAAAGTCAATTCCATTAGATTAACAACAGGTCTCTTTGCAGAAACTTTACATTCCAATAAGTAATGTTTTTATGCCCTGAATATTGCTAACCAATATTGCTATACCTAGCCAGGTTATCCTCTAAAAATAAAGAATAATAACTCTGGAGACAACCAAAGATTAGGACAATTCATGATCACCAAAGCAGTCTTACAAAAGATATTTAAGGGAGTTCTACATCCATAACTGAAAGAAAACTAATTGCCATTTAGATATAATGTGAAAATAAAAATTATAAAAGAGTACATGCAAAAAGAATATTTCAAAATGAATCAAACTTGTCAATTTAGTAAAACTGAAAACATGAATACAAATTAAAGACAATAACAACGTTCAAAACAATTAGAAGAACAACAAAAATATAGCAAAAGTCTATACCCTTCAATAATGACATTGAATGTAAATAGACTAAATTCTCGAATTAAAATGCACAGATTGGCTGAGTGCATAAACAAAACATCCAACATACTACCTGTGAGAAACTCACTTCAGCAGGAAGATACAGAAAGAAAGAAAAGATTGCAAAGCTATTCTACAAACACATGGAATCAAAGGGCTACATGGAATAGCTAAATGTACATAAGAAAACACTAAATTTTAAAGGAAAAAATGAAAACTGGAAATAAGGCCATTGTATAATAATATAGAAATCAGTTTAAAAAAAAAGATAAAATAATTATTATGAGCATGGGTGAATCTAATATTAGAACACCCAACTCTATAAAAACAAGCACCATTAGGGAAGAAGTGCACACCAGTATAGTATTAATGCAGAATTTCAGTTCCTCACTCTTATCATGAGTACATTATCTGGAGCAGAAAAACTACCAAAGAAGCAGCAGAGTTAAACTATGTTATAGATCAATAGACACAGACAATTACTGAGTCTTTGATTAAATAGCTATAGAATATACATTCTTTTTTAAGATACACATATTTTTTCTTTTATAAAAAGACATGAAACTTTGCATTAGACTATACAGTACACCAAAAGTATATTTTAAATTTTTCAAAATTTAAATTTTTCAAAATTTCATTTGCTTGGGAAGCAAAAGAAAGGAAATCATGAGTTTGAGGCCATTTTGATCTACACAGTGAGTTCCTGGACAGCCAGGGATACATAATGAGATCCTGTCTCAAAGAAGAAATGGAGAAAAAATAAATACTTTAAGCGTAAGGATATATATGTTTTAAAAATTCTAAATTATTTAAGTAAATTTTTGCCTCTTACCTGATTATAATGAAGTGAAGCTTGATGTCAGCAGCAACAGAGCTTTGTAAACTATAATACAAAGATGTCATAAATTTGAACAAATAGTCATTAAATTAAAAAAAAGAAATTTAAATATTATTTGAAACAAAAAGAAAACACAAAATAATAAAACTGAAAGCTGTAGTAAAAAGAAATCATAAGCACTGGTTGTCCACATCGAACAGCTGAAATATTTACATTTATAAACCTAATGACATGTCCACAGCACTTAGAAAATAAAGAATAAACCAAACCAAAGCTATAAGAAGGAAAAGAATAATAGGGATTAGACACAAGATAAGTAAAATAAACCTAACAGGTAACAAAATGATGGTGAAGCAGGGATTGGATCATTGAAAAGAAAAATTAACAAACCTATGACTAAACTGGAAATAGAAAATCAAATAATTAAGAATATAAATACCAAATAAGTTATTGCAAATAATACCATGGAAATACAAAGGACCAACAGGGATTATTTTGAAAAACAACATGCCATAAAAAAATCTTTAATTATTGGGGCTATTTAAGAAGCTATATACCCACCAAAATTGAACCAAGAAAGCAAGGAGTGGTATGTGGGAGAACTTGGAAAGAGGAAAAAGAAGGGGGAAATTTTGTAACTATATTATAATTTCATAAATTAAAAAAATTAAAAACCTAACAGAATAATAATAAACAAAGAAAGTGAATCAGTGACACAGTTTCCTAACAATGGATGTTCATGGTCAGATAGCATCACTGCTATTTTTATCGGACTCTTTTAGTGAAGAATTAACACCCAGAATTCTCAAGCAATTTAGCAATATTAAAAGGTAGGAATCTAACAGAATTTATCCGTGAGGCTAATATTATCCTGTTAGGAAAACCTGGCAAAGGCACAGTCACACATAGCAAACTAAAGTCCATAAACAGGAAAGATATAAATAATGTTATCATCTCAACGGACGCAGCAAAAAGTATTTTCAAAAATTTCAATATCCTTTTATAATAAATGTCTTGAGCAAAATAAATATACAATAGTCATACCTCAACATCATAAGGGCTGGATCTAATAAAGCTACATTGTACACAATACTGAATTAATAGACTGGAAGCGTTTTCACTAAACTAACCGGAATAGAAAGCTGTCTATTGTCACTATTCTTATTAAATACAGTTTTAATAGTTTTAGTCAAAGCAAGTAAGAATGAGAAAGAAATGAAAGACATTAATATGAAAGGAAGTATGCAAATTGTCCTTGTTTGACTATGAAATGATTTGATGGGCAAATAATCTACAGATTCAACCAAAAGATGAATAGAATTCATAAATAAATCTGATAAAGTAGCACGATAAAAAAACAACAACATTCTTAACCCTGTAGCTTCTGATGGCTCTAGCTAGAACTTCAAGCACTATGATGAGCAGAAGTGACAAGAACTGACATCATGGTCTGCTTCCTGATATTACTGGAACTGCTTTGAGTTTTCTTCCTATTTAGCATGTTTACGGACATTGGCTTGCTGCATGTTGCCTTTATTATGTTGAGGTTTATTTTCTGTATTCCAAGAAAAGGAGATAAATTGGACAAATAGAAAAGAAAGAAGCTAAGGTATCATTATTTAGGGATGATGTAGTTCTATACATGAAAGACCCAAACGATTCTACCAGAAAATTCTCACAGATGATAAATACAATCTGCAAAGAAACAGGATACAAAATTAACCTACAAAACTCAGTAGCCTTCATATATCAGTAGTCTTGTATCCCAACAGCAAGCCCTCTGAGAAAAGCCAAGGAATCTACACATTTACAACAGCTTCAAATGCATCAAAATATCTTGGAGTAAATTTAACCAAGGGAATGAAAGACTTGTGCAATGAAAACATAAGAAAGACACTGAAGGGAGAGACTGAAAAAATACCAGAAAATGAAAAGACAGCCCCCAACCATGCTCATGGAGTAGTAGAATAAATATTGTGAAAATGTCCATCCTACCATAAGCAACCCACAGATTAAATGTAAGAACTTGAGAGGGAGGAAGGATATAGTTAGGAGGGCTTTGAGGGGGAAAGAAAAAGGAGAAATGATGTAATTATAATCTCAAAAATAAAAGGAAAAAATACTATGGAGAAAGGACAGCATCTTCAACAAATTTCTAGCTTCTAAAAAAGCCAGGAAATCTGGATATCTACATGCAGAATATTGAAACTTGATCCATATCTCTCAGCTTGTGCCAAATGCAACTCAAAGTGCATCAAGGACATTAATGTCAAACCTGGAACTCTAAAAACTGTCACAAGAAAATATAAGGGAAATAATTCATGGTATTGGAACAAGCAATGATCTGGCTATGACCAAAATGCACAGGAAACAAAAACAAAGACTAATAAGATTACATCAAACTAAAAAGCTTATGAATAAAAATAGAAACAATAAACAGGGTGCATAGCCAATAATCAGGAAAACTCTCTGCCAGCAATTCATCTGACAGAGGGTTATATGCAGATTATGTAAGAATACAAAAAAATTAAATAGTATAAAAGAAGCTATGTGCCTTAAGCAGTGGATAAATAATCTAAATAAACGTCTTTTTTGTTAAAATTTCATTACATTATTTATGTGTTTGTATGTCTGCATCTGTGTTTGTGTTTATACATATGCATGCTCCACAACACACCTGTGAGGTCAGACAACAACATGGAGGAGTCAGTTCTCACCTCCTACCGTGTGAGTCCAAGAGATCGAACACAAGGTGTCAGGCACGGCAGGAAGCACCTTCACCTGCCATGCCATTTGCCAGCTACGATTATGAACATCTTAGAGAAACATGCAAATCTCTCTGTCTCTCCGTCTCTGTCTCTCTGTCTCTCTGTCTCTCCGTCTCTGTCTCTCTGTCTCTGTCTGTCTTTCTCTCTCTCTCTCTCTCTCTCTCTCTCTCTCTCTCTCTCACACACACACACACACACACACACACACACACACGAAAATGCTCAGTATCTTTAACCATCAGGGAAATGTAAATAAAACTAAAATGAGAGCCCCATCTCATATTAGTTAGAATTCCTATTAGAAAAAAAATGGCAAAATATGTATGTACAACACAGGTGGGAATGTAATTTCAACCGCTCGTTATTGAAATCACTGCTAAAATTCCTCAAAAAGCAAAAGCTATAGCTGTCATATAATCAAGGTATTCCACTCCTGGGCATATATTCAAAAGAAAGAAAATCAAAATATAATGGAAATAACTGTACATTTTTATTGTGACACTTTTCACAAAAGCCAATTATGGAATTATCCAGGTGCCCATCAACTTATGGATGGAAAAAGACAATATTGTATATATACTTGATTGTGTATATATACACAAATGAATATTGTTCATCTATGAAGAGAAACTTAAAAAAAAATCAACCTGAAAACTAAAAAGCTATTACTAGGGACTGGTAAAGGTGCTGGAGTTGGAAAGTCAAGGGTGAAGATACATGGCTAGATATAATTAATGCATGTACTAAAATATCACAATGAACTCCATTACTATATATTATAATATATTAATAAAATAACCAATATATGAAAAAGACTGTGTCTCTTTGTAAGCCACTGTGTAATATACCATGTTTGTTTTTAACTATCAATGCTATATATTTTAGATATTTTAATTGTTTGAAGGTTTCTTGTAATTTATATATGGAAAACAGAGTACGTTAAGGCCATGGGTAATAATATACCAGAGCTTCTTCCGTCTGAAAACTAAGTTAACACAGATAATTTCAAATAACCATGTTAAAAGTTTTCTAAATACACTTTGACTATGAATGAAATCTTAAATTATTTTTCCCAAAGCCATATAATTTTATTCAATGCACAACTATAGTTTTTTTCTATCCTTCAGTAATAAAAAAGCAAATTATTAAAAGCAAAGCTATAATTAGAATTAGTTGCACTAATAATAAGAGATATTTTAGCTTTTAATTTGGATGTTAAGAAAAACTTTAAATAAAAACAATGATTAATGTAATTTTAAAATACATAAAATTGAGTGATTATTTTTTATGAGATAATTGTTACTGTAGATGTCAAAACCACAAAGTAAAACAACAGAAATAAAAACACAAAAGTAGCATGAGAAACACAGTAGCTCACATATAAAGGAAGAAAAATTAGAATTACCTGGACTCCTGATGATAGTCTGCTATACTCATAGATCAGTGCCTTATCCAGTCATCAGAGAGGATTTCCCCAGCAGCAGATGGGAAAAGATGAAGAAATCCACAGTCCAAAATTACAAAGAGAAAATCTAAATGGGAGATCTGCATCAAATCCCTCCCCTCAGAGCTCAGGGAATTACACAGAAGAGGAGACAGAAAGATTGTAAGAGCCAGAGTGGATAGAAGACACCAGGAGAACAAGGCCTCTGAATCAACTAAGCAAGGCACATGTGAGCTCACAAAGACTGAAACAGCAAGCACAGGACTACAGGGGTCTGCACCAGGTCCTCTGCATCTACATTATAGTTATTAGCTTTGTATTTTTATAGGACTCCAGACTGTGAGAATAAGTGGTCTCTGACTCTTGTACCTATTCTGAGGACTCTTTTCCTCCTGTTGGATTGCCATGTCTAACTTTGATATGATGGTTTTTGTCTATCTTATATATTTCATCGTGTTTGTTGTTATCTCTTAGAAGCCTGTCAATATCTAATGAGAGAGAAAGGGAGTGGATCTGGAAGGTATGGGAGGTGGGGAGGAACTGGGAGGTTAGAGAGAGGAAAAACTATAATCAGGACATACAATATGAGAAAAGAATCTATTTTCAGTAAAAGAAAAAAATTAAAAAGCTAAGATATATCAAATAAATAACATAATGATGCACTCTGGGGCTCTTAAAAACATTGAGGAGCCAATCCTAAACCTAGTATACAGCAAGAAATAATTGATTGGGGGAAATTAATGAAATAGAGAGTAAAAGAACAGTATACCAAATCAACCAACCAAATGTTATTGATAAATAATTCGTTAGTCTGAGAAAAATAAAGAGAAAAAAAAAACAAAAATTAACAGAATTAGAGGTCAAAGTGGTATCATTAGAACCAACTCAAAGGAAGCAAATATTTGTGCAAGGATTTCTGTACGTTGCTTATGATGACGCAAAATAAGCCACTTCACAAGGCAGGTTGGCAGTTTCTTACAACATTACATATAATCATAAAAATAATACAAAAACTATACCACAAGAATTGATTCAATGGAATTTAAAATCCTATGTCTACACAAAATCTTTCCCTTAAATATTTATGCTATCATCATTCATAATTACCAAAACTTGGAGGCAGCAAAATGTCCTTCAGTGGATAAAATGATAAACTGTTGGTGCATGTGCTAATATTTCACATTGGAAAAATAGCTTTTAATCCATGGAGATATTAGTGTATATTATTATGAAGAAGCCACTATGAAAATGACACATGCTGTATGATTCCAAATATTTTCTACTCTAGAAAGAATGAGACTATGGAGGCATTTTTAAAAAGTAACAGTTTCTAAGAGCCAGGAAAACAAACAGGATGACTAGACAACACAGATGAATTGTAAGGTTATAAAAGTATTATATACAGTATTATAAGAGTGAATATATCATAATATATTTACACAAATAATATACAATAGCAGAAATGAACCCAAGGGCAAACTATGGGAAAAAGGAAAAAAAGATAAACTGTGAACTCTAAGAGATAATGCATTTCATCAATTATAATAATCATTCCAAACATATAAGGAATGTTAATAATAATATGTAATGATATAACAACAAGCCCATGTGGTGGCAGGGACTGTGTGACTGATCCCTGTAACTTTCATGCAAATTTTAATGAGTCTAAAATTGCTCTAATAGTAAATCCTCTCTGTATATAAATACACACACACATATATATGTATATATATGGTAGCTATTTTCATTAATATTAAAATTCAGTAGCTGTTGTGAAACAGAAATTTTTTCTCACTAGTTTTTTTCTTTTCTTTTGTTGTTCAAACATGATTAGTTTTGTGTACTTTACTAACATATTCCCTCTCAGAGGTCACTAATTTTACATTATATTGAATTAAAACTTCATGGCATTTTCTCTCCATTTATTGCTTGGTTTGTATCAATAGGCCATGATACAATTTAATCAGTTTTATGAAAATGAACTGCGCAGTATTATTAGCTTGTACTAGTTCTAATGCTGAAGGTACATTAGACTTGAGAAGCAAAACTGACCAAGTGAGTCACTTCACCCGCAGCATGCTAATAGGAAGGAGTTCTTATTTATAGAAACTATTCACCCTCTGATACAGAAAATTGATTGTCCTTTCCTGTTTGTTTGTTTTCTCTGTGCTCTGTGGAGCTATTACATTGCATCTGTATAATTCTCTAGCTTGTTATTTCCCACTAGCAATAGTAACAGCGATTCCTTTCTTAGATGACAGGCATTAAGATAACTTACATGTAATCAAATAATGGAAAGAATAGAATTGAAACTGAGACTACAATGTTTTAATTTAATGACAAGTACTATATATTAAATTTCAAAGAGACAAAAGTAGGTCTTCTGTTTGACTTCTGTAGTATGTTACTCTGCAGATAGGGAAGGGAACACCAGGGGTGAATTTGGAAAGTTTGCTCATGACCTGTATGTAATATTTTCCTTTCTTTTGTATTTAATTTATACATTTCTTTATATTTAATAATGGAAATATTACAAATTAGGGGGGATACCATAACCACACATTTTGGAAAGGGAACTAATGGATCTTGTAATGCTGACATATGGTTACCAAGAGCAGGTAAAATGCAAAGATTAAGAAATGTAGTGTCTGGAGGTGAGAACATATGTATATGTATTTACCCATTCTGTGACCTTAGGCAAGTTACTTAGCTATAGACAATCTCCTTTTTTTTTTTAAAAAAAAAAAAAAAAAAAAAAAAAAAAACAAGCTGTGGGATTTTTATTAAAAAAAAATGATACATATGAAAAACTTAACATATAACCTAGTTAATAGCATGCCTTAAAAAACATATTAGATTTCATTGCTGTTTTATTTTTCTTTTAATCCTTATTTTAAAAATAGACTTTTTGTTGATACCAGTTTTATTGTCATTAGTAGTGTTGTTATTTTAAATGTCACTATGTCAGCCTCCTCCAAAACTCTGTAAGGGTACATCTTACCCCACCCATTCCTATCGTTCCTTCAAAACTGGATGATGCTTCCACTCTGCAAATAGATGACATAGATAGATAGATTATAGGTATAGAGATAGAAAGGTAGGTGACACATATATGGATATATAGATGCACATGGATATAGAGAAAGATACAGATACTATCTTTGACTTACAAACTCTTTTTCTGGCATGTGATAAGCTGGGAAGGAACACAGAAGCTTGGGAACACATCCTAATAAGGACCCTGGGGTGCACGTAAAAAAGGCTGCTAATGGCAATAGCAAACAGTTGTGAAATCTCTGCTTCATCTGTCACACATATAGAAACACTTTGAAAACTTTCAAATTGCTGGAGGATTGTCAGGCCTCTTCCACATATTATCAGAACAAAATGTTAATAACAAAATGTCTCCCATTCTCACTGTAGCTGCTTACTTCTGAATAATACCGAAAATATAAAATCTCAGCGTGCCATTGCTACAATCAAATTTAATGGGTCATATCTAAGATTTTCCCTAGTATAAATTATAACATCAAGAATAACATTATATGATAAGGAAAGCAAAAAATGAAGAATACCATTTCAAAAAAAATTTTACTCAATGCATCTATGTAAATAAATAGAAAAGGGGGGGAAGATTTTCTATACAGTATATTTGTAATTTTTCTGTAAGTTACACAGGTGTGTTCTTGACTAAAGTTTCTAGATTATGTCACATTTGTGTATAATTTTCAAAAGTTAGTTTTGAAAATAGTATATGACTGGGACACATCTCACAGGGAGAGTGCATATCTAGTATCTGTAAGGTCTACTCCCTAGGGCTGGGGAGAAAAGAAAATAAAAAGTAAAATAAATAATACTCAGGAAAAATGACAACAGCTGAAATTTTCAACAATTTGAATCACACGTTCACATTCATGTGCAGAACTAAAATCTGTCTCATAGAAAGTAATATAATCATGGTTACTTGCTGGGGATGTCTTTCTGTATGCTGTGAATGTGTTACTCTGATTGATTGATAAATAAAATGCTAATTGGCCAGTAGCCAGGCAGAAAGTATAGTATAGGTGGGACAAGCAGAGAGGAGAATTCTGGGAATGGAAGGCTGAGTCAGGAGACGCTGCCAGCCACCGCCATGAGAAGTAAGATGTAAAGTGGCAACTTATAGATTAATAGAAATGGATTAATTAAGCTATAAGGACTAGATAGCAAGAAGCCTGCCATGGCCATACAATTTATAAGTAATATAAGTTTCTGTGTGTTTATTTGGGTCTGAGCAGCTGTGGGCCCAGGAGGGACTGGAGAAAACTCCAGCTATAGTTACTGGAGGAGGAAAAGGTAAGAAGGAAGTTGTATATGAATTATAAAGTAAAACTAGATGTAAAAATTAAATTCCAGTGTTCTGCAGCTCATGGTTTACAAACCCTTATCGTGTGCATTTAAAAAAAAAATGGAAGAGGAAGACTCTTAATAGTAGGTTTCCATATGACTTTTTCAAAAGGTCTTCTGTGATATTCATCTTTCACTGTATTCCCACCTCTACTATGCCCTCCATAACCCCAATTTCATGCTTCTTGTTCCATAATCCCCTTTTAACTTTTTATACCAGTTTATACTATTACCCCAGGCATAATAACTCCTCTGATTACCCTTAGTAATTTCCTAATGTCTATGAGAATTTCCAAATGAACCATATGCATATGAAGATTTAAAGCTAACATCCACAAATGAGAGAATGAATTTAATATTTGACTTTCTGTGTCTGGGCTACCAAACTTCAAATGATTGTTTCTAGCTCCCTCCAAATGCTTACAAATTTTATAATTTCATTTTCTTAATATCTGAATAATATTCCATTGTGTAGGTGTACCACATTTTCATTATCCATTCATCAGTTGATGAATATCTAGATTGTTTCCAGTTCCTGGGTATTGTGAATAGAGCAGCAATAAATAGTGATAAATAAATAGTAAGACATGGAAACTTTTGAGTATATGTCCAAGAGTAGAATAGCTGGATTGTGTGGTAGATCTATTTCTAAAATTTTGAGGAACCTCCATGTTGATTTTAAAAGTAGACATATCAATGTTCATTTCCACCAGCAGGGAATAAGTATCCCCTTTTACCCACATTTATGCCATCATTTGTCATCTTTTTTTAAAAAATCTTACTCTGACTGGGGACAGATGAAATCTAGAAATAGTTTTAGTTTGCCTTTTCCTGATGGCTAAGGCTGTTGGATACTACTAAGACGATTTTTAAATGTTTCTTAGCTATTTGTATTTAATTTTTTTTAAACTGCCTTCTATAAAATCTTTCCAAACACACACTCAGAGAGAGAGAGAGAGAGAGAGAGAGAGAGAGAGAGACCCTGTAACAGAGCAGCAATGTCCTTATCACACACAGTAGACCAACAAATAAAAGCCCAGTGCCAGAAATGAGTTACTTCTTTTGGAGTCGTTGGCCTATAAGGTCCCCCAAATTCCCCAATAATACAGACTATTGCCCATGCTGTTGAGTCACAGAACACAGGAATTCAAGCTGGTTCTGACCTGGAAGCTTCTTCCCTATGGGCTAGCTTTTCCAGTGTGTTCCAGTGCTATACACACCACCAGAGGAGAAAAGCTATGAACCTGTAAGCTACAATAAGGACTGCTGTGTCAAGACACACCTACTGACACAAGAGTAGCATGAACATTGTAGAAGTAAACAGCCACTTTTGGGTTAAATTTAAGTCCTGCTTCAAAAGATGAAACCCATACCTGGCACCATTATAGGGCAAGAACCCGTGTCTCTGCAGGGGATAGACAACCTACTATGATTATGCTCCTAAAAGGATGTAGTATTAATCTGACTCCTATTAACTTCTTTTTATAAGCATAGATAAATGCATCTCTCAGTCTTCATCTTCTTCAGAGAAGTGATGTGTGATATTTTGTGTTCTGACAAATAAAGTTTGCTTGGAGTCAAAGTGTGGAGCTAGCCACTAGTTAACCATAGAAATCTGGAGGTCTGTACAGAGAGGAGACAGGAAGTAGTAAGGTGGGGCAAATCTAGGCCCCTTTTGGATGGAGGAACAGGAGAGGTAGGAAGCAACTGGCGGCTGCTCCTTTGCTTCTCTGATCTTTCAGGATTTTACCCCGATATCTGACTCCTCGTTTTTAGTGATAAGATTAATTAGATTTATGCTTCATCTGGTGCCCAAGGTGGGGCATGAATTCATAAAATAGCTGCTTGCCTGTGGCTTTGCAGCCACCAACATCCATCAGAGCTGCACCAGCCGGAGTCACCACCCCTCTGGCTAGGTTTTCATTTTCTTCCCCAAGTTCTCCAAGTAAGTCTGGGACTTTTCTTTTGCAGCTTCTCTACAGCAATTTCCACAGGCACTTGGGCTCCAAATGCCAATGGAGTTAGCCCCTCACCACTAGTCAGCACTGCCTCCAGACAGATCCTACCACACCTACTTCTTCTGCACAATTGCCTGTGCATTTTTCAGACAGCTGGCTCCTTCTTCCCATGTATTGTGGGCTTCCCCTAGACCTCCTCCTTGGGCTGCTGCCACACTAGGTAGCTGTCTTGACAGCCGCGCAGGTTTCCACAGTTGTTGCAACCACCACACACTCTCAGCTCACAGCTACACACAAGCAGCTCCTCAACTAGGCTGTGCACTGCCTGTGTTCTCCACTCAGATGCGCTGTGCCATGGCAGCCAGCCTCACACTTCACCACCATCATCAACAGACTTGGTGAGACAATTGGGAACTCTTAAAGGAGAGAATTAGTTTTTTTTAAGAAAATGAGAGTGTTTTCCCACATAACAAGTAGAAAACACTGTTACAATGGAAGGAGTTAGGTCTCTGATTCCACAATGGATGGTGTAAAAATGGAACAATTAAATGAGGTGATAATTAACTTAGATGGGATTTATGTAATGTCAACTATAAATATTATCGGTTTGATGATTCTTGGTTTATCCCTAAAAAAGTTGGTTGATATGAGTGCCAGGATACAGACCTTATAAAAAGTTACTAGAGAAAATATTGCCATTTTGACTGATAAGTTACAGGCCTTAGAAAAACTTGCTAAAATAGATAATAAAATTTATAAAATAATATACATATATTTTAAATTTCTGTCATGATATTAAATGATCATATAGAGTACTAACTAATCTATAAAAAAAGGATTCATCCAGCTTCCTGTGCACAATTTCAGATTTGAGTCTCTATCAGGTAACTAAGAATTAAGTTTTTATAAACTGGATATACATAACAAATTATGGTCCTTTAACCTCTTTGAGATCTGGTATACCTGACATTTAAAATGTTTAAGTTTTCTGCAGTGAACCATGACCATACCTAAAGTGACCTTTGAAGCCTCCAAAAGGAGGATGGGGCCCCACAATGACGATTCCACCTGGATTGTGGTAATGCCACTAAGCTGACAAACATCATCCAAAGGTCAGCTTTTGACTACAAACTGCTCAGGACAATTTCAAGGTGGCTAGTTGAGATGGTCCAGCCTCACAGAATGTTCTAGCCAGGACTTGAGATAAGCCCTGAACTTTCCCATTACACAGAGACTAGACAATGAATGATACAGCTAGCTATCTCAGGACTTGACAATTATCACAATTTTTTTTAGTATCCCCTAAAGATGCCATTGTCTCCAGATAGCAGGAAGTAATTTTAAGAACATGATGCCCTCATTCCCAAGAGGTAGAGTGGGTGGTTTTTGGTCATTCAGTGGGTTGTGGATATTAATTTAGGAGAATTGATTACAAGTTGTTATTGGTAATGGTCAGGAAAAAAGCTGAACAAAGGTGATTAGATTCAGAGATCTCATTGTAAAAAGATAAAAAGGGGGGATATAGAAATAGGATAAAAGGGTATATTATTGAATCTACTTTTAAAACAAAAAAGCAACTAGTAGTCTTAAATAGTTTACATTGG
This sequence comes from Peromyscus leucopus, assembly GCF_004664715.2. NCBI lineage: Eukaryota > Metazoa > Chordata > Mammalia > Rodentia > Cricetidae > Peromyscus > Peromyscus leucopus. The sequence goes on along the minus strand of NC_051065.1, from coordinate 29,136,875 downwards.
TATGGATTTTTGTATACAGATACAAATTTAAGGTTATTTTTGTTAGAACATACTGCACTTATGTTTCTACTCTTGCTCAAGGTATTGTATCTATACAGTTCATTTAACAATGCAATATAAATTTATACTCTTTGGAAGTTATTGTTACAAACTATTTAGGAAAATAAAGAAATGCAGGTAAGTAATTAGTCACCTATTACAATCAAACTTGTAGTCATGTTAAGTATGTTTTCAAGGTCAAACAGATATATTTTATGTAACAGGTGGTCTTCAGGCACTTCAGAGATCTATAGAATATGGCTTTAAGATGTTTTAATAACATAAGGTTCTATGTTTTTATGACAATGAGACACATCTGCTCCTGGCAGCACCAGTCTACTTCAGAGAAGATGATGGACATTGAAGAAACTTGATATGGAGCTTACTTTCTTTGTGTCAGAAGTTAGTCACTGGACAGGAAACTGCCCTTGTTGCAACTGCTGACAATATACTGTCCAAATAGAACAAGCAGAACCCAAAAGACTGGACTGCTGAATTTTTCCATAACAAGCAAGGACAGACCTTCAAAAATCCTGCTTCACAGAAAAGCCAGTCAGATATTCTAGGCCTGAAGGCTGAAGATGGATGCCCTAATGTTACAGAGGAATCTTGGGTGACTGTCCAGGCAGCCAGCTGTTTCTGTCATTGCTCACATTTTTTGGAAGTCACTTGCTTGCACTTCCTGTTTCCTCAGGTAATATTGTATCCTTCTCAGGTCTCTGATGGAGTTGAAGACTAGATAGTTATAGTTATAATTTTCCTTGTTAACAATTTAGAAAAAAAAACTCACAAAATAGGTGTAAAGCATGTAATGTTGAGAGACATAAAAGGATAGTTTTGGGTTGGTAATTCAAGTTAGGATAGAAAGTGAATTAGGTGCAACACTTTGGACTCACCAAGATAGGACAGATAATGGAGTATTTTCTCTGAATTTGTCAAATGTTTTTCGACTAGACATTGTTAATGCAAGTACTGACTGTATATATTTGTATATAGTTATTGTATTTATTGTACATAGTTTTTCTATGTTAGTTAAAACTTTTGCTTTTCATTTAGACAAAATGGGGGAAATGTTGAGAGATATTTGTTTATGTTCTGACAAATAAAGCTTGCTCGGAGTCAGAGGCTGGAGCTAGCCACTAGTTAACTATAGAGGTCTGGAGGTCTGTACAGAGAGGAGACAGGAAGTGAAAAGGTGGGGCAGAGAGAGGATCTAGGCCCTTTTTGGATAGAGGAATGGGAGAGGTGAGAAGCAACTGGTGACTGCTCCCCTGCTTCTCTGATCTTTCAGGATTTTACCTCAATATCTGACTCCTGGTTCTTTTTGATAAGATTAATTAGATTTACACTTCAGAGAAGCTTGTATTTTTGGAAGATGATGAACCACACAGAGACCCAAAACTGGTCAAAGTGCAGAGAATAAAGAGTAAGAGACCACAGGATGTTCGATCCTAAATGGAAATTCGATGTGCACCTCTGCACCAAGGCTTTGGCATCGCTGTAGAAGAGGTGGCAGAAAGAGTGTCACAGCCAGAGGCAGTGATGACCATGAGGAAACAGTGTCCTTTGGACACAGCAGAGCAGCTGCACATGTAAGGCACAGCAGAGGGGACAGCATACACAAGCCCTATGCGAGCCCAAACCAGACAAAATCCCAGCATGGAGAGGGGAGTGAGGTGTTATTAGCAATTATTAGCACTTGCAGAGGGACAGTCAATTTTCTGCAAGAGTGTAGCCTCATGTAAGTCAATCATGCTCCAATGGGATACCACATAGTCAAGAATATTTGGCAGCACAAATGGGTTTTAATGATTAAAAATAAACAACATAACATAGGGAATTGGGCAGGGGAAACACTTGGTAGAGTCAGTGAACAAATAAAAACATTATAGAAAATTGTCAAAGGGTTAATAAAAATATTTTTGAAAAAAGAATTGGAAGAGTTTGAAGATGCCAAAGACAAGCTATCAATGTTTGAAGAGTTACAAATGCTGATCTACTATTTTAACAACTGCAGATTTTAAGTGCATATCAAATTATAATAACTATGCAGAAGAATTGTACAGCAAGTAAAGATGCACTTGAAAATGTTTTGTTTGTAGTACTTGAAAAATAAAACTAAAGTGAAGAAAAAAGAATAATTACAACAACTCCCAGGAGGAAAAAAAAAATACTGAAGAGTACTAAAAGAAAGTTTTCAGAGAACAGCAAGTTTAGAACAGGTTTTTCTTAAAATGTACTAAAAGAGTGCACATGCCAACATCACAAACAGAAAAAAAAAATTCTTCAGTGGACAATGGAACTCATAAAAGTGAAATACTCAGGGGAGACAGATCTAATTACAGATCATTGTCGTCTCTTAAAACAAGTTTGTTTTGTTTTTTCCACGTTCACCAGAACACACTACCAGATAAATAACAGACACGAGCGGTGCTGCGAGCAGACAGCAAGAGGCACTCCAGCTTTCCCAAAAGCCCAGGACAGCAAAGCTCTCCCTTTGGACATAAGAAAGAGACAGACAACACTGAAAACTGTCCAACAGATAACACGGTACAGATAATAGGATAGACCAGTTTTGAGAACTAAAGAATAGAAAACATACATATTTGAGAAAGATGTAAAATTTGGGAAAATCCTGTTTTTCCCCAGTTGAGACTATACAAAGAGGCTCTAACACAGTGACTAGCTCGGAATGGTAGATCCCAGGATCTGCCTCTTAAGAGCAGTACTAAGTGAGGATGATAACTTCCAGATCTACTGAGACCCACATTGATGAAACAGAAGTTATAAAGCTAGTCTAAAGATCAAATAATGTATGAATACAAACAATGACAGCTTGGTATGGAAAAGATACCTGTTATAGTGAAATTATATTTAAAAGAAACCTTTTATTTTTTGATTTGCTTACCATTATCGAGTTTCCTTTTGGCTTTTCAATACATTCATAGTTTTGATTCCCCACCCACCTGCCTGTCTCGAGCACCTCCTTGCCAAACCCTCATTTATCCTCCATGGGCTCCCCTTTTATTTTTTATTTTCATTTTGCATATGTTCCAGTATCCCCACAAATCATAAATACTCTATAATTTACATAATCATATTAATTTAATTATAATTATCTTCTTTAGGAAATTGAGTCATATTTCATTCACAGCTTTTAAAAAATATTTCCTACACATGTAGTCAATGAATTTAGTGAAAAGCTGTAACAGTTCAAAAATAAACAACAAGGAGTTAAACACTATTACACATTTTAAAATACAAAAATATTAGGAAATTGATAGGTCTGCATTGAGTTTTCATTAGAATGCCATTTTAATGCTGCCTGTGAATGATTCAAACTGTCAAGAGTGGGCTGTTTGACAGGCCCTTCTCTTTTGCATGGCTGCTTTGAGTAAGGGAACCCCCTTTACCTGTAGCCAGCTGGACTGTCCAGATCACAGGCTTAGAGTTTGGCACACTTTGTAATCACTCCAAGACACTCAAGAAGCCACAGAAGACCACTACAACAATAGCTGAAAACATACTGCACTGTGACCACTCTAGACTCCAGCTTGAAAAGCAAGACTCTAAGAAGACAAACCAAGGAGAACCTTAACTGACTGGAGCTATTTTCACCCAAGCCAGAGGAAGAGCTATCCCCACACCCTACTCCTTGATCCAGCAGAAAGCCTATGATTAGTGCAAACACAATCACTCATTTATATAAAGGATTGTGCTGTGGTTTGTGCAAACACTTGCTGTGCTCCCCTGGGTATATAAGCAAGCTTGTTCAGCTCACTTTCAAGTAAACCTGTAAATACCCTCCTGTGCTGCCTACTTGTGTTATAATATTCTGCCCAACTGAAGGGTTGTACTGTGGTCTTTTCTTTGCTTACCTTTCATTTTTTATCATAAATATATCAGGGTTGATGCAAAAAGGAAACTGTGCAATGGAAACTGCCACCATGAGGCAATGACAGTAACAATGATAGCACTCAGTTTTGGTAAAAGGCTTGCTGACGGGTTCTAGATAGCCATGGGGCAGAAAGAGTAAGAAGCAAGACCGGGAGTCTTAGGCATTAAAAGACTGGCAGTGAGCTACCAAGCCCTAAGAGCCAAAGATCCTGAAACCCAAGACAAGGAACAATAATGTTATTCCAAGGTTTCTTCTTCACTGGAGGTTCCAGAACTATCACACCAGCTATTGTTACATAGCCCTGGATCCTACGCCCAAGACTTTCATGCTGTGACTTTGAGTGCTGATGCTGCTAGCTACTGACTGCTAGAAGTGAAGGATTATGCTAGCTACCAAGGGCCTGGCCACCAGCAATCAAAGCTAGAGCTGCCAGACTTAACACCAAGAGTCGTAAGTCTCTGTCCTCTGAAGCCTAGAAACGTATGTTTCTAGTTCTCTGGATTTGATTTAAAAATAAAAGTTCTAAATAATGAAATAGATATTACAAAGAAATTATATGATGACAAAAAATATATATGCTTCCATGGGTAGGAAGCTTGTCTACATGCCATTCTTTCATCATCACAAATATTCAAAGTGTAAGACAAAAATGTATCTACACCATAACACATAAAAAATAGTATCAGTTTAGTAAGGCATGGTATGTATTTTGTAATAGTCAACACATAAACTTCTTTACTTCTGTTTCTCCATCTTCATTTGCCACTATTTTCACTGTTGAAATCTGTATCATATTTGTCCTAGTTAGGGTTACTTTTGCTGTGATGAAACACCATGACCAAAAACAGCTTGAAGAGGAAAGGGTTTATTTGTCTTACACTTCCATATTTCTACTCATCATCAAAAGAAGTCAGGACAGGAACTCAAACAGGGAAGGGACCTTCAGGCAGGAGCTGATGCAGAAGTTATGGATGGATGCTGCTTACTGGCTTGCTTCTCATGGCTTGCTCAGCCTGCTTTCTTATAGAATCCAGGACCACCAGCACAGGGATGGCGCCAACCAAAATGGGCTGGGCCCTCCCCCATCAATTACTAAGAAAATGCCCTGCAGCAGGATCTTAGGAAGGCATTTTTCTCAGTTGAGGTTCCCTCCTTTCTGATGATCCTAGCTTGTGTCAGGTGCAAGCATAGTATTTTAAACTTATCTTAAATGTACAATGATGTTCTTTATCTGGTTCATTTAACTTTAGTGTTTAATACACTGATGTTCCTGTTTTTGCCAATAGATCTGTTTTCAAGGTGGGTTATCCTATGAGTGTTAACTGTGTGTGTTACATGCTTTCTGATTCATGATGCTTTTATTTTTATTGGTGGATGTTTTGTAATCTTGGCTTTGACTATTTCCATTTTCCTAAATCAATACAATTTCCAACTGCAATCTAAATCTATATCCCTATACACACATGTAAATGTAGTTTTCACCTCTCATCAAAGAAGCTTCCTTCTGCAGCAGATGACTATTACAGAGACCTGCAACTGATCAAAGATGTAGAGAACAATGGACTGTGGGGTGGTCAACTCTGACTGGTATATCTATAACACAACTCCTGCACCTAAGGCTCAGGGGACTTAGAGGACAATGGGGTATAGAGATTACAGAGTCAGAGGACTAGGGTGTTTACAGAGGAGAGTTTTCTCTATAGGATAAAGGAACTGTACCCATGAAATCTCAACAATCTGGTCACACAAGCAAGGACTACATAATGATCTCATGTGTATTTTTTCCATCTGCAATTGATTATATCAATAGCAAATCCTCGTGTATCTAGAGAGCAGGTACAGCACTGTTTTTTGGTCTCTTTGATGCTTTTTTCCCCTCCAAGTAGCAAAACGCTGTGCCCTATTCACCTGTGTCAGCCAGACAAACATGCTCTGCAACTCATACTGCCCTCCATTCTGTTTTCAGTGAGTTGCTTTGCAGGACCCAGAGGAATGGCCCACAAGCCCTATGACAGATAGACAGTAGCAGTGAGGGCAGTAATACAGCTAAGGACAGCTCTCCACCTATCCCAGGATTCCACAGAGTGGAGGGTCGGCATTTTTTAGATCCTTTGAAAATTTGGAGATTTTGAGTGAAATCTCTAAGATGTTACATTAGCAATTACTTAAATTTTTTCAAAGGCACCATAGCATCTAAGTATATGTAAATATATAATGGAGACAGAGATATGGAGATGGTGAATTTGACCCAAGGTGCTGCCTGGTTCAGGATTTTCAGCCTTACTCTTTCTACTTTTTTAAATTTATTTTACATCCAATCCATAGTGTCTCCTCCCTCTTCTCTTCCCAATCCTTCTCCCACACACTTCCTCTGTTCCCACCACCCCCCAATACACTCCTCCTCCATTTCTGTTTAGGAAAACGCAGGAGGTCTCCCATGGATATCAATAAAACATGGCATACCAAGTTGCCATAAAACTAAGCGTCTCTCCATGTATTAAGGCTGGGCAAAGAAACCCAGTATTAGGAGTAGAGTCTCAAAAGCCAGTAAAAGAGTCAGAGACAGACCGTGTTTCCACTGTTAGGAGTCCCAAAAGAGGACCAAGCTGCACAACTGTATGTAACATACATGCAGAGTGCCTAGGTCAGTCCCATGCAGGTTCCTTGGTTGTCAGTTCAGTCTCTATGAGCTTCTATGAACCTAGTTTAGTTGATTCTGTGGGTTTTCTTGTGATGTCCATAATCCCTTTGGCTCTTACAGCCCTTCTTCCCTCTCTTCTACAGGATTCCCTGAACTCTGCCTAATGTTTGGCTGTGGGTCTCTGCACCTGCTCCATTAGTTGCTGGGTGGAGCCTCTCTGATGACAATTGGGCTAGGCACCAAACTATGTGTAAAATAGAATATCATTTGGCATTATTACGTTGACATTTTTTCCTCCAGTCGTGTTTGGTTCTATCCTAGGTCTCTGAGTCCAGCCTCTGGGTCCTGGTGCTCCAGGCAGTGTCAGGTGGACTTACTCTCCTGGCATGAGTTTTAGGCTAGACTAATCATTGGTTGGCCACTCCCTCAATCTCTAGGCCACCCTTACCCCAGCACATCCCATAGGCAGACAGACTATAGTTCGAAGATTATGTGGCTTGGTTGGTTTCCCCAATGCCTCCACTTGAAGTCTTGCCTGGTCACAGGGGATGGCCAGTTCAGGCTATGTATTCGTTATTGGTAAGAGTCTTAGCTGGGTTCATGCTTGTAGATTCCTGGGAGATTCCCTTGCTCCAGGTTTTTACCTGACCCTGAGATGCAGCCTCTTTCCAGTCCTTTCAGTACTCTCCCCACACACACAAACAACTTGATCTCTCATGTTCTCATCCCCACCTGCCACACAGTGAACTCACAAAATCACTTCTATTTCCTTCCCCAGGGAGATTTGGGTGTCCCTTGAATGATGCTTGTTACCTAGTCTCTCTAGATCTGTGGATTGTAGAATAATTATCCTTTATTTTAGAGCTAATATCTAGTTATGAGTGAGTACATACAATGTTTGTCTTTCTGGATCTGGGTTACCTCACTCAGCATAATTTTTTTTCTAGTTCCATCAATTTGCCTTCAAATTTCCTGGTGCCCTTGTTTTTAACAGCTGAGTAATACTCCATTATATAAATGTACCACATTTTCTTTTTCCATTCCTCAGTTGAGGGACATCTAGGCTGCCTCTAAGTTCTGCCTATTACAAATAAAGCTGCTATAAACATAGTTGAGTAAGTGTATTTATGACATACAATTGAGCATCCTTTGGGTATTTGCCTAAGAGTTGTATAGCTGGGTCTTTTGGTTTTCTCAGAAACCACCATATTGATTTCCAAAATGGCTGTACAAATTTGCACTCCCACCAGCAATGAAGAAGTGTTCTCCTTGCTCCACATCCTCTCTAGTATGAGTTGTCACTTATGATTTTTGATCTTAGCCATTCTGACATGTGTAAGAGGGAATCTCAGAGTTGTTTTGATTTGCATTTCCCTGATGGCTAAGGATGTTGAACATTTATGTGTTTCAACCATTTGAGAATTCTGTTTAGATCTGTACACCACTTTTTCAGTTGGATTATTTGGTTTGTTGATGTCTAGTTTCTTGAGTTCTTTATATGTTTTGGAAATCAGTCCTGTCAGAGGTAGGGTTTGTGAATATCTTTTCCCATTCTATAGGATGCTGTTTTGTCCAATTGACTGTGTCCTTTGCCTTACAGAAACTTTTCAATTTCATGAGATTCCATTTATTAAGTGTTGATCTTAATGTCTGCACTATTGGTGTCTTATTCAGGAAGTTGTCTCTTGTACCAATGTCTTCAAGGCTATTTCTCACTTCTATCAGGTTTAGTGTTTGTGGATTTATGTTGAGGTCTTTGATCCACGTGGACTTGTGCTTCGTGCAGGGTGATAGATATGGATCTTATTGCAATCTTCTACATAGTAACATCCAGTTACTCTGGCATCACTTGTTTAACATGATTTATTTTTTCCATTGTATAATTTGGGCTTCATTGTTGAAAATTAGGTATCCAGAGGTGTGTAGATTTATGTTTGGAACTTTAATTCAATTCTATTGATTCACCTGTCTGTTTTATGTCAATACCGTGTGGTTTTTATTGCTACATCTCTGTAGTAGAAGAACTTGAAATCAGGGATGGTGATACCTCCAGAAGTTCTTTGATTGTACAGGATTATTTTAGTTATCCTGAGTTTTTTGTTTTTCCATATGAAGTTGAAGATTGTTCTTTCAAGGTCTATGAAGAATTGTGTTGGGTGTTTAATAATGTTTGCATTGAATCTGTAGACTGCTTTTGGTAAGATGGTCATTTTTACTATTTTAATCCTACCAATCAGTGAGCATTGGAGATCTTTCCATCTTCTGATATCTTTTCTAACTTTTTTCTTCAAAGACTTGAAGTTCTTGTCATACAGGTCTTTCACTTGCTTGGTTACACTTACCCTAAGATAGTTTATATTATTTGAGGCTATTATTGAGGGTGCTGATTCTCTGATTTCTCTCTCAGACCATTTATCATTTGTATGTAGGTGGCTACTGAGTTTTTCAAGTTAATCTTGTACCCAGCCACTTGACTAAAGGCATTTATCAGCTGTAGAGTCCCATGGTAGAATTTTTGGGGTGGCTTACATCATCTGCAAATAATGATACATTGACTTCTTCCTTTCCTATTTGTATCCCATTGGTTTCCTTCATTTGTCTTATTGCTCTAGTTAGAACTTCAAGTACTATATTGAATAGGTATGGAGAAAGTGGACAACCCTGTCTTGTTCCCAATTTTAGTGGAATTGTTTGAGTTTCTCTTCACTTAATTTTATGTTGGCAACCAGCTTGCTGTATTGCTTTTATTGTGTTTAAATATGTCACTTGTATCTCTGGTCTCTCCAAGACTTTTATTTTGAAGGGGTATTATATTTTTTGTCAAAGGCTTTTTTAGCATCTAATGAGATTATCATGTGTTTTTTTTTCTTTCAGTTTGTTTATATGGTGGATTGCAATGACAGATTTTCATATATTGAACCATTCCTGCATCTCTGCGATGAAGCCTACTTGATCATGGTAGATGATCATTTTGATATGTTCTTGGATTCAGTTTGTAAGTATTTTGTTGAATAGTTTTGCATCAATGTTCATGAGTAAAATTGGTCTGTAATTTTCTTTGTTGAGTCTGTGTGTGCTTAGGGTATCAGTGTGACTATAGCCTCATAAAATGAATTTGGCAATGTTCCTTCTGGTTCTATTCTGTGGAATAGTTTGAGGAGTACTGTTATTAGCTCTTCTTGAAACGTCTGGTAGAATTCTGCACTAAAACAATCTGGCCCTGACCTTGTCTTGGTTAGGAAACATTTAAGGACTGCTCCTATTTCCTTAGAAGTTATCAGTCGGTTTAAATTGCTTATCTAATCTTGACTTAACTTTGGTAAATGGTATCTATCAAGAAATTTGTACATTTCTTTTAGATTTTCCAATTTTGTGGAGTTCACATTACTGAAATATGACCTAATGATTTGCTGGATTTCCTTGGGATCTGTTGTTATGTCTCCTTTTTTGTTTCTGATTTTGTTAATTTGGTTATTTTTTCTACGCCTTTAAATTAGTTTGAATAAGGGTTTGTGGTGATATATTGTGCATCCCAATATATTGTGTACCCTTATCCCCATGACAGAGGACAGAGCCAACCACTAGATTAGACATAGAGGCCAGACAGTGGTGGCACACATGCCTTTAATCCTATTACTTGGAAGGCAGAGATCCATCTGAATCTCTGTGAGTTGAAGGATACACTGGGAACAGAGCCAAGCATAGTAGCACATACATTTAATTCCAGCACTTGAGATCTCATGTCTTTGCTTGGGAATGACACACACCTTTAATCCCAGGAAGTGATGGCAGGAAGCAGAAAGACATATAAGGCATGAGGGCCAGGAACTAGAGGTCTTTAAGCAGTTCAGCTAAGACCCATTTGGGTGAGGACTCAGGGGCTTTCAGTCTGAGGATTCCTGGAAACAAGATCAGCTGAGGAGTCGGTGAGGTGAGGTTGGCTGTGGCTTGTTCTGTTTCTCTGATGTTTCAACTATCAACCAAACCCAGTTCTGGGTTTCTGTTGCCTTCTGATGAAGAGTTAGCCAGCACGATGTTTGCCTGCATGCCGCCATGCTCCCGGGACACCATGATGATAATGGACTGAACCCCTGAGACTGCAAGTGAGCCACCCCAAATAAATGCTTTCTTTTTAAGAGTTACCATCGTCATGATGTCCCTTTACAGCAATAGAAACCATAACTAACACAGGTTGCTAGAACCAGTCTGTTCTCAGGTAAAGCTGCCAGGGCTAGGGCCCTGGTATGGAGCCTAGGAGGGCCTCCTGTAGCATGAATCCTAGTTGGTATTAATAATGCAGTCTCCAGCCTTACTTTTAAGTATCAGAGTTGGTTTTTTTTTTCTTTTGTCAGAGAGACAAGCCTGATAGCCTCCATTCCTGGTTAGTTATTCCTCACTAGGGACAATAAAAGAATGAGTTTTAGGAACCAAACTTCTACTTACTAGACGTGTGATGTCTTATGGATGTGCCAAATGCTAATCTTTCAATGTTATGTTTGAAAAAAACTTACGATTCAAAGTTTATAGCTTTAAATTTGTATTTCACAATGTCTAGTAATGTTTTCAGATGCTGAAACAGTTTCCTGGTGGTGTTTAATTCAGTCAGGGCAGCAAAAAGCTAAAACTAATTCAGAACACTGAAAACAGTCCACTCTGCCCTTCTATGTCAGCTCATTATCCCTATTTATTCCTCCTGCAATTTTTACCTTAGAGATGTTGTGTTACCAATTTCCAGTCCCATTTCCAGGAGATAAAGATGAGGATTTATTTCTGAACACTCACAGATTACAGACAATAAACTACAGCAAAAAGCAGCCAATATTTCTGTAAAGCACTGGAGCAAATATTTTGTGGATCATATGAACTCTACTACAATTACTCAATTTTACATATTATCACATGAGAGCAACAAGAAGAGAAGCCTCGTGAGTGGAATGTTCATTTGTATGCTTGATAAAATTTAAATTTCACATATTATTATTTGATTTTTAATCATTTGAACGTGTGAAAGCTATTCTTAGCTCATCTCATAAAATACACAATAAATTGTGAGATAGATTTGATTAGTCCCTGTCTAGTAATCTTTAATATCAGAGCATACCAGTCTGAGGATGAAAACATCTGGAGTAACAAACTAACTATAAACTTTTCATCATTTAAAATTTATAATGCCAAATTAATTAAGAGGCTTAGAGAGTCAGAACAGAGAGGAGTAGATCATTTGAAGGAACATTTTATCTGAGATCAGGTGGACCTTTGCCAATTAATTACCTTCTACAAATAAACATAGCATGTAGGAACTTCTACTTAAATAGCTCTTTGGCCATTTGTGAAATTCTCAGAGTTTAAAGTTTTACATTGAAGCCAAGAGTTTAAAAATGTCTGAAGTCCTGGGTTCAAGCCACAGCACTGCACACACCTACCACTTTGGGAAGAGGAGGAAGAAGCATTAAAAGTTCAGCATCACCCTTGGCTACATTAAAGTTGGAGACCATCCTGGGCAACATGGAAACCTGTCTCGAAGATACATTCCAGTATTCCCAAGGATTTTTCCAGTTCTAACAATGGTTCTATTAATTCGAACTTAGTCCACTTATCAGTGAAGACGATGGTTTCTGCCCCCCTCTGCCCTCGATACCTGACAGAGGCAGATGAAAGTGGAGCAGAAAGACAAGACTACCACTTGGGCAACACTAGAGATGATGAATTAGGAATGACATTTTTCATGGTCATACTTTTCAAATATATTACAAGAAGCATTAGACATTTTTGCTAACTTTTATGAAAGTGGGTTTCTTTTGTAATTTCAGGAAGAAACAATCTTTACAACTTAATTCCCTATAGAAATTAAAACCAATAGTAAGATTTATTTTTGTAACGTCTTAGTTCTCTATATTGTGTTGTCAAGGCATTATGTGTCTATTTATCATGTATTGTTTTTTATAGGTTTATCGGTATCATATGAAAACCAAACTACCAAAATAAGCAAAGCTGTGAGAGGAACCAGGACAGGGCTGAGGTAATCCAACAGGGCAATTATTGGTCCCAACCATTTTTGAGAACTTTCACTCACAGGTTATAGACATTACTTTTGCACTGAAAATATGTGCATCTAAGAGTCTTGAGTCAGAAGGCATTTTGCAAATGTCCCCTTTTGCAAAAGGCCCCAGGCTTGGACTCAGCAGTTTATACTCAGAGCTATTTGAGGCTTTCAGGAATATACAAACTCAGACTAAAGCCCACCTTAGAGAAACAGATGAATCCCTCTTGTGTTTCATAAAAAGTAATGATCCCACAAACCTCACAAATGTCTGCTGAAAGATAAACATGAATTACTTAAGGTATATTTCTTAGGCATAAAATATTTTAAAGATTTATTTTTCTGTTAATTGTTAATGATATTGCAAGCTATTTCATTAATAACCAAAAAGAGCTCGCTGTTTGGAGAACAGAACTTACTAATTTTTATAATACACTTAAAACTAGGTATCTTTTCATATTCTTACTTATGATAAATACCATACAGTTCATGTCCAGAAAAGAAAACCCTTAGAAGAAATTATCATTGCACTTGGGGTTGTATTGGTGGAGATATGTAACAGTATTTGTGTGTATAGTTTGTCTTTATGGCCATCTGCTTACACAATAAATTAAATTAAGACTGGCCATTTCTTTTGCAGGCAAATGGATAGAACTAGAAAATATCATCTACAGTGAGGTAACCCAAACTCAGAAGGACAAACATAGTATGTACTCATTCATAAGTAGATACTAGATGTGAGGGAAGGGATGGCCAGACTGCAACCCACAACTCCAGAGAGGCTAGCTAACAGGGAAAGACCCTATGAGGGACACATGGATGACCCAGCGAAGGAGAAGTGGATGAGATCAACATGAGTGGACTGGGAGTGAGGGTGGGTGGCAGAGGAGTGGGGGATGAGAACATAGGAAATGGGAGGGTCAAGCTGGAACAGGGACAGAGTGGGAGGGCATGGAGGAAGATACCATGATAGATGAGGACATCATGGGAATAGAAAAAGGCAGGGTGCAGGGGAGGTTCTCAGTAATCCACAAGGATGACCCCACCTGGGAGTGCTGGCAATGTTCTAGAGGGTGCCTGGACCTGTCTACTCTGGTGACCAGTCCAGTGAATACTCTAACCATCGTCATAGAGCCTTTGTCCAGTGACTGATGGAGGCAGATGCAGAGATCCACGGCCAGGCACCAGGCTGAGCACCAGGAATCTAATCAATGAGAGAGAGGAGGGATTCTGCAGGCAGGGAATGTCAAGATCATGATGGGAAGATGTGCAAAGATGACCGGCCACACTAGTAGAAGCCCATAAACTGTATACTGGTGGCTGTGGAGCCCCCATGGGACTGGACTAGGCCCTCTGGATATGGAAGATGGTTGTTTGGCTTGAATTGTTTGGGGGGCATCCAGGCAGGAGGATCGGGATCCATCCCTGGTGCATGGGCAGGCTTTTGGGAATCTGATGCCTGTGGTGTGATGCCTTGCATAGCCTTGGTGCAGTGGGAAGGGGCTTGGACCTCCCTAGGCTCAGTGTGCCAGGCTCTGCTGACTCCCCATGGGAGACCTTGATTTGGGAGATGTGGGGATGCTTGGGAGAGAGGGCTGGGGGTGGGAGGAGGGAAGAGGTGGGATCTGTGGGTGATATGTACAGTGAGTAGAAAATTTCTTAATAAAGAAAAATGAAAAAAAACTGGCCATTTCTATTAAGCTATTTGCTAACAGTTAAAAGCAAAGCACTAAAATTCCCCACATACCTCTATAGATTGTCACTAATCATGACTCCTATTAGCCAGGTATAAATGTGTAAACAACACTAGTAATATTAATTTAGCTCTTTTATCCTTCAGAAATGTATAAACAACTTGTCAGATGCTTCCTTAAAAAATAAACCATCTATCATGAAATCTCAACATGACACTGTTCTAATTCTGGTTTTCTTAAGTTATGTTTTTATCTTCCTATTCCCTCTGGTTTCTTACACGTGTCACTTAAAAAGTGTTTTCAAGAACTTCACCTTCAGCCTGGAATTTAGGCAGTTTTGTTTTATATAGTACTTGCTCTGACTGCCAGGAACCGTACACTGTGATTTAATATATATATATATATATATATATATATATATATATATGAAGGTAATTCATATTGTAAAGAACTATGGGAAGGGGAAATAGATGAGATCTCCTGAGTAAACTGGGGGTGGGGGTGGGGCAATGGAGGACAGGGGATAGGGGATGGAAGCATGGGGGAATGGGATGGTTGAACTGGAACAGGGGCAGAGTGGAAGAGCAATGAGGGAGATATCTCGATAGAGGATATCTATCTCCCTATCATGGGGATAGGGAGAAGCCTAGTGCTAGAGAAGTTCCCAGGAATCCACAGGGATGACCCCAGCTTAGACTGCTAGCAGTGGTGTGTTGCTTGGATCCTAGTGGCTCTCTTGGGGGAGAGGGTGAGAAGGCGCACCATCAATGGCACAGACACCAGGAATCCGTTGAAAGCAAATAACGAACTCATTTATTCACTAACAGGGAAGGCCTTATCTACCCTCCTCCCAGTGCCCAGTCTGTGTGGTCATCCCTCATTGGCTGGGCATGATCGGGAACTCTAACAGTGACTAGGAACTCTGATAGCAACTGTTACTAGGCCTTGAGGCAGACTCCGCATGATCAGGAACTCTTGACAGTTCCTGTTGCTAGGCCCTCAGGCAGACTCCAGGCTGGCTCTTATGGAGTAGTTAGTTATGTATAGGCCTTGGCTACTGGTCTGAGCCAACTTCCCAACTTCCCCATAGGGCCTGTCCTACTACAGTGGTGGAGGAGGTACCTGAGTTGGCCCACCCCAGTGATCAGATTGGTGAATGCCCTAACTGTCATCATAGAGCCTTCATCCAGTAACTGATGCAAACAGATGCAGAGATCCACAGCCAAGCACCAGGCCAAGCTCCAGGAGTCCAGTCAAAGAGAGGGAAGAGGAATACTATGAGCAAGGGGCATCAAGACCATGATGGGGAAACCTACAGAGACAACCAAACCAAACTAGTGGGAACTCACTAATTTTGGACTGACAGCTGTGGAGCCTGCATGGGACTGGACCGGGCCCTCTGCATAATCAAGAAAGTTGTGCAGCTTGGTCTGTTTGAGGGGCCCCTGACAGTGGGATCAGGATCCATCCTTGGTGCATGAGCTGGCTTTTTGGAGCCCATTATCTATGTGGGGATGCCTTGCACAGCCTTGATGCAGGGGGAGGGGCTTAGACCTGCCTCAGATGAATGTATCAGGCTTTGCTGATTCCCCATGGGAGGTCTTACCTTTTGGGAGGAGGAGATAGGAGGTGGGCTGTGGGGGATGGGGGTGAGGCTGGGAGAGAACAGGAGGAGGGATGAGGGAGGGATCTGTGGTTGGTATGTGGAATGAATAAAAAATTTCTTTAAAAGAAAGAACTACATATCGAACTGTATTGTAAAATAAAAAAAGAAAGAACTATAATAATTCTTGTTTGCTTGCAGCAAAAGGCAAATTTTAGAAACTACTAAACTGACAAAACTTAACCAGATAGTCTGTTATATGAATATTAAGTCATTATACACAACAAGCCCTGGATAAGAAATCAAGAGGAAGATTTTGTGTGTTGGTGATAACATTAATTAGCTACACACTCTTTACTGAATCTTAAAATGTTTGCTTCCATCAGTAAAATGGGATTGGCAAGGTTTAACCAATCAATGTAGAAATTATTCTACATTTTATTATATCTTTTCTATTCTAATATATCTTTTGATATATTATTATATAATTATATATATATATATATATTATTTAATACATAGAAATTTTTGGTATACTACATTATATTTTGATATATTTAATAATATATTATAAAGCATATGTAATATACTGCATTATATATAATTTAAGTAATATAATATAATATATTAATATATTCTAAATAATACATTTACATATAATATATATTAAACAATACAACATACATCAAATATAAAAGTACATACAAATATAATTATATAAAATATAATTATTGTATTGTATATAATTTTATATCATAGTTATATTATTTGAATATAAATGTCTGTTCATATCTATATTAAAAATAAATATATTATTAGAAATAATAATATAATATACAAATAATATAATTACACATATACTATATAATTATATATAATATACATTTTATTATATCACACATATAACATGTATTATATATAATTATACAGTTATATAATATATTGTACATATATTATTATATATAATCATACATGTTATATAATTATAATATACTGTATAATTAAAATATATGGCATAATTTATTCTATTTTGACATATTATTATATATTTTATATAATTGTAATATATCCTTTTCAATTCTAACATATCTTTTGAAATTTATAAAAGTGCCTAACACTTTTATCAATTTACTGTTATTTCCTTGTATATTGACCTATTGTATTAAAACTGTCTCCATTTCAGACAGAATTAGATTTCTAATAACTTCAAACAGTAAATGTGAAATAACAGCAAGATTGTAATATTCATAGATACATAAAAAGTGTCTAATAATTTGAGAATATGGAAGTTTCTGACACAGCTGCCCCAAAGCCCAAGTCTACGTATGTGTATGAGAGTGTGCAGTCACACTGGGAAGAGTACTTTGAAAATTTAGGGCACAGGTATGGTGATATTTTATTTGTATTGAAATGTGATTTTATTTGTATGTTAATAAATAAAGTGGCCTGGGGGTCAGAGCTAATAGCAAGCCATAGCAGAAGCCAGGCAGTGATGGCATACACCTTTAATCCAGATCACATGACAGGCAGATCTCTGTGCGTTCAAGGATACAGCCAGCATGGAGACACACGCCTTTAATCTCAATACCAACCATAGAAGACCTGGATGTCTGTACAGACAGGCAGTGATGAGGAGGTCATGTGGTTGGGTTTACAACCAATGAGAAGGCAGAACAGAAAGTCTATAAAAAAGACAGAGACACAGGAAGGAGGTCTCTTGCAGCAGTGAAGCAGCAGCAGTGAAGGGTAAGGTTTTTAGTCTCAGCTCTAAGCTATTGCTCTGACCTCTTGGCTTTTAACTCTTATTTGGCTCTGTGTTTCTTATTTAACAAGACTGTTACATCTACACACAGGAGATAACATGTATCCCTGAGCATGCTGGAGCACAATTACATGGAAAGACACTAGACTGAGGAAGAGAAGTGTCATTATATGATGTTTCATTCACAGCCAGGTCACCAAATTAACTGGAACAATCAGAAGTAACCCTCTTGGAACC
Source organism: Peromyscus leucopus (assembly GCF_004664715.2). NCBI lineage: Eukaryota > Metazoa > Chordata > Mammalia > Rodentia > Cricetidae > Peromyscus > Peromyscus leucopus. The sequence goes on along the minus strand of NC_051065.1, from coordinate 29,118,961 downwards.
TATACAATGTATTTCCTAACGTAGCTACCTCAAGTTTGTCTGCACATTTGTTTGTCAAAGATACAGCCTTAACCAGAGTTAGTCTTTCCTCATGTAACACTCCATTCATAACAGTAAGAATATAAGTAAGGATACAGTAGCTCATTAGTAATGAACTCTAATCAGGATGATTGTCAGGAATATGAATGAAATTCTAAAGACTTACTGAGCTTACTACTGATTGGTACATTTTTTATAACCCATGTTATAAGTAGAAGACTATAATATTTAATATGTGACTGCCTCAAAGATTCAAAACTAATATTTGACATGAACTTTATAATTTAAAAAGGCATTGCTCTGTTCAGAAGTACCTACTAGGTGTTGCTGTTTAGTTATATCCACAATCCACATTTGTTCTCAAAAAAACGCTTAACATCAAATAAAATTTTCTGTTGGTAATTATCTTCACATTGAAGTATATGTAAAGATCCCTTATTCCAAATTAAGGTCCTTAATGATTCCTAAAACCCTTTCCAAAAATGACCAATGGTGGGCACTATTCATGACTAGTCATCATTGAAATTTAATTAATTATAAATCCTCTTAAATAGAGTATTTTGTCTGATCTGTCATCTATGCATATTAGTATCAGGTTTTTTTTTTAGTTATACACTCACTGGTTTACCAAAAAAATCCAGAAAGAATAACTTTTGAATATTTGACTCCAATAACCTGAAATTCCTGATACAGAAGAAATTTCCTCTGCCCAAGCCCAGAAGCATATCACCAGAATTACAACTGAAAGGGAAATAAGCATGTGATATATTTGAGCAATTTTGTTTTATACCTTAATATAATCATACTTTACCTTTCACAGACAGTATTCTTTGTGATTTCTTTTTATATTGATGGCTTTCACATAGTCCCCCAGGTCCACTCAGGCTGGGTGGCCAAATTGTTGAGAAAGAAAAGACCCATCTGTCTTGTCTAAACGTTGAGAATGCTCAAAATAGTTCTACAATAAATGCATTCCAATGAAACTGCTCTATTAGATTTAGTACTGTCACAGGCATTTGAGCTCGTCAGTTTACAAATAAAGGGAAAAAAGGATTTCTACTTGCTTACAGTTTTCAAGTTTTCATTCTGTGATGATTATACCACTGTTTTGTACCTGTAGTAGGACAACAAGAGAAGAGTTCTTGGCAGAACAACATAATCATGTCATGGCCAGGAAGCAAAAATAGAGAAAGCAGAAAGGATGGAGATCCCATCATACCCTCGAAAGTGTGCCCCTAATAGCATGAAGACATACTCCTAGGTCTAATACTACACAGTCTCTAAAGTACTGTGTACTATTACACAGTACCTAAAGTGCTGTGGCTGGAAACAAGATCTTTAATACATAAACCTTTGGAGGAGATTCCAGATCCAAGCTAAAATGTCAATGTTTATTGTTCACTATTATTCTCCATGTATAATTATTGTACCTTTAACATAAATACCCTAATAGTAAAATTCATATTTGTGTATGTGTGTCCAAGTCTACCATTTCCTGAGCACAACACAATTTTAGACTAAATGTTTTCTGACTCCTTGTTGACTGATATATATATTTTGCAAACACTATGACTCAACTGAAAATGTCAATCCATGTGGAACACTGAACATGTTATCATCTACTCAGGAAGATTTCAGAATGTCTTCCCTTAACAATCAGTGTGTTATCTAAAGGAAAATGGAATTTGCTTATACCAACTGGCTTTATCTTCAAAGGAAAACACCTTACTTCCCTGACCTCTTCATGGCATCTAGAAAAATTAGCTAATTTAAACCTAATACTGGCCCTATCCCAAACACTGAAAAAATTATCCACATTTTAGAGATAAAGAACTGATATTCAAAGTGGCCAGGGAATTTCCCTTATGGTAATTTTATAGTTGTGATTCTCATGTTTTATTTATATACTAACTTTCTCCACAAACATAATATATCTCAAAAGAAACATAAGTAAGAAAAGCTAAAATAACTTTACAAACATGAGATTTACCTATAGGAAAATAATAGAACTTTGAGAGGCAGGTTATGATGACATTTAAATCTTCGAGCAAAAAAGAATTAAAATGTTGTCATTTAAATGGCACAATATTCAGTTACAAAAATCGAAGTTGCATAGAAATTTATTTCTGTTGTAAGTTGATGGTATGATCACTTAAATTGTAGCTTATAAACATATTTCTTAAAGTTTATTAGCTTGATGATATTAGGTCATTCTGGGACAAAGAATGTATCAGCAGTATATTGGCTGATGGGGAAGAGGAGAGGCTTCTCCTTCAGAGGAATATTATATGTACATTGAAAATGTGTTTTTAAAAACATTCATTAATGTTGACAATGGTATAACACAATGCCAAATTTGTGTGTGTGTGTGTGTGTGTGTGTGTGTGTGTGTGTGTTTGTGTGTGTGTAGATAGGCACATGTTCATCATATTTAAGTTCTCCTATAAATTCTTTTTCTCTTATAATATAAATGTTTTGCTCCTAATATGAAGAGAAGTTGTATCATTACTTAAGTACAAATTGGATTATACCTCATCCTGCTAACAGCTATCAAGTACTAAGTAACATTCTGAAAATATAAAATATCAAAATATATTAAGATCTTGGCATTTCTCATTCAAGTGTGAGTTGTTTTCTGGATTTCATTTTATCTAAAAGAATACAGCTAACAATTAGCTTATTGTCATAGATACTTAATTCCAATTTGTTATAATACTAGATGACAACAAAAATGCACAACAGTACATTACTTCTTAAAGCACTGTACATGTGCATAGATAAATATAGAAAATGAAGTGTTGTGTGGAACACACCCTTCTGTTCATTTTCCTTTCTCTGGAAGGTCAACTTGCCTTAAGCCAAAATAATTCATTTCTGCTCACCAATTTAACAATCTCTAGCTCCTGGTTCTCCAACAAAAAGTCTCCTAACATGCCTGGGAAACAGAGAATGCCCCTGCAAAGACACAAACCCCCTTCTCATCAGCGTTGTGAAATGGAATGGCACGTCTGATCATGACTGGCTTTTTCAACATTGTTTTACTCAGAATTACGTTGTGTGGCATCTGTGTGTTTCACAGCTTAGCTTCTCTCCAGTTGCTGCAGAAGCTATTAAGCAGGGAAGGGGGAAGACGGGAAGCACACACTAAATAGCGTCTTAGGCGGGGAGGCTCCCCAGAGACTGGCCGAGGCTCCAAGGTTAGAGGACCTCTTAGTTTCCCATTCTGTGGTATATGTACCATTTTCTCTTGTCCTTGACAACTCTTTCTTAAGGGGGCACTATAGGACTTTTATGTAATTACAAATTTAAAGCAGAATACTTAGAAAATCAAAAAGGAAAAAAAAATACCACTATGAAAACATGCTGTTTCTTTCCTTTTTCTACCCAAGTAAAAACACGTGTATTTAAAGTGCTTATATTATATAAAGAAGCTTTTGTTGTATTTTCAGCTCTAGAAATGTATTCTAAAACAAAAATACTAATATCTAAGTCTTGTATTATTACTGTATATGTTGTTACTATAGTTTGAGGTTATTTACATTTTTCTTGCTACAAGTAAAGTTTCTATGATCTAGAGAGGAGTGTATCTGGTCTAAACACTTCTGTCAAGCATGGCTTATATTCTCAACCAGATAAAGAGGAACTGAAAAGTCAAAGACAGCTGAAAATAGAGGAAACTGTCTATTCACATCTGTAGGATTATAGGCATAGGGAGCATGCAATGCTAATGAGTCTGAAAGAGGTGTGGAATGGCTGAGTATCATAACCATGCAGGATACAGACTGGAGTAGACAACCCAAGCTGTATTTTATATACTAGAAATGAACTGAAATTTTAAGATAGAACCAAAACCATTCACAGATAAACAACAAAATTCAATACAAAGCTCATCTATAATAATGATGATAAAATACTGCTGACAGCATTTAATGACACTGTAAATAAGTGGAAATACTCCTTTTATAAACAAATCGTGTGTTTTAGATTTTATACTTTCTTGACCCCTTCCATCAAATTGTCCAAAGTTGGTGCTGCTCACCTGAAATACAAAGCTATTAGGCAGCGTTAGTTACAGAATCCTTTTCCATTGTGTGTTTGTTGAAAAGCATGGGACTGGGAACTATTTCTATCATGAAGTGTGGTTCATGGAGCAGCACTTCTCCTGTGCCCTCACGTCCTTGCAGTTTCTCTAGGAAAGGGACACATCTCTAACCAAACAAACCTACTTACTGGTTAATTCTGATATCGCCTAAAAGGATCAATAAGAATTCTGAATGGAAGTCATTGTCACATACTATCAATACATATGAAATGATCTATTATGTCTAACATGTCATTGTGCAAAAAGATAAGAACCTCACAAATACAATGTTTACTTACACTATAAAATTTCCTAACAAGTGGAAAAACAATAATTTTAAGTAAATAATAACTTCCACAGATATAATAATTGGTTTTATTATTCCCAGTAAGTACATGACAACTTCTGTAATTGAAGGGGTCTTTACTACTATTATAATAATACACACAAATAAATTCATATGGAGTTGACTGTGATTTTGTTTTGCTTAAAATGCACCTTCTGTTTGTTTTAACTAAAACGTTAAAGGAGAAATCATTTAAGATACAGAATTTAAAGTAAAACATAAAATGACTCTACTCAATGTAATGTCCACATTGTATATCATTTTCAACAAATACCAAGTGTGTTATTGCCACTCAATAACTAGAGCTCAAACACTTTACGTGAGTGAATTTTAAAGCAATTCAATAAATAACAACATTTATACCTGGCTGTACTTTCTTCTTACTTCAGAATTGTGAAAAATATATTAAAATAGTATCTTAATAATTTGTTAATTGCCACTTTAATTTTTTTCTAGATCTAACATGAAGCTAACATGGTTAAAACATTTTTATTTATTGTCTTGCCAATATGTATTTAGAAATGTGTGTGTGTGTGTGTGTGTGTGTGTGTGTGTGTAAAACAACAATTAAAGGAAAAGGATCATGAATTTGAATGATTTGAAGGGGATAGAGTACACAGGAGAATTTGGAGGGAGGAAAGGGCAGGGGGAAATGATGTAAATCTCAAAAAAAAAAACAGAAAATGTTAAAAATGAGAGCATTTCATCTTGTCAAGTTTTAAAATAAAATGATACAACTTTTATTCACCTATTAATAATCAGATTAAAGGCTATGTCATTCAATATTTAGTTAAATTTTCACATAAGCACTACAGCAATATATTTTAGAATCTTAAAAGAGGGGAAGATTTTTGCTTTCAGTCAGCAAAGAAAATCAATCACCAAATTTATTCCACCTGAAAAAAAGAATCTAAAGAAAATATATAAAAGGAAAACTTCAAAATATTAGACACCAGGAACAGAAGCAGAGCACTGAGCATGATTGTACAACCTGCCAAGAGTAAATTTCCATTGTGTGACTCATGGGAGAAAAGCCCAATATCATCTGACAATGTGCCAAAGACAGAGCTTGGAGTCCTGTGACATCAGGGAGGTTAGAGTTTTCAGATGAGAGTCCCAGTAATGAGGAGGAGAGTGCTCCGGAGAGAGAGAGAGCCTTGAATATGTGCTGACTAGACTGTGGGAAGGAAACCAGAGTCACCTGAAAGGGACTCTGAAAATGGTTGCTAGCTGTACCGCTGGGCCTGGGAATGATGTCTGTTCCCAATAGAGTAGAAAATTTCATGACATAGACACATAGCATTAACAGGGGTTTTATTTCTCTAGAACAGGAAAAAATAAGCTTGGATTAATGTCTTGCAGTTTCACCCAAGAAAATTTAAAGCAAGATTTGTAGGTCAGCTGACAAAAACTGAAAATTGTAAAATTTGCTGGTAAATGGATAAAGATAGAAAAAAAAATCATCCCTAGTGAAGTAACCCAGACCCAAAACAACAAATATTGAAAGTTTCCTCTTATATTTGAATGATAACTTTTCAGCATTTGATAGGCATGTTAAAATCCATATAACCATTGAGGGAGGGTATAGAGTAAGGGACTGGGGGAAGTAAGGACTCCCTAAGCAAGGGGAAATAGAATATATAGCTATAGAGAGACAGGGGAGACTAAAACAGGAAGCTTAAATGAGAAGAGAGATGAATGAGAGGGGTAGAAGAAGAAATATGGTGAGGGTCAAGTAACACTAAGGACTGTTTGAGGGTTCTTATGGAAACCTACTACTATAGAATCTCACTAAAATATATACAAGAATGAAAGAAATATAAATGGAGCCACCAACTAACAAAGGAGCCAATGACCCAACCTAACATCCTTTGTTACCAACTGAAACTTCCAGTGCCAAGAATGGCTTACATATATTCATTGGCCAAAGGTGCCCCAACCCCCAAACATATTAGGCTATTGCCAAAGCTGTTGGTCGCTCTCCACCAACTGATAGCAAGGTCCTGTTGCTGAAGACAACATTTCAATATCTCACTGAACACAGAGAAGTTGAGTTATTGCTTAGCTGGATCCCCTACCCCTACTGACTAGTGTCGATGGTTCTGGAAGGTACGGTGCATGCAACTAGAGGAAGAAGATAAACACCAACCTATCAGAACATGGCCAAAGAAATGTCACATGGTGAACAATGCCTTGGGGCACCATGAGAGAGGCTCCAGGAAAAAAAGGCAGAGGGCCCTTTACCTCAAGTGCATTTTGTTCCCTGAAATGTTCCTAGATGTGATTTCATGCCTCCTGTGACAAGCATTTACATTCAATTTGTAAGGCATGTTTATTCTTGTTGGATGTCAGGATGTAGCTACAGAACCCAATCTCACCAGTGTACTCTGAATCTGGATATGGCCTTCTGCCTTAGTTTCATGCTTCCCAGATATAATCTACAGTATGATCCAAGCAATTGTGTTTAAATTGATCTGTTCTGAGAAAATTCTGGGAAAGGCCTGCTCTGTTAACATTTAGTACGTGCTTACTGGTGTTGATTTACATGTTTTTCTAATCACATTTTCCTGACCATGTTTTTCTTGTACTAACACTACAAGAAAACTACCTTCACCTGGAAATGTGTTCTTAAAAGTGTTGCTTACATCATACTAACTGACATACTAACTGAACAAAAGGTAAAGCGTATTGCTGTTGGGTTTTTGTTTTTGTTTTTGTTTTTTTGCATAAAATTAAGAAAATATAATCCAGGTCAGATATACTGCTACAAAGTACAGTTGTCACTACTAACAAAGGGCTGATTATCTACATAGAAAACCCTGTAGTCTGTGGATAAGAGCTAGTGAGACAAAGCAGTGTGGTTAGCTAGATAACATAAAAATGAAGTATACTTCTATATAACAGTTGTCACCTACCTTTCCCAATACCGAGCTAAGATACTACATCACCTCAATCGATATCCTACCATTTGGGTTGAAGATAACAGCTGCTCCCAAAATGCTTGTGCATTTTTCATGGGAGTGATATTTGAAGAGCAAATAAGTACATGTAAATCTGCTTAACTTCATTAATGACTAGGGAAGTTCAAATAAGACCAAAACGATACCTGATCCCACATACTGCCCCAGATGAGCACATTGAGTGCTACCAGAGATATGAACGAAGAGGCCTCTGCATTTCTCCTTGTGTCTTGTTCTGCAGTGTTTGGTTGATGTCCCCAGGAGGCCTGCTCCTTTCGAAGGGAAACAAAGGGGAAGTGGATCCAGGAGAAAGGAAGTTGGGGGGTGGAGGGAGCTGGCAGGAAAGGAGGGAGGGGAAATTTTGGTCAGGATATATTGTATGAGAGAAGAATCTATTTTCAATTAAAAGTAAAATAAAAGAATCTACCGGGTTGAACTGATACTCCAGGGGAGTCTTTGCCCTGGAGGAGTTGGGAATGGGGGGTGGGCTGGGGGAAAGGTGGGGGAAGGACAGGGGAATCCGTGGCTGATATGAAAATTAAATTAAATTATAAAATAAAAAAATTTTAATGAAATAAAAGATATTGCTATATTCACCCACAGTAGGACCTAGACATTGCATTGATATCTGGTGCTTATTCAAAGAAATCTAAGCACTTGTCTATTGGTGGAAGTATTAAGGCAACTCCACATAGTTAAAAGGGAGGTTTATTTTTACAAGTAAAGGGATAGGTTACAGGGTCTGGGAAAGGTGAAGTGCAGTCCAGCGGTGTTCTCTGAAGAACTCTGCTCGGTCTACATCCAGCATCCAGGATTACCAGGAACCAAAAGAGCCAGCACATCTGGATCTCAGGTGTTAAGGGCTCCTGTCTCAGCCCTGCCTCATAGGTGTGACAGTTACCAGGAGCCTCAATAGGGGTAGTACTTCCAGGTCAAAGTTGGAACAGCTACCCACTACACATGTCCATCTAGTTACATGAAGCAAATGCTTCTATCTGTTGTATCTATAAAGCTCAAAACTGAAAGTAACTCAAATAGGTGAAATTGGGTGAATGGATTTAAAAACAAACAAACAAATAAAAAAATATGTTGTATCAAAACATGAATACATTTAATTTAAAAAAGAAACATATCATCAGTAAGTATATTAGCAATTTTTCATTTCCAAATGGTATTTTGTAATGTATGAAGTTATATATGAGGAATGTTTGATATTTTATTTAATCATTATATATTGTTTTAAATTGTCATACTATATATCCCATAAATAAGTATAAATATTAGGACAATTAAAAATAAAAACAATCTTAAATTGGTTATCTGAGTAAAAAAGAAATTAATATTGCCTAATTTCATTTATGAAACTTCTATAAAATGCAAAGCAATCTATAATGATCAAAAAGTCATTCAATTGCTAGCTGAGGATGTTGCTAGCAACAAAACTTGGGAGACAGAGACCCAAAACTAAAATGACAGAGCGTTTCAGTAACCCGAATTTCTGTGTTTTAATTGTAATCACAATGGCACAGGAGCAATGAGAGTCATAATATATTATCCACTTTAAAATTGTCAGATTTATTACATATTCTGATAAAACTTTGAGAAAGCAAAAGAACACAACTCTACAAAAATATAAAGACATGTTTGAGATAAACCAAATAAAAAGTATAATGGTATTATCAAGCTAATTTTATACTAAAAAGGTAGCTATTTTGCATAAGCCTTAAAAAAAATCAGGAGGTTGAGGCTGGAGAGATGGCTCAGTGGGTAAGAGCACTGGCTGTTCATCCAGAGGAACCAGTTTGATTCCCAGCACCAACATGGCAGCCCTAACTCCAGTTCCAGGTGCTTTACCGCCCTCTTCTGATCTAAATGGGCCCTGCATGTACATGGTACACAGCCATATATGCAGGCAAAATACCCATATTTTATTTTTTTAAAAAAAAAATTAAAAATAAAAAGAACACAAAGATTCAGGAAGCATAAAATTATGTTAACTTATTCTTTAAGACTGACCTTGCATACCACAAATATAAGGCAAAGAACTTCTGGCCATGTGTAAGGGTGTGCCCATGAACCCTGTGGAGCATCCCTGTGAAGGTGGTAACCACCAGCACATTGGCAACCTCTCTTCTCTCAAAAGAGATACCTCTTCTGGGTGCAAGGTTGGCAGACCTATTAGTGCACAGTGCAATGGGTGACTATGTGAAACCAAAACTGTGAAAGTGACAGAGAGCTAGAACTCAGGAGCTCCATGAAGTTTTTCCTTTAAGAAATGGCACTGAGTGTTTTGTTTATACATAGCACATTTTCATAAGAAAACTAATTATTCTACGTTTAATTTATATAAATTACCCTAAAGGAACTTGAACTGTCCTGGATATGTTTTAACTCTTTCCTTCTTACGATTAATACATAGTTCACCAAGTATAAAATTTTAAAGTTTTTTTTTATTTATGTGTATGTATGTATCTTATCTATGTATGTTTGTGTGACACATAATTGCAGTGCCCACAGAGACCAGAATAGTGTGTTTGATCCCCTGGAGTTATAGATAATTCTGAGTCACAAGACTTGGATGCTGGGTAATGACCTTGGTTCCTATGAAAGAGCAGCAACTTGCTCTTAATCCCTCAAACCTCTCTAGCACTGAGCATAGCAATCTGTGTTTATTCTAAGATCTATAACAAAGAGAAGTATTCTTATATTTTATTGTTATAGTCTTGGATGCTACGATGGACAGGTATAGACATAGAAAACTCTTTGGAGAGATAGACTCCCCATGTATTCCACCATGCTTCAAATTTGTACTCCCCCTATCTCTACATGCTAGGATAACAAGTATGAGCCTTTATTCTCAACTCCAGATATTTCTTTTAAAAAACACTTTCTGAGTCCAGGTAATTAAAAGAGACTAAAGTAACAATGAGCTAAATCTGTACAGAAATACAGTCTTTCATTTTAAATAGTACATTGAAATCTTTGTTAAATATTTAGAGCCTGGTATAGACTACAGATGGTCTCTCTGTGTGAATGCAATCTAAAATAAGAAGAACAAAGTAGCTAAAACAGCTTAAGTGGCAAACTTAAGTCTTAAAAACCTGTTCACCTCTAGGGTATAACTGCATTTCTTTCCAGGGAACCATATACCTTCTATTAATGAGAATATTTGGATATTAGTTTTTCATTAAGGTCTATTTGATGTACAACCAAACAGAAGGGGGAAACTTAAAAAAAAACAACTCAGTGAATCCTTAACAATTGCAGTATTTTATAGAACTCTTAAAATATATAGGTCAGTTTAAGGACATACAGATTGTTCCATCTGAAGAGCCGATAATTCAAATAGATTATACACTGACAGTGCTATAATTCTTATGAATTAATAATGAGTTTTAAATGTCAAGAAGCTCTATAGTAAATAAAATAAATTTGATTTCTGCTTAGGCAGCCTATTACAGAAATCATTTTTCATTTAGAATAACTTTGCAACATGGTTAATTATCAGCTTACTTAATGAATAACAACAAGTAACAACAAGTGTTACTAAATGCTTGTTTTTGTAAATCTCATGTTTTAGGAATTGGATTATACCTTTTTTGGCTTAAAGATTATGATATATTCAATTCTACTAAAGGCTATCCTTACTAAATACTTCATCTCCTCCTAAAATAATACATGTAGTATATCCTAAGATTGTAAAGAAATAGAAATGACATTAAACATAGAATTTAGAAACTACTTACGGAGTTCTAACATTTAGTTTAAGAAATACGTCATCAGCCAGGTGGTGGTGGCACATGCCTTTAATCCCAGCACTCAGGAGGCAGAAGCAGGCAGATCTCAGTGAGTTTGAGGCTATCCTGGTCTACAGAGTGAGTTCCAGGACAGCCAGAGTTACACAGAAAAAACCTGTCTCAAAAAACAAAAAACAAAACAAAATTCATCATACCCTGATAAAGCAGACTTTACCTTTTTTGCTATATGCTTCTATCTGTTACTAAGTAAAACCAGCATATAAAATCATAAAACGTCTTTGTAAAACAAGGCCAGTTCTTATTCTAAATGTAGGAATGTAGAAAAGGGAACAGGACTATTCACTATTTTTCCTACCTTCATAGGTCTATTTAAAATAGATGAACTAATAACCCATTGGTTTACCAATATTCAAGATGTTTCAACATAAGTCTAAAAAACTACAATGAGGTAGGAAGAGTAACAACCAAGGCAGAAGAAGCATATATCAGGTTGCATGTAATAAAGACAGCTGTTAAAGGGAAATGTCATGTTCAGGAAGATCTTTGCTGTGCAGATAGATTAATTTGCAGCTACATAAAGTACCCCTATTTGTACCTCCATAATGCTTACCAGTGGGGTATAAAATACTTCAATGAATATACCTTGTTTCCCAAGGTAACTTGTACATGTACTAGAAGTTCTTAATGTGAAAATAAGCATGTTCTTTGTATAAAGAAAAGATACTGATGGGTTATGTCTAAAACCTCAGATCTTTAGATAATGGCCTCTATTTTGTTTCTTATTTGGCATGTCCTACAAGTACTTTATTTTACTAAAGTCTTAACCTGAGCATACTTGTGCCATTTCTTCATCACCTAGATAAATGAAAAACTGGATGGATATTTATCAAATCAAGGGGTATGTACCGGCATCACATCCCCAAATGATACTCCCTAAATTAAGTGCTTAGAAATCCTACAAACAATTTAGATACATTATAAAGTAAAACTTACCTTTTAACAAATCTTTTCCACCTACATAAAGCTCATTATTCACTCACTCTTATATTCTTTAACTAGAAAATATTCTCAAGGTATGGGGGCGAGTATTTGACATGAAACACAGATAACAAGATAAGTAAGCAAGAAAATTGCTCCAGAAGAAATGGATATATAATACAAAAAAAAAATGAGCCTTAAAAAAAGATTCACCACCCTCATGAGACTCAACAGAGAAGGCAAATGATTATGCTTTGTAATGAAGTCAAATGGTATTTACATTATGGTTGAAAAAAATTGTGTTTTGCACCTGATCAAGATGGTGGAGAAAGTAGCCCTGCATCTTTTATCTCCTTACATGTACACTAGTTTAGCAACAATTTTTAAACCAGTCCTTTTGTGAGAAACTCAGAAATCAGTTGAAGGCTCCTACAGCCCATATATAATAACACATTTAGCAATGACAGTGTTTACATCTTTATGAGTCCATGTGTGTGTGTATGTGTGCATGTATGTGTAAGAAATACTATCTACCTCCTCTAAAATAAGTGTAAAGAATCAAGAAGCATAGAAGACCCCACTTAAGAAGGACTCAAAGAGATTCATGCCAAGACACACTATCATCACACTGTGTCAAAGACAAAGACTGGGTATTTTGAATGAATCAAGAGAGAAGAAATACCATATTCAAGGTAATGTAAAAAAGACTAACACTGGCCTTTTCTCCAGAAATATTGTGTTAGATACACCCAAAATGTTCATGGAAAATCATTATCCACCAAGAATAACACCAACAGGAAAATGTTCCTCCCAAAGTAAAGACACACTAGATTCCTAGATTCAAAAGAAAGCTGAGAGAATTCATTACTTTTATAATTCTTCCTATAGAAAAGACCAAGAGGAGTTCTACAAGTCAAAATAAAGAATTTTGAACAGCATATATAAGGAACATGTAAAGTTTATTAGTAAAATAAAATACTTCGATAGAGTACTGTGTTACAACAATGGTGTTAAGTAAGTCAATTCAATTTTAAGTCTAGTTAATAAAAGAAATTTAATTTTTGAAAATAATTAAACCTAAAAAGTATTTTAAATATGTATACTGTAACTCTGTAAATTCTAATAATAGTAACACAATGTACAGAGGTGATGAGACTTAACCTAGAATGTTAGATGCAATTGAGATTAAGCTATCAGACTAGACGGCTACATCAAGTATGTGCAAGTTCCAAAGTAACCACCAAAGAGATGTCTATGAATATGACACTAAAGAAGATTGATATGCTCAATGTACATATGTAGTGGGTAGCTGTTCTAGCTATGACCTTGAAGCACCACCCCTAGTGGGGTAGGTAGCAGGTAACTGTTACGCCTGTCTATGACCTTGAAGTACATGCCCCTAGGGCCTGGCCGCTGGAGACCCTTAAGACTTGGGATGTGCATACAAGCCTCTCTTCACTCCCTCATGGTTTTGGATGCTGTAGACAGACCAGGTGAAAGAACAGCGTGAGACTGTGCCTCAGCCTTCCAGGACCCTGCAATAATTTCTCTGTTCTGTATAGGGATTTTTCCTTCTCTAATAAATTTTTTTGCCCTGTAATCAGACTCTGTGGATTGCTAGCAATATCTGGACCCCTTTTACACAGGTATGAATTAGTTAAAGAGTAAATAACTAAAGATGTTTGTGAGACAGGTTTTCTCATAAGTAAGATGTCTAAAACACATTCTTTCCTGCTGATTTTATTTCCATGAAGTTTCTGCTTGTAACATTGGTTTCCCATTTTGAAAACAATTACACCGAAAAAAATAAGACAATGGAATTAGTGCATGCCATTGTGCAGCCATTGTGGGAATCGTGCAGAGGTTCACAAAAAGCTGAAAGTAGATCTGCTACATGTTCCAGCTACACCGCTCTTGGACACATCCTCAAAGGACTCTACATCCTACCACAGAGACACTTGCTCATCCATGTTCATTGCTGCTCTACCCATAACTACCAGAGATTGGAAACAGCCTAGATGTTCATCAGCTCATGAATGGATAATGAAAATGGGGTACATTTACACGACAGAATATTATTCAGCTGTTAAGGAAAAATGAAATTATGGAATCTGTAGGTAATTGGTGGCATTAGAAACAATTATACTGAGTGAGCTAACCCGGACCCAGAAAAACAAAGAAAGGATATCAGCTTGCCATTTCTATCCACCATACTAGTGCAAGTCCTAGGTAATTTCTACAAGAAAAAAAAAATTGTCCAAATTACAAAGGGAACGGTTAAATCGTCCCCTTTACAGATGAGACCTATATTGACCAGTCATAAGAAACAGTTCTGAAGAATCACTGTAGTAGAGGATTTAATGTCAGCATTCAAAAGCTGATTGTGTTTCCATGCAATATCAATAAACTAGCTGGAAAAGATTAAGAAAATAATTCAACTTTTTAAAATTTTTCTGTGTGTGTATATGTGTATGAGTTTAAATTTATGTTTTAAGATAAGGAATAGCATACAACCTACAAAAATTGCAAAACATTGATAAAAATGATAACAATAATTGAAGGAAAAGAGGCTATGCACTTGAACAAGAACAAGGTAGGAGGTTACATGAGAGGGTTTAAAGTGAAGCAAAGGGAAAGAATAATGACACAATTAGTATAATCTCAAAAAATATTTTTAAAAAACTAATGAAAAGGAATCTCATGTTAATGAATTTAAAAATTTGATATTGCCAAAATATCCATACTTCTGAAGCAACATACAGAATACATGAACTTCCCATCTAAATCCTTGTTTTATTTTGTACTAAAACAGGAAGAAAGAAAAAAGTCACTGTTAAATGTGCTATGGTTGAATGTTTGTGTCCTCCCAGAATTTATGTTAATACTCGTCACTCATGTAAAGTATTTGGGAAGTGAGTGAGGTCTTTGGGGAAATAACTACATCATGAAGTAGACACCAATGAGATTAGTCAGTATCATAAAAGAGTTGTAAAGTTCACTCATCACTCCCACCATCTTTAGATAAAGCAGGAACGTAGCCTTCTAAACCAACAGACAAGTCCTCACCAGACATCTCCTAGCCTCTATAACTTTGAAAACTCAAGTCATTGCTTTTTTAAAAATACTCACTGGGAGGCATTTGCTAGAACAGCCTGATTAATCTAAGAAAATACAGAACTACAAGAACCATGAATCATCACCTTAACCCTAAGAACAACAACCACAATAAAGTGCTGAAAGGATCAAACTTGATAGAAACATCTATCCAAGCTATGCATAATGGTCCATGCCTGTACTCTCAGGCCTCATGAGCTGTCTCAGCATTCACAAGTACAAGCCAGCCAGTCCATATGCACAGAGACAAATGGAGCAAAACAAAGATCACCAAAATAAATTCACATGTATACAGGCAATTGATCTTTGAAAAGCCTGTCAAGAGCAAATAGTGGATAAATAACAATCTCTAACAAATGGAGCATCCAAAAGCAGAACAAATCAATTCAAAATGGATCAAAGTCTGTAATGTAAGACTTGAAACTATAAGCTTTCAAGAAGAAAATATAAAAGAAAAATCTTCCAGGCATTGTCCTTGGCAACTCCAAAATCATCAGAAACAAAACCTAAAGCAGAAAAATGAGCTCATATTAGTATGCCTTCTGCATTCTGAAAGAAACAGTCTACAGATTGTAAGATCAAATGACAATGGGAGAAAATATTTCCACATCATGCATATAGTAATAGGCTAATCTCAAAATGTATGAGGAGAGATTGGAGAATGAGTTTTCTGGTGAAAGCAGTTGTTACTACAAACATGAAGTCCTGAGTTTGGATGCCTAACACCCATGTAAAAGCCATTCATGGTGCACATATCTGTAATCTAGCACGGAGATGGAGCAGTGTGGAGGATGACAGGTGGATCCCTGGAACTCACTTGTCAATTGCTCTAACCAATCTATGAGCTCCAGGTTCAGTGAGAGACCCTTTCTCAAAATCTTAAGGTGGAAAATAATTAAAAGACACATGACATTGACCTCTAACTTCACAGGTAGGAACACCTTATACATGCTCAGGGCAGCAGAAAGCAGATGATCAGCCATGG
The DNA here is from genome assembly GCF_004664715.2 of Peromyscus leucopus. Classification (NCBI taxonomy): domain Eukaryota; kingdom Metazoa; phylum Chordata; class Mammalia; order Rodentia; family Cricetidae; genus Peromyscus; species Peromyscus leucopus. The sequence continues at coordinate 29,102,700 of NC_051065.1, read as the reverse complement.
CAACTCACATAGTCCTGAGAAGCAGCCAAGCTGACATTCCTGACTAGCCCAGTGCAATCAGCCCTCCATGAAGCACCCAGGGGAGAAATAAATACAGTTATACACATGTATAAAATAATATATATCATATATGAATATATATGAAATATAAAGGAATATAATACATTCATATATGTGAATATATATGAATATTGAACATATATATGAAATAATCAAAGATCAGTTTTATTGATCCAATAGTTCAGTTGTTCAATTACCAGTACTTCCAGAAAAACAAAATGAGAAAAAATATTAAGGAAATTCAAGAAAGAAATAAAGACAAAATATATATTTTAGAATAAAAAAGAATAAGAACTGTGAAGAAATAGATTCCAAGTTTTAACTAGAATCTGTTTTTAAATTCATCAAAATATATATCATTGTAAACTTTCAGACCACCAAGAATAACTCAATGTTTTCAGAAGTCAACAACCACCCATAAAAATATTCATTTGGTCATGTTCAAAGAATTGAGAAATAGCCTTCCATGTGAATTTTAGCCAGCAATGTTACAGATGAGACAAAAATTAGAGCAATCCCTTCAAAGGCCTGTGGTAAAACAATGCTTCAGATTCCAGCCAAATATATTAACTATTATCAGGCTACAACAGAAACATTTCATGTGACGAATGATCAGATATAGGTCTCTTGTATGGTCCAAACTGGGAAGGTTACCTAAGAGTGTATGATGGGGATGTGAGGTTGTATATCAGAAAATTGGAAGTCAATCACAATCAATTCAGAGTGGAATAAAAGACACAGTGCAGCAAAGAGGCAGTATTGACCTCCAAAAAATAAGTGTGAAATGGATAACTTTTTAGCATAAATTTGAAATTTTATAGTTTGAGTGATAAGTGATGATAATACAAGATAAAATAAATGACAAGTGATTAGAAGCTGTTAGCACTACACTAGAAGCTTTACTGAAGTCCAGGTTCAAAGGGGCAGTAATTGCTTCAACAATAGAGTACAATGTTCATTGGCTTTCAAAAAAT